>NC_062546.1:80179681-80502862 GCF_016906955.1 Phacochoerus africanus
GTCATCATCATGAATTATGCTTCATTTATGTTTCATAGAGTACTAAGCATGCTGCCAGAACTTGTTTGTAAAGGGTAGTTATGGAGTTTCTGTCATGGCTCAGTGGAAATGAATCTGACTAGTATCTATGAGGACGCAGGTTCGATCCCTGGCCTCACTGAGTAGGTTAAGGATCCGGTATTGCTGTGAGCTGTGGTGTAGGTTTCAGACATGGCTCAGATCCTGCATTGCTGTGGCTGTGGTGTAGGCCAGCAGCTACAGCTCTGATTCGACCCCTAGCCTGGGAACCTCCATATGCAGCACGTTCTGCCCTAAAAAGACAAAAAGTAATAATAATAAAGGATAATTATTACTTATACTCTTGAGGTTTTAAAATAGTCTACAAAAGAATTCAAAGGAGTTGTGCAGCAGAAACAAATCCAATTAGGAACCATGAGGTTGCAGGTTTGATACCTGGCCTTGCTCAGTGGATTAAAGATCCAGCGTTGCCATGAGCTGTGGTGTAGTTTGCAGACTTGGCTTGGATCCTGCGTTGCTGTGGCTCTGGCGGAAGCCAGTGGCTACGGCTCTGATTCAACCCCTAGCCTGGGAATCTCCATGTGCCAAGGGATCGGCCTTGAAAAAGGCAAAAAGACAAAAAAATAAATAAACAATAATAATTCAAAGCTTCTCTTATGCAAGCTAATAGGAGCTGTGTAAACATGCTACATAATTCTAGTGCTTCCTACCAATTAACAATGATATGCTAGAAAAATCTAAAAATAATTTTTATTTTATTTATTTATTTTGTCTTTTTGTCCTTTTTAAGGCCGCACCTGCAGCATATGGAGGTTCCCAGGCTAGGGGTCGAATGGGAGCTGCGGCTGCTGGCCTACACCAGAGCCACAGCAACACAGGATCCGAGCCATGTCTTCGACCTACACCACAGCTCATGGCAATGCTCAATCCTTACCCACTGATTGAGGCCAGGGATCGGATCCTCAACCTCATGGTTCCTAGTTGGATTTGTTTCCACTGTGCCACGACGGGAACTCCTAAAAATAATTTTTAAAATACTCCATTAAGGTATTATTGACATAATGAAAGCTGTACATATTTGATGTATACAACTTGAGGAGTTTAAGATAAGTATACACCTGTGGAACCATCTCAACAATCTATGTGGTAAACACACCCCTCACTTCCCAAAGTTTCCTCCTGCTGCCTCTAAAAATAATTTTTGTATTGTGTTTATTTATATTTTAAATAAATCCCCAAGTTGCACTATAATATATGCATTGGAACATGACTATAAAGCCATTTTCAAAAAGAAAGTCTTGGAGTTTCCTGCCGCAGCAGGTTAAGGATCTGGTGTTGTCTCTGTGGTGGCCCAGTTTTAATCCCCAGCCTGGCGCGGTAGGTTAAGGATCCAGCATTGCTGGATTTGATCCCTGGCTTGGGCACTTCTATATGCCATCATACAGCCAAAAACAAAAAGAAAGTCTTGGCTTCAGTACCATCCTAAAAATGGTTATCATATTATAGGCAGTGTCAGGCATCACTATTTTAAGAGAAACCAAGTACCAAATGAATATGGTGCCAGCTCTACTGCAGTGAAAAAGCAATTACTCAAAATTCTTTTGAAATTACAAGAGATTTGTCCACTTGAAATCATTTTCAGAGTTAAAAAAAAAAGTTTCCTTACCTTTATTCAGAAGACTCAGTAGAATTATAGCATGTTAGAGTTGTAAGTAATTGTCCTAAAGGTAATTTTAGGACAGTTGCCCAACTTTACAGATTAGGCACTGAGGCCCAGGGAGGGATAAAAGTAGTTTAGAACCAGTCTTCTACACCCCCACCACTGGTCAACTCTGGGCCAGAGTTCTTACATTTGTATTAAACTAAAGAACTACTGCCTCTCTTCTTTGACTGCAAATTTAGATAACTGTGAGAACGGACATGCACGCACCGAGAGAGAGAGAATGTGTAACTCTCTGTGTACATGAAATTGAGAAAAAATAAAAGGGTTGCATGATTAAGAAATATTCCTTAAACATAATTTTTTATCAGTGACTCTGATTATTTATCACTTTTTTAAATTACTACCTAAAAACTATCTAGCCCCAAACTCATTTTTTGGTGAGGCCTAAAAGGCTTTGACTAATCAAAGGTACAAACTCACCAAAAAGCACACACTGAGTCCTCACATCAGGTCAGACAGATTACAGGAAAAACCCCCAACACAGAGTAGTATTAGTCAACCTGATATATATGGTTATAATGTATGTTCGTGGAAAACCCCATTATTCACAGCGACTCAAATAGAGCAAAACCTTCACAGATGCTGGGGTACAAATTCTGTTCCCGAGCAGATAAACCCTGTCCCTCTCGAAGCTACTCTGAGCACTCTGCCTCCCAGAGGTAACCAGCCTGATACCCCATGTGGGCAGCTCGAAAATGGCTTTGAACAGATGCTTCCATAGCCTCTTTTCGATTCCATTTTCTTGGACTCTGTAAAAGGCTATCGGACACCAGGATTAGAGACACAAAGTAAATACAACACCAAATTTTTTTCCCATTGTCCTAATGTGATCTTCTTCACTGAATATTCCATCCTGTCTATAGAAACTACCCTTCTCCACAGATTATGTAAAAATTATTTGGGGAGGGGTGTTGTGGAGGCTGAAGTTCTTTTATAGGGTGAAGAGAATGACTCACTAAAATTCATGTTATATTCCTGCTCACGTAGCTTCCTCAGTTTTCTAGGAATAGAGAAGGGAAAAGGAGACGTTCAACCCAAGGTACCCAGTTTTCCTTGGTGCAATTTCTTCATGATTATTTTCTAGGTATGTAAAGATAGGTTATTTTGAAATCTTCATCCCCTACTTTGGTCATCTCCTATTTATTAACTTTACTGTTATTTCACTGCTCATTAGCACCTCTACAAGAGAACACAGGAAAGGAAATGAAACTCACCTATAATTAGACAACACTGAGAAAAATATTTGATTTGGTCAATACTGGAGGAAAAAAAAACATAGAACCAAGTGACTTTAGAAATCATCCCTGGGAGTTCCCATCATGGTGCAGCGGAAATGAATCTGACTAGGAACCATGAGGTTGTGAGTTCGATCCCTGGCCTCACTCAGTGGGTTAAGGATCCAGCGTTGCCGTGAACCGTGGTGTAGGTCGCAGATGTGGCTCAGATCTGACGTTGCTGTGGCTGTGGTGTAGGCCAGTAGCTGTAGCTCCGATTAGACCCCTAGCCTGAGAACCTCCATATGCCATGGGTGCAGCCAAAAGGAAAAAAAAAAGAAACCATCCCTTTGTAGTGGTTAAGATGCCTTAAGATGGACTTAGGCTGCAAGGAAGAGAAAACCTGACATTGCAGAAGAGTTAAATATGACTTTAAGAACTAAAGACAGGAGTTCCCGTCATGGCGCAGTGGTTAACGAATCTGACTAGGAACCATGAGGTTGCAGGTTCTATCCCTGACATTGCTCAGTGGGTTAAGGATCCGGCATTGCCATGAGCTGTGGTGTAGGTCAAAGATGCAGCTCGGATCTCACATTGCTGTCGCCCCTGGCGTAGAGTGGCAGCTATAGCTCTGATTAAAGCCCTAGCCTGGGAACCTCCATATGCTGCAGGTGCAGCCCTAGAAAAGGCAAAAAGACAAAAAAAAAAAAGAACTAAAGACATATGATTACTTTATCTAATAGGAAGTCCATCAGAAGTCCATCAATGAGCAGTTCAAAGATTGAAGCAATGGGCCAAGGGCCAGCCTCTTCCTACCTCCAGATCCTGCCATCCTCAGAGGGTTGGTATTTCATCCTAGTGCTTATTTACAACATAGAGGCAAAACTGCTATCACAATTCCAGGCATCTCTTTCCCCCATGCAAGGCAGAAAGCAGAAGGCATGCAAGGCAGAAAGCAGAAGGCATGCAAGGCAGAAAGCAGAAGGCATGCAAGGCAGAAAGCAGAAGGCAGGGAAGAGGTTTCTCTCCATGTCTCTGCCACTTTCTCTAGGAAAAGAATCCTTCTCAGAAACCCTCCAGCAGACTGCCCCTTAGGTCACATGATCCAAGCCTAGCTATGAGGGAAGCTAAGCAAAGTCATACTCATTTTCTTTAGGGCCATGCCTGTGGCATATGGAGTTCCCAGGCTAGGGGTTGAATCAGAGCTATAGCCACTGGCCTACACCACAGCCACAGCAACTCCAGATCCGAGCCACATCTGCAACCTACACCACAGCTCACAGCAATACCAGATCCTTAACCCACTGACCAAGACCAGGGATCGAACCTGAGTCCTCATGGATACTAATCAGATTTGTTTCCACTGAGCCACGATGGGAACCCCAATATCTCATTTTCTAGTCTCTATTCCATACTGAGAAGTAGACAAGGAAAGTGGGGTTTTAAATGATTACAGGGTTAGCCAATCAGTAGCATCTGCCATAGGTAAAAACTGTCTTATTTTTCAAATAAGGAAATTGAGAACAAAAACAAGAAAATTTAAGCAACTTACATTTAGAATTTCTTGAGCATCTGGTATATGCTGCACCTACAAGCTGGCTGGTGACAAAGCCAAAGCAAAAAGGTGGGTCAGCCCAACCTGCAACTCTCTGCACATGTATTAGATTACATGAGTGGGGACCTAACTGCTTTCCCCTAACGATGCCCTTTTTCAGCAGGAAGCAATCAGAATGGTCATCGCCCATTTTTCCCCTGGCAGTTAGAGTCTCTAAATCTAGAGGGGGGGATTGAGGCAGAACAATAACTCAGGTAGTCTGTGTAGGAGCACAGGCTTCCATGCATCCTTTGATATAGCTACTGATTAACATTTGTGGCTTAAGAGCTCCACAGAGTAACATCCCCACAGGCCTTGTTTACTATAGGGAAATTACCTATGCCCAGATGGACATTAATCTCTAACCCCCTGTGACTCAGTCTACTGGAAGAGAAGGGCAAAGAAACCACGAGACTTACAGGACATTTCCACCCTAATACCCCTATTGGACAAGGACTGATATAGGTAACTGGGCAAGGTCAATGGGAGAAAACCACATATTTCTGGACCCGTTGGTAACCTCCATCTTTAAGGGATAAAAACCTCTATAGGACAATAGCAAAGGGGACTCTTCTTCTCCTCCTCCCAGCTGTCCTGGGAGCTGTTTGCTTTCCTGTAATAAAGACCGCTTGGAGTTCTTGTGGCACAGCAGAAACAAATCCGTCTAGGAACCATGAGGTTTCGGGTTCGATCCCTGGCCTTGCTCAGGTTAAGGATCTGGTGTTGCTATGAGCTGTGGTGGAGGTCACAGACACGGCTCGGATCTGGCACGGCTGTGGTGTAGGCCAGTGGCTGTGGCTCCAACTGGACCCCTAGCCTGGGGACCTCCATATGCCATGGGTGCAGCCCTAAAAAGACTTTGCTTGCCAAAAAAAAAAAAAAAAGTTGACACTGCAGAAGAAAGGATAGTATACCCTGAGGAGAGTAGCAAGCAAGTTTTCTCAACTAGGTAAATGACATTACTTTTTTTTAAAATGGTGGGGTGTTACTTGATTCTTCTTGAAAATAAATTAGACATAAACACCTCTCTACTAGATATTAACATTGGTTAAAAAAATGCATCATGGAGGAAATGTTAAAACTACTGGCTAGTAGTAATATGTTGGGATCTATGGTCGCTGCATATTAATGACCATTGTCCACATTGATGAACCCTTAAGATTTGGAGAAATTAAATGTAAATTCTCCTATATCAGGTAGTCACAAGGAACTGAAAGCCTGATTCAAAAGACTGAAAAATAAAAACATGAAAACACTCCACTGTTTTGGAACATTTTTCTCAAACCTGATTTCATGAATGAAGAAGCTGAGGCTAAACAAGTTTCAATGATTCATGTTAAATTTCAAGGAGACTCAATGACACAGTGCAGATCAGTGATCAATGTAATTTTTTTATGATCTCAGGCAGTAGAGCTTAAGTCGCACATTTAAGCAGAATAAATATTTTATTTTTCTGAAGCATGTCAGCTCTGCCTAATTTCCCAGACAACTCAGGTGAAGGCAGGGGCATTCACCTGAATCACCTTTGGAATTTATTCCAAAGTTGAGACTATTTCCTGAATGACCTGGATAATTATAGATATGGTCTGTTTCACTGTGGACCTACAAAGAGCTTTACATGGAGACTTCTAATAACAACTGTAAATTGCCTAATTTGTAGCTTACATATGGAAATGAGAATTTCAAAATCTTACTCTATTATGAATATTAAAAACCCCAAATTACCAACACAAGATCTGGCCTAAATAAATGGTCACAATAACCCTATGCACCAAGGGCACTGACAAAGGTCCCATGGGCTGTAAGTTTCCTTAGATCCAAGAAAAGAGGAGGAGTGGGGATGGTGCCACCAGGCTGTGTGTCTGCGAGCTGAAGACCAAGTCCAGGCCAGACCAAACTGGGACAGGAGAAGATGGGTGTGTCTCTACCACTGCTTAGACCCCGGCAGTTCCCAAAAGATCCTGTGAGACTACCATCAACAAGAGCAGCAAAGGCCTTCTACTCCATGGAAAGTTTGCTCCTACCTTGAAAAAGGCTTGGAGGAAAGATGGATTTCATTCTATTCATGCTGTTCCCCAACTAAGACACTGCTCTCGTTTAACCAAGCCCAGTCCTTTGGAGAAAGACAGAGGCCTCCTTGTTATATACCAGGGAAATAAATATTAAATTTAGCATGGAGGCCTATTTTTACTAATTATGTCAATGCATAATTCTGTGTATATGAAGAAGCCCCAGACAAATATGAATTTGTAACCATGGTCTTGTGCTACTGTACACATATGGTTTTTGTTCCCTAATTCAGACTATTTACTCTAAAGAAAGAGAGAATGTTATAGACAGAAGGGGCTCTAGAGATGATCTACTTAGACTCTATCCTTCGTCAGAAAAGACAACAATGGTGCTAAGAAAGCAGCCACAGCAGAACTATAACCCAGAGCTCCTAACTCTTTGATTCTCTTATGTAAGGGATAAAATGCTGCCTTCGCTTCACTTCTGCTCCACTCTGGATAACATATTGTGGGAGTCATGTCCCTTCCTGGAATCCAGAATGTATCTTACCTGTGAAGAAACAGTTTTCTTTTTTTTTTTTAATGTCCTTTATTTATTTTATTTCAATATAATATTAAATAGGAATTGTGAGAACAGACATCCTTGTATTAGTCTTGATGTTGGGGAGGGAGGGCATTCAAATATTCATTGTTAAGTTATGATTTTGTCTGCAGGTTTTATGTAGATGCCCCTTTTCAAGTTGAGAACATTTTGTTCTTTTCCAAGTCTGCTGAAAGGTTTTTTTTTTTTTTTTAATTTTTTTTATAATTTTTTTTTTATTTTCCCACTGTACAGCAAGGGGATCAATTTATCCTTACATGTATACATTACAATTACATTTTTTCCCCCACCCTTTGTTCTGTTGCAACATGAGTATCTAGACAAAGTTCTCAATGCTACTCAGCAGGATCTCCTTGTAAATCTATTCTAAGTTGTGTCTGATAAGCCCAAGCTCCCGATCCCTCCCACTCCCTCCCCCTCCCATCAGGCAGCCACAAGTCTCTTCTCCAAGTCCATGATTTTCTTTTCTGAGGAGATGTTCATTTGTGCTGGATATTAGATTCCAGTTATAAGTGATATCATATGGTATTTGTCTTTGTCTTTCTGGCTCATTTCACTCAGGATGAGATTCTCTAGTTCCATCCATGTTGCTGCAAATGGCATTATGTCATTCTTTTTTATGGCTGAGTAGTATTCCATTGTGTATATATACCACCTCTTCTGAATCCAGTCATCTGTTGATGGACATTTGGGTTGTTTCCATGTCCTGGCTATTGTGAATAGTGCTGCAATGAACATGCGGGTGCACGTGTCTCTTTTAAGCAGAGTTTTGTCCGGATAGGTGTCCAAGAGTGGGATTGTGGGGTCATATGGAAGTTCTATGTATAGATTTCTAAGGTATCTCCAAACTAGAAACAGTTTTCTTAACATCAATTGGTGGGCACAGGCAGGTGTCATGGACTGCAGACAGGTGGTAGTGCAGTGCAGGCCAGTGGCAGCAGATGCAGGCTGTGCAACAGGGGTACAGTGTGAAGTTAAGGATGGAGTCCCCCAGGAGGATGGAAATAAGATGGCCAAATAGAAGGACTGGAGCTCAACTTCTCTCCTAAAAACAACAAAATTCACAACTAAAAGCTGAGCAGTCTTCAACCAAATGGACCAGAAACCCTCAAAAAGATACCCTACTCCACAAGACAAAGAGGAGGCCACATCAAGAGGAAGGAAGGGCAATTACACAATATAACCCACCCCTTACCTCCCAGGTGGGAAGCCCCACAGACTGGAAACTAACTGGTTCACATAAACCTACAGGAGTGAGAGTTCTGAGCCCCACATTAAACCCCCATGTGTGGGGATCTGGAACTGGGAGAAAGAGCCCCCAGAGCATCTGGCATTGAAGGCCAGTGGGGCTTGTGCACAGGAGCTTCACAGGACTGGGGGAAATGGAAACCCCATTCTTAAAAGGCACACACAGACTTTCACATGACCTGGGCCCCAGGGCAAAGCAAAATCTCCATAGGAATCCGGGTCAAACCCGACTGCAGTTCTTGGAAGACCTCCTGGGAAAACAGGGGTGAATGTGGCTTGTGGTGGGGGAAGGACATTGGAAGAAAAGCTCTCAGGAATATTCAGCAGCATGCCTTTCTCTGGAGGTGGCCATTTTGGGAAAATCTGGCCCCACCTGTCAGTAAGCACTGAGAAGCCCCAGGGCAAACAACAATCCAGATGGGATCACAAACATGCCCATCAGTAAACAGGCTGCCTAAAGACCCCTCAGGCACACAGCTGCCTGTGTTAGACCCCATCCAGAGACCCCCAAACACCTGAGGGATTAGAATCAGCTCCACCTACCAGTGGGCAGGCATCAGTCCCTCCAATCAGGAAGCATTCAGCAAACCCCCATACCAACTTCAGCCACAAGGGGGGCAGATACCAGAACTAAGAGAGGCTACAACTCTATTATCTGTAAAAAAAAAAAAAGACCACCACACCAAAAACCTATCAAAAAGAAAAGACAGAGAACAATAACTCAGATGAGGGAGAAAGGAAAAGCCCCAGAAAATCAGCTAAGCAATGAGGAGATTCTCAGCCTCCAGAAAAAAAACTATAGACTGATGATGCTAAAGATGATGCAAGACATTAGAAATAAACTGGAGGCAAAGATGGATAACTTACAGGAAACACTGAGCAAAGAGATACAAGATATAAAACTTAAACAAACAAGAAGAGATGCAAAATACAATAACTGAAATAAAAAATTCACTAGAAGCAGCCAACAGCAGAATACAGGAGGCAAAAGAACGAATAAGCGAGGTGGAGGACAGATTAGTGGAAATTACGGATGAGGAACAGAAAAGAAAAAAAAAGATTGAAAGCAAATGAAGAGAGTCTCAGAGAACTCTGGGACAATGTTAAACACACCAACATCCATATTATAGGGGTGCCAGAAGGAGAAGAGAGAAAGAAGGGGACAGAAAAAATATTCCAAGAGATAAGAGCCGAAAACTTCCCTAACATGGGAAAGGAACCACTCACTCAAATCCAGGAAGCCCAACGAGTATATAAAAAATATATAAATATATTTATAGAAATATAAAATAAACCCAAGAAAGAATACCCCAAGACAAATATTAATCAAACTGACCAAAAGTAAAGACAAAGGGAAAATCTTGAAAGCAGCTAGGGAAAAGAAACAAATAACATATAAGGGAACCCTGATAAGGTTATTGGCAGATTTTTCAGCAGAAACTCTTGCAAGCCAGAAAGGAGTGGTATGATATCCTTAACATGATGAAAGGAAAAACCTCCAAGAGATTAATCTACCCAGCAAAGCTCTCATTTAGATTTGAAGGATAAAATAAAACCTTCACAGATAAGCAAAAGCTGAGAGAATTCAGCAACACTAAACCAGCCTTACAATACATACTAAAGGAACTTCTCTAGGCAGAAAAGAAAAGACAGCAACAGGAAACAAAAATTCCACAAACGACAAGACTCACCAGTAAAGACATATATATACTATAAAGATATGAAATCATCCATGCACAATTATACCACCAAAATCAGAAACCATGAGAACAAGAGGGTGCAAATGCAGGACCCTGGAGATGAACTTACAATTAAGAGAACAACAACTTAAAACAATCTCACATATATATATGGACTCAGATCAAAACTTCAGAATAACTGCAAACCAAAAATCTACATTTGATACACAAACAAATAAGAAAAATCAACTCAAATACAACACTAAAGATACTCATCAAACCAGAAGAGGAGAGAACAAGAAAAGAAGGGAAGAAAAAAGAGCAACAAAAACAAATCCAAAGCAATTAATAAAATGGCAATAAGAACATACATATCAATAATTACCTTAAATGTGAATGGACTAAACGGCCCAACAAAAAGACACAGACCGGCTGAATGGATACAAAAACAAGACCCATGTATGTGCTGTCTTCAGAGAGAGACCCACGTCACTTCTAGGGACACATACAAATTGAAAGTGAGAGGATGGAAGAAAATATTCCATGCGAACAGGAATCAAAAGAAAGCTGGAGTAGCAATACTCCTATCAGACAAAACAGACTTTAAAATGAAGAATATTTTAAGGGACTAAGAAGGTCACTACATAATGATCAAAGGATCAATCCAAGAAGAAGATATAACAATTTTATTTTTTTGTTTCTTTTGTTTTTGTTTTTTGGTCTTTTTCTAGGGCTGCTTCTGTGGCATATGGAGGTTCCCAGGCTAGAGATCTAATCAGACCTGTAGCTGCCAACCTATGCCAGAGCCACAGCAACGGGGGATGCAAGCTGTGTCTGCGATCTACACCACAGCTCACAGCAAGGCCAGATCCTTAACCTACCGAGCAAGGCCAGGGATCAAACCCACAACCTCATGGTTGTTGGTCATATTCATTAACCACTATGCCACGACGGGAACTCCTAAGATTGAACACTTTTAAATATCTACACACCCAACAGAGGTTCACCACAATATATAAGGCAACTGCTAACAACCTTAAAAGGACAAATCAACAATAACACAATAATAGCAGGGGACATTAACACTCCACTTACAACAATGGACAGATCATCCAGACAGAAAATCAATAAGGAAACGCAGGCCCTGAATGATGCATTAAACCAGATGGACTTCATAGATATTTATAGGACATTCCATCCAAAAGCAACAGAATACACATTCTTCTCAAGTGTACATGGAACATTCTCTAAGATGGATCACATCCTAGGATACAAATCCAACCTCGGTCACTTCAAGAATATTGAAATCCTATCAAGCACCTTTTCCCACCACAACACTGTACAACTGGAAATCAACAACAAGAGAAAAACTACAAAAAACACAAACACATGGAGACTAAAGAACATGCTACTAAACAACCAATGGCAACAAAGATAGGACACTTCATAACCTATGGGATGCAGCAAATGCCGTTCTATGAGGAACATTCATAGCAATACAAGCCCACCTCAGGAAACAAGAAAAAGCTCAAATAAACAAGCTAACTTTACATCTAAAGCAGCTAGAGAGAGAAGAACGGACAAGACCTAAAGTTAGTAGAAGGAAAGAAATCATAAAGATCAGAACAGAAATCAAGGAAATAGAAACAAAGAAAATCATAGAAAAGATCAATGAAACAAAAAGCTGGATCTTTGAAAAGATCAACAAAATGGACAAACCCTTAGCCAGACTGATCAAGCAAAAAAGAGAGAGGGAGTTCCCCTCGTGGCCCAGTGGTTAACGAATCTGACTAGGAACCATGAGGTTGCAAGTTCAATCCCTGGCCTTGCTCATTGGGTTAAGGATCTGGCATTGCCGTGAGCTGTGGTGTAGGTTGTAGACGTGGCTCAGATGCCGTTTTGCTGTGGCTCTGGCCTAGGCCGGTGGCTACAGCTCCAATTAGACCCCTAGCCTGGGAACCTCCACATGCCATGGGAGTGGCCCTAGAAAATACAAAAAAAAAAAAAAAGAGAGAGAGAGGACTCAAATCAATAAAATTAGAAATGAAAAAGGAGAAGTAACAATGGATATCACAGAAACGCAAAGGATCATAAGAGACTACTATATGCAACTATACGCCAATAAAATGGAAAACCTAGAAGAAATGGACAAATTCTTAGAGGGGTACAATCTTCCAAGACTAAACCAAGATGAAATGGAAAAGATGAATGGACAAATCACAAGAATGGAAATTGAAACTGTGATTTATGCAGCACTATTCACAATAGCCAGGACATGGAAACAACCCAAATGTCCATCAACAGATGATTGGATTCAGAAGAGGTGGTATATATACACAATGGAATACTACTCAGCCATAAAAAAGAATGACATAATGCCATTTGCAGCAACATGGATGGAACTAGAGAATCTCATCCTGAGTGAAATGAGCCAGAAAGACAAAGACAAATACCATATGATATCACTTATAACTGGAATCTAATATCCAGCACAAATGAACATCTCCTCAGAAAAGAAAATCATGGACTTGGAGAAGAGACTTGTGGCTGCCTGATGGGAGGGGGAGGGAGTGGGAGGGATCGGGAGCTTGGGCTTATCAGACACAACTTAGAATAGATTTACAAGGAGATCCTGCTGAGTAGCATTGAGAACTTTGTCTAGATACTCATGTTGCAACAGAACAAAGGGTGGGGGAAAAAATGTAATTGTAATGTATACATGTAAGGATAAATTGATCCCCTTGCTGTACAGTGGGAAAATTAAAAAAAAAGAAACTGTGATTTAGAAAACTTCCAACAAACAATAGTCCAGGACCAGATGGCTTCACGGGTGAGATATATATATATGTATGTATGTATATTTGTCTTTTTGCCTTTTCTAAGGCCGCTCCTGTAGCATATGGAGATTCCCAGGCTAGGGGTCTAATCAGAGCTGTAATCACCAGTCTACGCCAGAGCCACAGCAATGTGGGATACGAGCCACGTCTGCGACCCATACCACAGCTCATGGCAATCCCGGATCCTTAACCCACTGAGCAAGGCCAGGGATCAAACCCCCAACCTCATGGTTCCTAGTTGGATTCGTTAACCACTGAGCCACAATGGGAACTCCCACAGGTGAATTCTGTCAAACATTTAGAGAAGAGCTAACAACTATCCTTCTGAAACTATTCCAAAAAATTGCAGAGGAAGGGATACTCCCAAACTCATTCTAGGAGGCCACCATCACCCTCATACCAAAAACAAAGACACCACAAAAGAACTACAGGCCAACTTCACTGATGAACATAGATGCAAAAATCCTCAACAAAATACTAGCAAACCGCATCCAACAATTAAAAGGATTGTACAACATGGTAGAGTGGGATTTATCCCAGGGATGCAAGGGTTCTTCAATATCCTCAAATTCATTAGTGTGATACACCACACTAACAAACTGAAGAATAAAAACCATACGATCCTCTCAATAGACATTAAAAAAGTCTTTGACAAAATCCAACACCCATTTCTGATTTAAAACCCTTCAGAGGAGTTCCCATTGTGGCTCAGTGGTTAACAAATTCGACTAGGAACCAGAGGTTGTGGGTTCAATCCCTGGCCTTGCTCAGTGAGCTGTGGTATAGGTCGCAGACATGCTGTGGCTCTGGCATAAGCCATTGGCTACAGCTCTGATTCGACCCCTAGCCTGGAAACCTCCATATGCCGTGGGAGTGGTCCTAGAAAAGGCAAAAATAAAAATAAAAATTAATTAATTAATTTAATTAAATAAAAACCCTTAAGAAAGTGGGCATAGAGGGAACTTACCTCAACATGATGAAGGCCATATATGACAAACCCACAGCGAACATCATTCTCAATGGTGAAAAGCTGAAAGAATTCCTGCTGAGATCAGGAACAAGACTAGAATGTCAACTCTCACCACTACTATTCAACACAGTTTTGGAAGTCCTAGCCACAGCAACTGAGAAGTAAAAGAGATAAAAGGAACACTCTCTGACATAAACGACAGCAACATCTTCTCAGATCCACCTCTTAGAGTATTGACAATAAAAATAAAAATAAACAAATGGGACCTAATCAAACTGAAAAGTTTCTGCACAGCAAAGGAAACCCTAAACAACACAAAAAGACAACCCACAGAATGGGAGAACATATTTGCAAATCAATCAACTGACAAGGGATTCATCTCCAAAATTTATAAACAACTTCTGCAGCTCCATACCAAAAAAAACAAACAACTCCCATCAAAACATGGGCAGAAGAGCTAAACAGACAGTTCTCCAAAGAATACATTTGGATGGCCAAAAAACACATGAAAAGATGTTCAACATCACTCATTAGTAGAGAAATGCACATCAAAACCACGATGAGGTACCTACCACCTTACACCAGCCAGAATGGCCATCATCCAAAAGTCTACAAACAGTAAGTGCTGGAGAGGGTGGGGAGAAAAAGGAACCCTAGTACACTGTTGGTGGGATTGTAAATTGGTGCAACCACTGTGGAAAACACTATGGGGATTCCTCAGAAAACTAAACATAGAACTACCATTTGATCCAGCAATCCCACTCCTGGGCATCCATCCAGAGAAAACCATGACTCGCACAGACACATGTACTCCAATGTTCATTGCAGCACTATTTACAATAGCCAAGACATACAAACAACCTAAATGTCCATCGACAGAGGAGTGGCTCAAAAAGATGTGGTACATATGCACAATGGAATATTACTCAGCCATTAAAAGGAATGAAATACCAGCATTTTTAGCAACATGGATGGACCTAGAAATTATCATGCTAAGTGAAGTCAGCCATACAATGAGACACCAACATCAAATGCTTTCACTGACATGTGGAATCTGAAAAAAGGACAGATTGAACTTGTTTGCAGAAAAGATACTGACTCACAGACTTTGAAAAACTTATGGTTTCCAAAGGAGACAGTTCGGGGAGTGGGGGGATGTGCTGGGGTTGTGGGATGGAAATCCTATAAAATTGGATTGTGATGATCATTGTACAACTACAAATGTAATAAATTCATTGAATAATAAAAAATAAATAAATAAACAGCAATCGGTAAAGGTGAAATTGTACCATACTTTAGGTATGCTGTGGTATTTTGTGGGCTTACTAGTCCACCTAATTATTACCATTTCTATGAATAAAAATGTATTGAAGGTTCTAAACAACCAACTTGCACATGCAATTTTAGAATAGAGACAGTTCATAAATAGCCTAAGGCCAAAAGCCAGAGTGAAGTTCTTGGAAATTCTTGCATGGTCACAGACACCTCCTGACTCTGAGATGTCAACAGTGGTGGCAGGGAGTTCCCCAGGCATCCTCATTGGGTCCTCTCCTGCCTCTGTCCTTCCAAGTGTCAGAATGGCTGCACCTCCAGCATCAGGGGCAAAAAGACCCTCCCAAAGATGGATCTGGGGCATAATTCCATGCCCATCACAGAGGCTCACTGAGGTACACATGGCTGGTGTGGTGGACATGGAGATGTACCACCCAGATCCCCGTCAAAGAGGGATTCACCACTCAGCTGCAAGGAGTGTGGCTGACAGATGGCCTCCTGCTGTCAACTCTTTCAGGGCCAGCCTCAGCTAGAGAGAGCCACTCTGCCCAAGACTACACCTCCCTGGCATAATCTGCATCTAGTAACCAAGCCAGGCCACAGGATAAAGGCCAGATGGTTTAATTCAACATGGGACACACAGAGAGGCAACACATCTCCACAGCTCCCCAATGGGTTGGCCAAAGATCTGTTGGGCCTATATTGCAGTTCAACATTTTATTCTGCCCAATTCCCCTTCCCTTTCCTTTGAGAGACGTTAGTTTGTTTTATAAAATATTTTTTTTTAAAAAGAATAGTTGATTTGTTGTTTGTTTTAATATTATGGCCGGACTCATGGCATGTAGAAGTTCTGGGACCAGGGGTTGAACATAGGCCGCAGCAATGGCAATGCTGGATCCTTTAACCCACTGTACCAGACTAGGGATCATATCCACATTTCTGCAGAGACCCAAGCTTTTGCAGTCAGATTCTTAACCCACTGCACCATAGTGGGAACTGTAAGAATAGTTTGGGTTTTTTTATTTTTGTTTTTTCGTCTTTTTTTTTTTTAGGGCCACACCCACAGCATATGGAAGTTCGCAGGATAGGGGTCAAATTGTAGTGCTAGCCTCCAGCCTACACCACAGCCACAGCAATGCCAGATCTGAGCCGCATCCAAGACCTACACTGCAGCTTGTGCCAATGCTGGATCTTTTTTTTTTTTTGTCTTTTTTGTCTTTTTGCTATTTCTTTGGGCCGCACCCTCGGCATATGGAGGTTCCCAGGCTAGGGGCCCAATCAGAGCTGTAGCCACTGGCCTACGCCAGAGCCACAGCAACGCGGGATCCGAGCCGCGTCTGCAAGCCTACACCACTAGCTCATGGCAACGCCAGATCGTTAACCCACTGAGCAAGGGCAGGGCTCGAACCCGCAACCTCATGGTTCCTAGTCAGATTCGTTAACCACTGCGCCACGACGGGAACTCCCCCAATGCTGGATCTTAACCCACTGGTCAAGGCCAGGGATCGAACCTACATCCTCCTGGATTCTAGTTGAGTTCTTAACCTGTTGAGCCACAATGGGAACTTCAAGAATAGGTTTTAATGTACAGAAGAAATGAGAAGATAGAACAGAGTACCTATAGACCCCACACCCAGTTTTCTCCATCACTAACATTAGTATGATATATTTGTTACAATTACATTAGTATGATATATTTGTTACAATTACTGGACCAATATGGATGAATTAAGTCTAGAGTTTATTTAGATTTCCTTAGTTTTTACCTAATACCCTTTTTCTGTTCCAGGATTATATCCAGGAAACCACATTATATTTAGATTCTATTATCTCTTTAGGCTTCTCTCCTTTCCCAGGTTTTGGTCCTAATAAATATATTGTACCCCAAATTCTATTTCATGGTCTGCTTCCAGATAATCTAATCTGTGATAACTGCCTTCCAAACAGCCATTCTCCCTTTTCCCTTTTTCTTTTTTTTTCTTTTTTTTTTCTTTTTTCTTTTTTTTTTTTTTTTTTTTTTTGTCTTTTTAGGACTGTACCCATGCCTATGGAAGTTCCCAGGCTAGGGGTCCAATCGGAGCTAGAGCCGCCAGCCTATGCCAGAGCCACAGCAACGCCAGATCCAAGCCACGTCTGCAACCTACACCACAGCTCATGTCAACGCCGTATCCTTAAACCACTGAGCGAGGCCAGGAATGGAACCCAAGTCCTCATGGGTTCATTCTACCACTGAGCCACAGTGGGAACTCCTCCCTTTTTCTTGCTAGCATCATTCTAATTTCTTATGGGCAACAGTGGGCCCAGCCTCAGAATGTGAATCACAATGGCTTAATTCAATGAAGTAATCCCAATCAAGTTTGCTGGTGACAAATAACCCAGGGGTAGCCACGTGACTCGGTCATGACCAAAGAAGCACAGGGAGAACTGCCAGGGGTTTTCGGAGATTTTCCTCCCTGATAAAAATTATAAGGGAGTCCCTGTCATGGCTCAGAGGTTAATGAACCCCACTAGTATCCATGAAGACTCAGGTTCGATCCCTGGCCTTGCTCAGTGGGCTAAGGATCTGGCTTTGCTGTGGCTGTGGTGTAGGTCAGCAGCTATAGCTCCAATTCGACCCCTGGCCTGGGAACTTCCATATGCTGCTGGTACGGCCCTAAAAAAAAAAAGACAAAGATCAAAGAAAAAAATTATCATAAAAGTTCAGGGAGAAGGGGTTTTGTTTTGTTTTGCTTTGTTTTGTTTCCACTTCTCTCCCTATCTACTGAAGACGCTGTCCTGGGAGGCCATGCAGAGGGCAAAGGTTCTTGGATCTTTCTTGACATCATGAAGTTGCAGAACCAACACTGGAACTGGAACTCCTGTCACAGAAATAATAGATGCCCTTATGTTTAAGACACTGCCAGTTGATTTTTCTGTTCCTTGCAGCCAAAAGCATTTCTAACTTACACTCACTCAGGCTGGCACAAGAAAAGGGCTTATTTTACATGGCTAAAAAGGAGACAGAATCTCATAAACCTTTAATTACACACCCAGACTTCACAGAGGCTGAACTGAACAGTAGTTCTGGCAGGAAACCTCATTTTTTCAATTTTAAAGGTCTTCACTCCAGTGCTTGACTCCACATGTATTTTCTCTGCCTGACATCTCTGCTTCCTCACAAACATAGCTCATGTGCGGATCTTAAATCTCTATTTATTTATTTAGCTTTTTAGCAATGCTGGATCTGAGCTGCATCTTCGACCTTCACCACAGTTCATGGCAATGCCAGATCCTTAACCTACTGAGTGAGGCCAGGGATGGAACCTACATCTTCATGGATCCTAGTCAGATCCGTTACCACTGAGCCACGATGGGAACTCCCAATCTCTCTTAATTGAATGATCTTTCAGCTTCAGCTCCCACTAGAAATTCTCAATCTATCTGTTGAAATCCTTCATGGAGAGAATATAGTTGACTCAGCACATCTTTTTCTGCCAGGTCATGCTACAGGTCACTGGCCAATATACTGACTATCTTTGGCACATTCAATCAACTATGCTTGCAGGAACAAGGTCACATATTATAAAACTGAG
This sequence comes from Phacochoerus africanus, assembly GCF_016906955.1. NCBI lineage: Eukaryota > Metazoa > Chordata > Mammalia > Artiodactyla > Suidae > Phacochoerus > Phacochoerus africanus. The sequence continues at coordinate 80,198,419 of NC_062546.1, forward strand.
CCATAGAGAGCTGTCCCTTCAACAGGGCTGTGCATGGAACAGTGGGTTGGTCAGGCATAGTGATATATAGGGTCTAGCACAGTAGTAGTTGGGAGCAGAAAAATGGACATATCGATGCCCTGTACTCTTATTCCTTATCTCTGTCTCTCCCCAACCAGACTGGTCCAGTTCTAAGACTTTTTATTTGTTTGTTATTACTAGAAACATTCCTACCTCACACAAATAAAAGACAAGATGTCACCAAAGAGACGTTGGTGACTGCTACTAGGAAAGCGAGCAAACAAACAAGAGAAGGAAGGGAGGGAGGAAGAGAGAGAGAGGAAGGAAGGAAGGAAGGAAGGAAGGAAGGAAGGAAGGAAGGAAGGAAAGAATGGAGAAAGAAAGAAGAAAGAAAGAAAAAGAAGAAAGACGAAAGAAAGAAAGAAAGAAAGAAAGAAAGAAAGAAAGAAAGAAAGAAAGAAAGAAAGAAAGAGGGGCTATTGTCTTTGACAGGCACAAACAGGTGTTGAAGACAAAGACTTGGCACATTAGCAAGAGAGGGAGACAGAAAGCAAAGCCATGGAGGAATGAGGTCCAAGCCAGCGTCCAACTCAGCCAGAACCAATGGGAAACAGAGATGGTTTCATGGAAGATAGAAGTTATAATGGGTGACATAAACTAGACTAATCCAACAGGCTCCTACGGTATAATTCTGCCCCATGGAAAGCATTCCATGAATTCAGCCATACAATGGGTCATACTATTCTTCCCACAAGAGTGTCATCTTCTTTCCCTGACATCAGTATTGTGATACATTTTTACTGCACATCTCATCAGAGAGGCCCAAATTAATTCCATTTCCCAAAAATGCAGAAGTACCCAATTTACCTCTGGGAATAAGACATGCAACAGGAAACTCCAGCCCAACGTATCTAAAAGCACAGAGTGAACTATGAAAATGGGATTTTACTCCATGACTACCAGAGGTTGCTTACAAGCATTTGCTTTGCAGAAACCTTGGCTTTTATTCCTCTCTTGATTTTTTTAAGCTGGTCTTTGAACACTACTCAGTAGGTAGTTGGCCCTTTTGATGTTTGGCACTGGTATTAAAAAGGATGAGTTATTTAATTTTCTGCAAAGGCAACCGAGCCTATTCTTTATGTAAAGGGGCAAGCTGTTCAGGCATATGTGACTGCAGGAGTGAAAGCTTTTCTTCTTTGAAGGTTCAAAGTTAACATGTCAATTGAATGCCAAGGAATTATGCATTAGACCCTGAAATGCAGACACTAAGTCAGGAAACTTGAGGTGCAGGGTTAAAGGAATTAGGAAAATTAAGAACTGAAGGACTGCTCATGGTAGAAAAATGTCTTTTTCCTTTTTTGTCTGCAATTATCTAGTTTGGTTGTCTTCTTACCAAATAGAATATTGGAAATCCAAAGGAAAATACAAAAGGAATTGAAGTTGGCTATGTCCACAAGAGCAAGGCAAATTAGAAATCTGGCTTGGGAGGGTCCCGTCATGGCACAGAATCTGACTAAGAACTATGAGGTTGCGAGTTCAATCCCTGGCCTTGCTCAGTGGGTTGGGGATCAGGTGTTGCCATGAGCTGTGGTGCAGGTTGCAGATGCAGCTTGGATCCTGTGTTGCTGTGGCTCTGGCATAGGCCAGCGGCTACAGCTCCAATTAGACCCCTGGCCTGGAACCTCCATATGCCACGGGTGCAGCCCTAGAAAAAAAGACAAAAAGACAAAAAAAATGAAATCTGGCTTGACTTATAGGGTAGAGTACAGGCTACTGAGAAATGTTCTTTAGCCCGAATGGTTCAGATTAGTTATTTGCATGGAATTCAGTTGATGTGTTATGATAGAAGTTTTTATTTGTATATAAACAAGGCCTGAAGGGAAGAAAAAACATTCAACAAATTTGATGAATGTCCATTGGAGCTAGGCTGTGTGCTAAGCACCCAGAATACAGAAATGAGAAAGACATTAATTGATAAAAACTATTCAAGGAAACAAATGTAAAAAATACAAACTGGAAATAAATTAAGATGCATGTCCATAGAGTTTATGGCTTTGGAGGACGATTAGGCACTTTGAGTTTCACAAACTTTCTAAAGCCTCCAGGCTACTTAAATCCAATCCAGTCACCTTAATGTGAAACTGAAGACCTTCTATAATTGGGCCTTAAATACTTTTCTATTCTTCTCCCCTACCAAACCTCTTCATTCCCACACCACATACTTTGGAATCAAATCAACTGGTTTCAAATGTAATATAACTCTATAGTTTCAGTCAAGCCATTCTCTCAGCCTAGAATATTCTCCCAGCTTGCATGTTCCCATTCTCCCTGCCACCATTCCTTCTGCCCCACCATTCCATTTGACTATCAAAGCCCACTTTATTTTTAGCCCAATTAAATTCTAAAGTCTCCATAAAAAACATCACTGATTCCTCTTGGTCCAAATTCCATGCACCCTTCTGGGCTCCTGTTACATTTTGTGCCTCTAGTTTGGTAGATACTGTTTATACTGAGCATTATAGCCATAAACATATATACAGACCCCACTAGATTATTGTTTTTCTGAAGGGAGTTGTGGTCTTATTCATTTCCACAGTTCTGCTAAATTTATACAAAGTAACTACTCAAACCTCTTCTTAAACAAGGTACATGAATGTGTCCTTTTTTTTTTTTTTTGCCACTTCTTAGGCTGCTCCCGTGGCATATGAAGGTTCCCAGGCTAGGGATTGAATCCGAGCCTACACCAGAGCCACAACAACACGGGATCTGAGCCGAGTCTGCAACCTACACCACAGCTCATGGCAACACCGAATCCTTAACCCACTGAGCAAGGCCACAGATCGGATTCATTAACTACTGAGTCACAATGGGAACTCCATGAATGTGTTCTCTTTTTTTGTTTTTTGTTTTGTTTTGTTTTTGTTTTTGTTTTTGCCTTTTTGCCATTTCTTGGGCCCCTCCCGCGGCATATGGAGGTTCCCAGGCTAGGGGTCCAATCGGAGCTGTAGCCACTGGCCACACCACAGCCACAGCAATGCGGGGATCTGATCCGCGTCTGCAACCTACACCACAGCTCACGGCAACGCTGGATTCCTAACCCACTGAGCAAGGCCAGGGATCAAACCCGAAACCTCATGGTTCCTAGTTGGATTCGTTAACAACTGCGCCACGACAGGAACTCCTGAATGTGTTCTTCTTAAATAAGCATAGCTATTAGAAGAGTCCAAATAGCCTATGAAAATTCGTTTATAATATTTGGGGGGGGGGGTCTTTTTAGGGCCACACCCATGTCATATGGAAGTTCCCAAGCTAGGGGTTGAATTGGAGCTGTATGTGCTGGTCTACACCACAATCACAGCCACATCAGATCCAAGTTGCATCTGCAACCTACACCACAGCTCACAGCAATGCCAGATTCTTAACCTACTGAGCGAGGCCAGGGATTGAAACTGTGTCCTCATGGATACTAGTCGGCTTTGTTACCACTGAGCCACAATGGGAATGCCTATATTCTTTTTTTTAGTATCTTCTATTATTTTCTATATCAGCACATTGCTTTTCCATGGGTTTCCCTTCCAGACTTCTGTAATTCTTGATATTTCTCATTTTTAAAACTTATTTTTGTTCCGAACCTTTCTTTATGCCTCTATCTTTATGACTCTTCCTTTATGCCTCTATCTGTACCAGGAAGTCAGGCCACTTCAGGAAATCGTGGACCAGTATATGCTGGCAGAATTTCCTTATCATCGGAACATGCCCCTGCCTAGACATGTCTAGGAAATACACATTTTGAGGGAATGTTCACAACACTGTCAGCTGGATGGGGTTTCTTTATGCCAGAGTGTATTGCTCAGCTACATGAGGAGAGGCATGCAGATAGATAAACCTCAAATAAGGCGCTTCCCATTTAAAACCAAAACTAATTAGATCCCTGGGCTAATTTTAGCTAATTCTTCCAAAGACTAAAAGAGGGAAACAAGGTCTAGAGAGAGGACTGTTTTATGTCAAGAACTACAAAAATTAAGGATAGACAGGATTTCCTGTCATGGCACAGGGGAAACAAATCTGACTAGGAAGCATGAAGTTGCAGGTTCGATCCCTGGCCTTGCTCAGTAAGTTAAAGATCTGGTGTTGCCGTGAGCTATGGTGTAGGTCGCAGACACGGCTCAGATCTGGCATTACTGTGGCTATGGCATAGTTCTGTGGCTACAGCTCCAATTGGACCACTAGCCTGGGAACCTCCATGTGACACAGGTGCAGTCCCAAAAAGACCAAAAAAAAAAAAAAAGATATACAGAAGAGCAAAGAGATAGGACAAGAGGAAAATGTCCCTTACATAAATCAAATTGCTTCTGGCTTCATGAACTTTTGAAGTTTCAAGGAGAAGGTGGTCAGCATTACTAATGACAGCTCAGAGACAGTCATTAATTCAGTTAATCAACTGTTGGGTAAATATTTGCTTAGTGTCTACTAGGTGGCAGGACTGTTCAAAAGGACTGAGCAGGGCAGACATGGTCTCTGCTCTCAATGAGCTTTCATTCTAGTGAGAAGGCTGGATCTTAAAGTATTATTATGGAAAAGTGTATGGTGCTGTGAGAATATATAATTGGAGTGAATAATCTAGTCTCTGGGGTCAAGGAAGAGGGCTCTATGGAAATTGTCATTGAAGGATTCAGGGAGACAAGTGAATGTTTGCCAGGTAAAAAAGAAAAGAGAATTTGTTTCAAGCAGAGAGAATGTGGACATAAATGCACTCAATCTAGGAAGTCAAAATAAGAAGGTAAAATTGAGGGATAAGGAAAATGGGATGTGTATTTATGTATTGGTAGAACCCTTCCCTGACTGCACCCACTAACAGCCCCCTTATGGTGATTTCTGCACCCTGTTTCTGCCCTCAAGAGCTCATAATTGTGTGTAAGATCCATGTGGAAGAACATGTGTGTGCTCTAAGATCCATGAGGGTTAGAATCATTTTACATTCTATTCACTACTGTAAGCCTCGTGCCACCACAGAACCTAGGACATCATATGCACCCAGTAAATATTTGAGAAATGAATGAATGACCAAGTGAATAAATTGGCATAGTAGTAAAAACACCTTAGAGTATGGGATTCCAATTCTGGTTTCAGCATTAACTCTCTATTGATCTTCAATATTTCATTTAACTGCTCTGGGACCTATTTTTTTTCCACTATCAAAATTAAAATGTTGAACAAGATTACCTCTAAACTCTTTTCCAATTCAAAATTCAAATGTGTCCTATTCCCACAGGTTTTATTTTTTGTTCCTTTTCTTGTTTCCATATTTTCCACTGAATAGTGTATGTTTTTCCCACTGCTTATTATCTGCCTTCTCACAGGCAAAGCCCAGCTCTCCAGGTGCTGTCACATAAAGTTAAAATTTGCAAGTTTATCAGACCCTAGCCAATGGAAGCAAATTCTGGAGAGTTGGCCTTTCCTCTACCAAAAATTATTTAGGTTATCAAAGGATTAACATCAAAGCTGATTACTATGAGGTTCACAGCCAAGTAGGCCTTTGATTTGCTTTTACTACTTACACACTAAGATAACATTAAAAAACAAAATTCGAAAGCTCTCTTCATTTATATTTTGGCTCCTCCAGTAAAATGGATTATCTAAAACTAATTAACCATCAGAGAGGTACAATTAGCCCCTACTGTATCCTATGCTGAAATACATACTCATACACATACACATATGCAGGATGGATTCCCAGCAAGGTGTATTTTTTTTCCTGAAAAGTTTCTTATAATTAACATGATTCTATTTCAGTATTTTATTAACATGTAGTTTTTAAAATGTCTGCCTTAAAAATTAATGTATATAAGATAGCATATTTATTTTTACATCTGAAAAATATCCCAGTTAATAATCTAAAATACTTCTAGTGGCAACAGTTGAATAGCTTATGTTTTCACTCTTATAAACAGAAGGAGAAAATAAGTGCCTAGTTGTTTACATTAACTAGGTCATATTGCAATATTTTAAATACCCAATTAACTCTATCATTCTTTGCATTTATAAAGCCTTTTTCAAAAGATAACAAAATTATTTTTTAAATTGGTTTGGAGTCCTCTGAAATACTTTTCCTATATCTCTGAGTGTTTCTATGTCTAAAACTCAAGTCATAAATCTACTGTAATTTGCACAGAAAATAGCTAACATATAGCTGAAGGAGAACATATGCATAAAATATTGTGGTATATCCATACAATAGAATGCTCTTCAGCAATAAAGAGGACTGAACTACTGATGAATGGTATAATCTGGGTTAACTCAAAACAACTCCTGAGTAAAAGAATCTAGACAAAACAAGAAGGCATATTGTATGGTAACTTTATGTAAAATACTAGAAAACTGCAAACTCACCTATAGTAACTAAAAGAAAATCAGCAGTGACCAGATCACACTGGGCAGGAGAGGGCAAGTTGAAACTTTGGGGAATAATAAATACGGAGTATGTTCATTATCTTGAGTGTGGCAGTGGTTACATGGGTATATACATGTATATAAGTCAAAATTTATCAAATTGTATATTTAAATATATGAAGTTTATTGCGTCAATTATTCCTCAGTAAAGCTGATTTTTTTTTTTCCTTTTCAGCCACACCCTTGGCATATGTAAATTCCTGGGCCAGGGATAGAATCTCAGCTATATCTGTCACCTATGCCATAGCAGTAGTAACACCAGATCTAAAGCTGTTTTTTAAATGTATTTAATGGAAAGATTCAGAGGAAAAATGAATTTATATAATGTAATTATTTCTTTTGTCCTAAACCAGATCAAGGCATTTTCTAATGTAAGGGTCTTTTACAGCTTAGTTCACCTGACTATCACAAACCATTGAAATTCTCAAAACATAAATTATAAGCCAACTTCACTGCAGCGCATATCATTTTGTCTTGTTCCATGAAGTATTCTTTCAACAAGCAAATATGTGCTTGGTTCTGAGGGTGGCAAGATGAGAGTATGTGGAGAGAAAAAGAGCCACAAAATAAATGATGGTAGGTCAGGAAGATTATCTTCTTATACAAAGAACAGCACACTATATCTCTACAAGAAAGTATTTAATACCTATGCTTTTCCTAAGCATCTCCTTGAAAATGTCAGCTCCTGGAGACAGAAATCACATTACTTAGGACTGTTTCATAGAGCATCTAGGGCTTATACACACTTTTTGATGAAAACAAAGATGTTCCAACCAAATCTTGATTTTGCTCTGAAAATTTATTTAGTTATTTTGCAGCTGCTTAAATAAGTGTGGACTTCTAGGGCTCTGAAAAAAGCAAATGAACAAATATTACCCATTCTCTTACACGCTATCTGAATATCATGAGGTTCACTTTGTATAACTATATTTTAGATTCCAGGCATGTGTACTTTTATTTGTTTTCATGGCAGACTTAAGCTCTTTGCAGGCTTTCCCTGGAAACCTACTGATGACGTCTTTCATTATGAGATTCTCAACCAAAGGGCAGTTAACCAAGTATTTGACTTGCTTTAGCTTGTCACCTCTACAGAGCATTAACTTAATCATATTTAATTCTGTTCTACAACACTGAGAAGGAAGAGAGGAAGATTAATACATTTTTAGAAACACTTAGTAATTAAGGTGATGACACTAAATAAAGCAACGCTTCTAAAAGATTCTGCTTTTACGGAACACAAATAGCATTGCTCCAAAGAACGAGCTTCTTCATTTCTCTCTTCATGAGTTGGCTTTTCTCTTTTGGCACCTCTGAAATGAGTGTCCATTGAGAGGTACAGTTAGAGCATTGTAGACCCTGCTCAGGACAGTGAACATTCTTCACCCTGAACTTGGATTTCACGTATCGTTGGAACCCTTCACATGGACTTAAGCAGAATTTACTCAGCATTATTAGTTCTAACTTTTCATGTAGAGATATTTTCTCCCCAAGAAAAATTGTGAGTTAACTGAAGAGACTGAGTCTTGACATTGAATATATCTAACTCTTAGTACTGGTACTTTTAAAAAATCTTGTTCAAAGGCTAAATACAGAATTTGAGCAGATTACATCATCTTAAATCAATGTGTATGGAACACTGTCCTTGATGCCTAGTACTGTGCTAGACCTGCAGGAAAGATGAGGATATGTCAAGCTGTCACAGAAGTCAAATGAGGTCAGATTGAAGAGGGTCCCCTGTGCAAGGCCAAGGGGCTTGTACAAAATACGGAACCATTAAAGGTCTTTAAGCAGGACGAGTACAAAATGAAACACAGTTTTTAAGAATACTGATCAGATAGACTTATATAGGATAAATAAATTCAGGACCAATTAGAGGCAAAAAGACTAATTAGTAGAGTAGAGGTAAGGACGGAAGTTGTTCAGCTGTGGTATTAAGACAGAAAGGAGCAGAAGCAGTTCAGGGAGAAAGGAAGACAACTGTGGGCCTGAGGCTTGATAATGGAAACACCACATCGATTAGATGTGTCCTAAGTATATTTCTCCATTAGTTTTATTTTTTATTTATATCTCTCTTCTTCAAAAATAGAATTTCAGGGAGTTTACAAAACTTTGTGCTAGGATAACATAAAATTTAAAACAAGTTGGTCATGAAATTGTAACAAAGGAATGATTATGGTTATAAAATAAGATAAAGCATGGGCATTCCCTTTGTGGCTCAATGGGTTATGAACCCGACCCATATCCAGGAAGATGTAGGTTTGACCCCTGGTCTCATTCAGTGGGTTGAGGATCTGGTCTTGCCCTGAGGTGTGGTATAGGTCGCAGACATAGCTCAGATTCCATGCTCCTGTGGCTGTGGCGCAGGCCAGCAGGTGCAGCTCCAATTCAACCCCTAGCCTGGGAACTTCCATAGGCCACAAGTGCAGCCCTAGAAAGACAGAGAGACAGACAGACAGACAGACAGACAGACAGACAGAAAGAAAGAAAGAAAGAAAGAAAGAAAGAAAGAAAGAAAGAAAGAAAGAAAGAAAGAAAGAAAGAAAGAAAGACGGGAGGGAGGGAGGGAAGGAAGGAGGAATGAAGAAGGAAGAAAAGAAGGAAAGAAGGAATGAAAGAAAGAAAAGATAAAGCTAAGAGTAAGGCTGTTATACTAAAAGTACCCAGTGAGAAGAACACATCTGATACCTGAATGAATGTGCAAATAAATGCAAAAAATAAAGATTAAAAAACACATTTCTCTGAATAAGCCTAATAGTTTCTTATACCAAGAACAGAGAGAAATTTTTCTTCAAGGTTTGCAGACAGAAGATACCATGCCCTTTATTGAACTATAACTGTCTTCAACAATATTCTTAGAGTAAAAACATCTAGTAATGTAGGCTGCTGATATAACACTAGGGGAAAAAAATCAAAATTAGTGAAAATAATAGGAATGAGAGGCTCAAAAGTAACAGGATCTATTTTTGGCTAATCTGACTTAATTTGGGGGTGGATCTTTTTTTTTTTTTTTAAACTCTAGATGTCATATTCCCTAAAACATGATCTATATACCATCAATATAAACTAGGGTACTTGATTTAAAAAAGGCCTCCCCCAAGATGTAATGAATCAGAATTTTTAGGGAAGAGGCCACAGGAATTTAGCTTCCCAAGTAATTCTGATACATACTGCTATTTGAGAACCTCTGACTAAAGCCAAATTTTCAGTCTATGGGTAGATTCGTTACATGGTGTGAGAATTCAGTGAGTCATAATAAGCATTTTTTAAAATAAAATATAAAACAGAATAGATTAGAATATATCAGAGAGCCCCAAGTTGTAAGGATATGGAATTATAATAAGTATTCTTTTTTTTAAAATTTTTTGGTCTTTTTTTATGGCCGCAACCACTGCATATGGAGGTTCCCAAGCTAAGGGTTGAATCGGCGCTACAGCCGCTGGCCTATACCACAGCCTGAGCAATGCAGGATTCGAGCCTCATCTGCAACCTACACCACAGCTCACAGCAACCACGGATCCTTAACCCACAGAGCAAAGCCAGGGATCAAACCCACATCCTCATGGATACTAGACAGATTCGTTTCCACTGAGCCATGACGGGAACTCCTATAATAAGTATTCTTTGGGGTAAATTTTGTGAATACATGCATATAATTATATGACATATACATAATTTAACATAAATAAGTTTGTATGTATATCCATATATAAAAGTATATATAAAGCGTAGTGATTATATAAAGCATAGTGATGTATACATATACATATATAAATAACATCATGATATACATAAAAGTCTTACAGTCATTATGTACTTTTTCATGAAAATACTAGCTAGAGGAATTTTTCAAAAAAAAATTCCCTCTGGATTGTTTTCTCCACTCAGTTTGCACTAAACTCTGAGGAGCAGTGAGTCTGAATTCATACCTGAGAGAAGGACCCTGTATCCAGGTAAATGCCATGTGTCCTAAACTGTTGGCTCGGCTGGACAGCAGTGAGTTACATCTGTGAGGAGCTGAGATATCAGACAAGAACTAGAAACTAAATAGAAGGCCAGAGACCTCAACCATTTTCCTGAAACCAGCCCAAGAGTCCCCTTGAGATATAATTGGGATCCACCTAACACAGATGTGGAACAAGCAGATCTGGGTTTATCTCTGCAGCTGAAGAGTTCTTCTCCTATCTGACTGATTTCTCTTTCTCTTCCTAAGTATAACCTCTCCTCCTGCTCAAGAAAGATCTTGTTTTTGTGAAAATCCCAAGCCTTAAAGTGGAGGTGTCTCTTTTCTGCCTTCTCCACCTAAGAAATATACATCTTTCAAGGCCAAGCTAAAGTTCCACCTTCTTGGTGGAAATTTCCCAAACCACATTAAAGGATCCTTTCTCTGAATTTCTACACTCACTTATTCATTATCACAATTTGCCTTTTATGAATCCATGTGTTCGTTCAAAACAAATGTTTATTAAGCACCTATTATATATCAGGTTCTGTGATGGTAGAAAATTTACGTCTACCAAATTTACATTTAAATCTGTAGCACTCAGGCCAATGACCTGCATATAGTAAGCTCTCAACATATATTGCTGACAAAAATGCATTTTTGCTTCCTACTTATGTTTTCTTCTGTTTCTTTTTTTAAAAGATAGTAATAATAAGTGCACAGCAAGAACATGAAAATTTGCAGCAAATTGAGTGGCAGGTAGCTGTGCTCATTTTTTCATGCCTTACAATACAATGCCTGCTCTTGTGTGTGTAGAAATGACCTTCTTAAATCATATTTAACCAAATTAAAAACATTTATCAGGAATATATCTAAATGCATTCCAAGCATCATTTATCCTAAAAAAGCAAGTCACTGGAATTCATCATGAAATCTTTCATTTGTTTCTCTTTGATCTACCTGAGATGCTTAAATGAATGCATAATATACTTGCATCTCCCTAGGAATATCCTAAACCATAAGCTAAGAATGACTTCCTCCTTTCTTTGTTAATCAAGCTTTAGGAGTAAAAGCTTTGCCTTTATGAATTTTTAAGAAATCAAAATATCTTCATACGATGACAAAATTTTTACTGAATTTCTATCGCTGAAAAATTTGAAACAGCTGGGAAGTTAGATCCATTAACCCATTTAACTGATAAAACTTTTGAAATATAGAATAATATATATTCATGGTTATATTTTTAATAGATAATTTATAAGGTGAATGCAGGTTTTATTATTTATTAAAAAATCTAACAAGTTTCCCAAAACCCTACCACCTATAAGTACTTGTAATATATCCAGCTGTTTTAAGAAGTTATTAGTTTACAAAATAAAATAAAATAATAAAATAAAATAAAAAAGGAGTTCCCATTGTGGCTCAGTGGTTAACAAATCCATCTAGGAACCATGAGGTGGCAGGTTTGATACCTGGCCTTACTCAGTGGGTTAAGGATCCAGCATTGCCGTGAGCTGCGGTGTAGTTCGCAGACATGGCTCAGATCCCACATTGCTGAGGCTCTGGAGGAACCTCCATATGCCACGGGAGCAGCCCCAGAAAAAGCAAAAAGACAAAAAAAAAAGTCGTTAGTTAATTAATTATCCATTGCAAATCTTTGGCTTTGCTAACTCTAAGGATGGGACTTTGTCATGCAGCCTTAGAAACAGTGGTAGAATCAGATAGAAGAAAACAGTGTGGAACAGGCAGTCTTTTCAGAGAAGATTCATCATACATCTTTCCCAATGCAGCTATTAAAATGGGAGAGAGAAACTGTTAACAAAAGGTAGCTTATCACCAAGACAAGATATGCTATTATTGCCTTAATAACCAAATTATTCTGCAATATTACTTTCACTCAAGAATGCTATATGCTTAATAAGAAGTGCCAGGATGGGATGTGCCCGGCATTTTCACACTCATTTACTGCAGTACCTCAGAACATTACAGAATGCTCAATTGAAGTGTAATTTTCCAGCTAAGTTACAGCTCTGCCAAGAGTTAGGGGAACTCAAATTCTAGATTTTATCCCAGAGATTTTGAAGTTAATGTTATTATGACTATCTCACATGCCAAGGTAAAGCCAACAGTGTTAAGTTACGTCCAAGAGAATAGAGTGAAAATACAATCACTGACTGACAACTGACTTAAAACCAAAAAACCCTACAGACTTAAACTGCTGCTTTAAAGGAGACATAACTAATGTCAAGTACTGGAGAGATGACAGCAACTTGATCCCTGCATATTAATGTCAGTATGTCAATGCAATATCCCTCTGACTATGAGTTCAATATAAAAATGAAAGAAGGTGAGGATACCTAAGCATGGCATTAAAGGTTAGACCAGATTTGATCAGAGAGCAAAGATATTGTAACTACCCATCTTAGCTGCATTCTGTTAAGTTTAATTACAGCTGAACCCACAATTTATTTCTGGGATCTCCAAGACATTCTGCCTAGTACTCTGGAATTTTTTTCCTAACAGTTCAGGGATTGAGATATTTTAAGATTCTAAGCCTGTAATAGTATATTTGTAGATAATTATATGTTGTGGGATGTATTATATGATTCCCTGATCTTTTGATAACACTGGGGCCCACAAAATAAAGAGCCTGAGTGAAAGCAATAATTCAAAATTTCCTTCCTTTGTGATTTTTTGGTCTAAATCTCACCATTACTTTTTCATTGTTTGGACCTTATTGTATTAAAAGGCAGGGCAAGTCTGATAAGAGCAAAGGAAAGGCTTAACACAGTTTGGAGAAGGCAGCATGGATTTCCTCTAGAACAGGGAGCCGCCCTAGGGGCCTGGAACCATGGGAATTTCCTACTGGAGGATGTACAAGTCTAAAGCTTAATTTTCACTCTAAGATTAATAGCACCTGGGGTATGGAACATTCTCCAGCTCTGGGTAAAATCAAATATCACAAGTTAGAAGTTCAGGTGAATTTCTTTTTTTTTTTTTTAATGGATACCAGTTTATTGACAAGGAGACTTACAGACTACACGAAGGGAGAAAAAAACTGTTTTTCCTGCAACTCCTATTAACTGTGAAGAATTGAAATTATATGCCTGAGGACAGCAAGAGCACAAAGCCTCAGAAGAAAAAAAAAAAAAAAACTTTTATGCTACTTCTGAAAACCAATGAATGTCACATATTATGCTCACAGGATATCCAATCCAAAAGGATTTGCTTCTTTCAATTGTCCTGCAACTCACAGCTGTGACTGTCACATTCTTGAAGTGAAGCTATGCTCCATGTCCACTTAAACTTGATCTGCCTACGAAAGCTGCAAACCACAAATATGCAGGCACTAGATCATCCTGCCCTCCCATCACTATTATAAGCACTTTGGATGGTGCTTGATTTATTAAAGTGATAGGTGATTCTACTACAGCAGTGATTCACAACAGGGCCTTGTTTTACCTCCTAGGGGACTTTTGGAAATGTCTGGAAACATTTTTTTTTTCTTTTTAGGGCTGCACCTGCAGCATATGGAAGTTCCAGGGCTAGGGGTCGAATCCAAGCTGCAGCTGAAGCCTATGCCATAGCCACAGCAGATCCGAGCCGAGTCTACAAACTATGCTGCAGCTTGTGGCAACACCAGATCCTTAACCCACTGAGCCACAGTGAGAACTCCTGGAAACATTTTTGATGGTCACAACCTGGGGGGTGGGGTGGGTGTTGATACTTGCATCCAGTGGGTAGAGATCAGAGATGCTGCTAAACATCCCACAGACACGGAACAGCCCTTTCACAGCAAAGAATTATCATGTCCAAAATGTCAATGATGCCTAAATTGAGATACTCTGAACTAGAAATTTATTTCCTCACATCTGCTTCATGCACGTGGACATAGATGTGGGTTAGGATGGTAGAGGAATATATTTATTTTCTCCCTTGTTTCCCCACCCCTCAAAAAAACCTTTTCTCTACCTTAGTATAATTGGTCACCATTTTGCTTTCACCAAAATCCATGGTTTCATCTTGAAAAATGCCAAGGGTCATTTTTAGCACAAAACAAATGTTTCCCTTTTCCAGGAGCCAAATGGTCCATGCTAATTTTTCAAGTGTTTCAACTTTTTTTTGATGAATTGAGGTTCTTTTCTAGCTAGTAAAGAAAAACAACATAGATAATGGTCTCTGCAGCTGTTGGGAGGTTTGTGTTTTGTGAGGGTTTTTTTTTGTTTTTTGTTTTTTGTTTTTGTCTAGATTAGCTGCCCTGGCTACATTAACTCATGCACTTGACCAAGTAAAATGTTTCATTCCTAAAATAGGGTCGTCAAATAAACCAGACCAACTTGGAAGGAAACACAAAGCCATGGAAGAGAAGATAACGCTGACCACCCAATCACCTCATTTCCAGAAGAATCAAAGCCTTACAATGCCAAGGCCACCTGCTCAAGTCCAAGAAAAGAAGCACTGGAAGAAAAAGAAATTCTGATGAGGATGCAATGATAGGTCAACCTAGAAACAAGTTGCAGGGCCAAAGGAGGCCACATTCTTTTGCAGTAACTACTCGGGATAACCATGCCCCCAAATAGAGGCATTTGCCTGCCTTCTGTTAAAAGCATCAAAGGATAACCCATATCCTTTACAGAGTTCACAGCCCTATTCTACTCAAAAAGAAGATAGCTCCATTTCCAAGAATGTTTGAGTCTGGAAGCAGAATAGCCTAAAGGACCAATAAGTCCCTTAGACTTAAAACACATTTGCATTCCATGTGTCCGTGTTACAGTGAATATTGTATGAGGGGGAAAGCCAAGCCTTTGCCAAAAACCATATATGCTTTCTGGTGGAATGAACTTGAACTTATATTTGTTGTTGTTGTTGTTGTTGTTGTTTTAGGGCCGCACCTGTGGCATAGGGGCCCAGTCGGAGCTGTAGCCACCGGCCTACACCACAGCCACAGCAACACGGGATCCAAGCTGCATCTGCAAACCTACACCTCAGCTCACAGCAACACCTCATCCTCCACACACTGAGCTAGTTCAGGGATTGAACCTGAGTCCTCATGGATGCTAGTTGGATTCCATAACCGCTGAGCCACGATGGGAACTCCCTGAACTTAATTTAGGCAGATAGGTGGATCCTCTGCCCAAAATAGCTTTTCCAGTGTTTATCACAAAGCCCACCATTAGCCATCCATCCTCCTTGCTAATTACACTCCAGCTATGTAAGGAAGTGTGGTTTTCACACTTTGAGATTCTGTTTCCTGGCCTCTTTCCCTTTATCATGCTCCTCCTCACTCTCATCCCCACTCTGGTACTCCCTTTCTTTAAGATTAGGCTTAGGTATCATTTTTAGGAAAATTCGCTTATGACCCTACTCTCACCCTCTTTCTGTGTTTCTATAATAACCAATTAATATCAGCATGATTATATATAGACATTTTCCCATCTATTCACATTTCCAGTGGATATCAAATGTTTAGTGAGCAAAATATTCACTTGAGGAATTTGTTAAAAATACATATTTCCCTCGCCTTATTCAGAGATTTTTTGAGTCAGTAAGTGTGGGGTAGGCTCAGGAGATTATATCTGTAAATAAAACCTTCCCTAGTGATCCTGATGCTGGTGTACACCAACAACACTGGAGAACTCCACCTTGTCTGCATCCCAAGCCCCTTGACAATTGAGGCTAGAAGCCATCTTTAATTCTTCTTCATATCCCCAGTCTCGATCCAGAAACAATCCATGGCCCAGGGAAAGTCACTATTTCAAAAAGTTGTTGAGGAGTGCCCTGGTGGCTCAACCAGTTAAATATCTGGCATTGTCACTGCTGTGGCTCTGTTTACTGCCTTGTCGATCCCTAGCTGGGGAACTTCCACATGCCAAGGTACAGCCAAAAAAAAATCCTTAAAACAAGAAGTTGTGAATAAATGAGTTCTGAAACATCTCTGGTTGAAAAACATAAGGAGTTCCCTTCGTGGCGCAGTGGTTAACGAATCCGACTAGGAACCATGAGGTTGCGGGTTCGATCCCTGCCCTTGCTCAGTGGGTTAACGATCTGGTGTTGCCGTGAGCTGTGGTGTAGGTTGCAGACGTGGCTCGGATCCTGCGGTGCTGTGGCTCTGGCGTAGGCTGGCAGCTACAGCTCCGATTAGACCCCTAGCCTGGGAACCTCCATATGCCGTGGGAGCGGCCCAAGAAATGGCAAAAAGACCAAAAAAAAAAAAAAGAAAAAAGAAAAAACAAACATAAAATAAATTCTTTTTGTGGAGTAATTGTGAGTGCACGGCCAAGAAAAGAAATTAGATGATAGGAGTGATGGAAAATCCCTGAAGTCAATTTTCCAGTTGCCTCATATATTTTGCCAAGAGACCTTCCTGCAAATCTCTTCTTCTTTTTCAGCATCAACCCCCTTTACTGAGCTTCCTTCTGCCCACCATGCCTGGTGTTACACCAATCAGCTATCTATGGGATTTTATATCATATTTATATTGCATCCCACGCCCCTCTAGTATTGCAGTCAGGAAGAAAGTGTGTGTTAGGTTATATGCCCTTCTGTACTTTCTGATCATTTATTCTTAATTGGTAGTGCCCAGCCTGTGATAGAATGTTTTAAATCTAAATTTGAAAGACGACCAGGAAAGGTTCTTGTAATATGCCAAAGACAAGAACAGAGAGTAGTCTGTGTTCAAACAACCAGTAAAATCAGGACAAGAATATAGATCTTGGTTTGTAAAGTAAAGCTGTGTGTGTACTCTATTTGGTATAGATGTTAGCCATGCTAGGAAAGAAAAAAAAGAAGTGTGTATGTACATATGTGGGTGTGCGGTTACAAATGAGCTTGCCAAGAATTTTCTAGTTTCTTATTAGAGTAAAATGGGTTTGATTCTTTGTCTTGGTGTCTCCCATCCTAATTCAATGGGAGCTGAAAATATTCTTCGCCCAGCCCTCAGGGTGAAAGAGTTCTGTGCTACAGAATGCTATTTTGTTTTCAGGCTGTTTGATATTAATGGCTTGATTACCAATATGGTGGTGTAGCAAGGAGTTTCATTTGGGGAAGTTTTAGTACTGTATGTCAATGAATACTAGAAAAATATTCTTTTATGTCTCTTACACATACACACACAACTCTGATTTTCCCACTCCCCTTAACAAAGCCCTTTTCAAACACTCCCTCTAAAAAGTGTGCCATTTAAATAAGTTTAAACGAATTTATTTATTTTGGGATAATCTTAGGTTTACAAAAAAAAGCTGAAAAGAAAATACAGAGAGTTCTCATATATCCTTCATCAATTTTTTGTAATGTTAACATCTTTCATAATCTTGGTCCATTTGTCTAAACCAACGATGACAAACATAGCAGCCTGCTGGCCAAATTCAGCCTGCTGCCTGTTTTTGTAGAGGCTGCAAGCAAAGAAGAGTTTTTATATTTTTAAATGGTTGAAAAAAATCAAAAGAATAATATTTCATGACACATGAAAAGCATATGAAATTCAAAATTCAGTATCCTTAAAAATTTTTATTGGAATATAGCCACACCCATTATTGTACATATTGTCTATAGACCCTTACCACTATTATGGTGGAGTTGAATGGTTGCACCAGGAGACCATAGAACCCACAAAGCCCAAAGTTTTACTTTCTAGTCTCCTATAGAAAAGTTTGCTGACTCCTAGTCAAACCTAAGAAATTAACATTGCTACATTACTGTTAAATAAACCACAGACTTTTCATCACTAGTTTTTCCACTAATGTTTCACGATGCAATCCAGGATACCATATTGCATTTAGCAAACACTTTTTGTATAGTGAGAGTCTGTTTAACCACCAGGTGCACGATCCTACTTTGGAAAATATTTCAGCTAACAAATGAATTTCAGCTGGCCATTTGAACAGGGTTTGTTTTGTTGTTTGTTTGGGATTGTTTACATGTTTTACACAATAGGCAGACAATTTAATGCAACATCTGGGGTAGGAATGCTGTGAACTTGAAGATGGAGGAAGAGCTATATTTGTTCAAGCAGTCCACGTGCGGCGGACCAAGGCAGGATACCAACTTGGACCCTTTAGAAAGGAGGCTCCCAGTGTTCCTCTGTGTACAGTGTGAGGCCTTCCCCTGGCCACATGCAATCCCCGACCCAGCTCCCTATCCTTTGTTTCCTCTTCTCCCAGCCTGGCCTGTGAACACCGCGGCTCTCCCTTTCACCCGCTACCTCGGCTTTCAATGGGCTCCACAGACACAGGCGGGCGGCGTCCGGTTGCCGGGCAACGGCCTGAGAGGCAGCACACGATGCCGCCAGGGCCGAGACACATCCGCACCAGCCCGTCTGCGCCTTGAGCCTGTGGCCTGATTTCTCCCTCTCCATTGTTGTAGCTAACACAAAAGGCTACAACTCCAGTATAGTCACGGGGGCTGCATTAAATTACGCGCCAGGCCGTTCTTCGGGCCAGAGCCTTTGTGACTGCGATGCGTGCCCTCTCGGTGCCAGAACTCAGAGTCTGTGACAGGCGGGCTGAAGCGCTTCGCAAGCGTGGGCGAGTCCTCTCCCTCCCTCCCTTCACCACATCCGCCCACCGACCGCCTTTGTTCCTTTCAGCTGGCTGCCAGGCTCTCGTTTGCCTTTTGGCTGGTGTGAGATCACTCCAGCGGCGGTCTTGGGCATTCCTCCCCACTTGCTTCCTTCTCTCCCACGTTTAGCGCCCATATAAAAAAAATCCCAGGCCTACTTGGTCATCTTTTCTTATCTCTTTCTCAACCATCCTCCACTCCCCCATCCTCTCTCTCTCTCTCAAGTTTTTGAGGCTGCTGTTGCCATGGCATTCAAATAACTTAGGAGATGAAGGGAGATTTTCTTCCGTGTCTGCCAAACGCCCCAAACTTCAGGGGCTGAAGTCAGCGCTGAGTCGCTGGGATTTGCCAGTGCTCCCATGTCCTCCAGTCTGAAGAGTTACATTTAATTCACCACCTCTATACCTTGATCCACTGTTCAGCATCGTGTTTGGATTTGGGAAAGTTTGGTATTGAATTGGGAAGAGAATTTTTAAGTCATGCTTAGAAGAACTTGCACATAAAAGCTGGAGGGGGGGTCTCCTCCCAAGGAAAAACATTGTAAAACCTGAAAGTATTTTTCTTCAACAGTGTAACATGGACAAAGTGTATCATATTAGCTATTTGATACCAGTTCTTATTTGCTGATTTGCTGAGGGAGAAGTTCACGAAGGTAACACTAATCTTTCTGCCTTTTTTAAAAATCCTATTAGGTGAAATGCCTGCTGTTCAGCTGGGGTTCCCAGGTGTGGGCTACCCCCACAGTGCTTTCTTCTGCCAGGGGAGGAGGCAGGCACTTGCCCCAAATCTCAGCACACTGGCTTCTAACAGTGTGGGAATCCAGGTGTACCTTGCACCTGAAGCCTCTTACCATTTTTGTGTTTCTATATTCCCACTCCCTTCTCAATAATAGTCTGCTAAAACCCAGCCATGATGAAATAAGGTTGGTCTGTCTTGAGAGGGATTTAACTACACAGCTACAACTTATTTTTAATGCAGAATTCACATTATTAAGTAAAATTCCACATTTTATTTAATGTGGAAGAGAGAGAGCAAAAACTGTATATTTTTTAATGTATTTTGACTTTTTCAGTTTCCTGATGTTGAACTCCAGCTACCATAAGTAATCAAGCAGGGGGGTGATGTACAACTATTTGTCAGCTGATGTGGCACAAGCATTGAGCCCTCTGAATAACCTAGCAATGAGCATGGACCCTGGCTGGTAGCCTCCATGGGTATGAGCCCACAAAACACCACCACTGACACCCACTAGGATCACAACAAATCCATGCCAGGCACTTGAGTGAGGGTGAAGGAAGTGCCAAAAGGCAAAGCATTGTCTTTTCCTCAAGGTATTTCTTAATTGGTTTTAAAAAATTAAACCAGGATAGATGAAATGATACTGATTGATAGAAGACAATAAAATTAACTATTCATAGCTTGGAGTTTTTCTTTGTAATAACAAGAGCTAAATTTTTATAATTCTATGAAATTATTGGTACTAGGAGTTCCCATTGTGACTCAGTGGTAATGAACCCAACTAGTATCCATGAGGAGGTGGGTTCCATCCCTGTCCTCACTTAGTGGGTTCAGGATCTGGCCTTGCTGTGGGCTGCAGTATAGGTCTCAGACACAGCTCAGATCTGGCCTTGCTGTGGCTATGGTGTAGGCCAGCAGTTGCAGCTCTGATTCAACCCCTAGCCTGGGAGTTTTCATATGCCATGGGTGTAGTTCTAAAAAGAAAAAAAAAAAAAAGAAAGAAATTAATGGTCCTATTATTCTCCCCATTTTACATATATGGAAATATCAAGAATTATAAGGGATTTCTTTCTCCAGAAAAAGAAGAGGGAGGCACTTATTAATGGCCTGCAGTGTTTCAAGCATAGTTCCAGGCAGGATAGGTCATGCAAACAGATGACCACAGTATAGAAACCTGGATTTAGTGGCTGTGTGCAAGACAAATAGGAGAGAGAAAATGCTGCAATCAAGGGCAGTAGGTAGAAGTTTGGAAGAATCTAGCTCAAAGACTGTAGGAAGGAAACCAGGGAGATGAAGTAAACCAGCTTCAATTACCTAGCGAATTCAGGAGAGCAAATAGAGAACAAGCACGTTTTGAAGAAAAAGAGAATAGGGATGTCAGGGTAAGGAGGATCCCCAGCAGGAGGGCCCCAAGCCACAACCACAGGCTAGAGGTAGCAGTTGTGTAACAGGGCCTTCAAGACAAGCAGATGAAGAAAAGAAAGAAGTGATGTAAGAGGCACTTGGGAAAGAATCTTAGCCACTGATTTATGTGGAGGATATGAAATGAAGGAGTAAAAAGTGATGAAGCCTCCAAATTCGCAGAAGTTTGTTATAATAAATGGCTCTCGAGTGGGCTCCAAGAGTTAACTCAGCAACACACACTACTAAATTCACCTCAAAGTCATTTACTGATAGAAAATCTGAGGCAATAAATAAAGTCACTTTACATTATGGAAAGTAATGCTGGGCACACAGTAGCAGCTAATTAAATATTTATTGACTGATTGCTTAAAGAAATTGAGGAACCAGGATGCGCAAATCCTAAACTTTTCTTTAAATCAGTATGTTTCTGAGTTTCTGCCCTTGTGAGTGTGGAGGTGCAATGGAAAAGACCAGGAGACGCGGGCTCAGCCTCTAGCTTGGCTGTAACACCTTAGAAAGATCATTTAGTCCTTTCGTACTTGGGTGTTCTCTCCCATTAAATGCTGAGGGTGGACTAAATAACCCAAGGTATAAATATTCAAATTTTACAAATGTCTATCCACCCAAAGCATCTGAAGAAAAATAAATGAAGCATTTGGCACTGACCAATGCTTGCCCATTTTCTCCAAAGGTAGTAGAAATGCATCTTACCACATGGTAAAGGAGATAATCGAGATATTTCTAGGCTCTTTTCCTATGAGAATCCTGGAAATTTTCACGAGTTTGGAGGGACTTTCCCATCAAGTTTTGATTCCCAGGATTTCACCTTCATGGAAACTTCCTCAGAGAAGCAGCTTCTTTGGTGTCTCCATGCTCCTAGTATTAATGGGAGTTCCACAGACATGTCAACAGGGGAATAGGCCTCTTCTTGGCAGTGGGGAAAAGGAACTGTCTCCTTTTATTACCAAAAATAAATACAGAAGACACAAAAGATTTTTACTACACTTGTCACATATGGCAATGTAAGTTGAAGACGGAACTAAAATCTCCATAAAATAAAAGGCTTTGTGTGTGTTTCAAAGGCATTTTATGTTGCGTAACATAGAATTAGCCCCAGCTCCAGCCCTTTAAGCTTTGCGTATTTATATAAATGCATTGTCTAAAATGAAAGAATATTGAATTCTTTCTTCTATTTACCCTCCCAGGAAAATAGAACACATTAAAAAAAAAAAAAAAGCTGAAAGGAAACACTATTTAGGAAGAACTTATCTATAAACAATGAAGTGCCTTCAAGAGTAAACAGTTCTACAAAATATTTTAAAGTTTGTTTGTAAGTACAAAAGACCCAGAATAGCCAAAGACATCCTGAAAAAGAAACATGGAGCTGGAGGAATCAGGCTCCCGGACTTCACACTATACTACAAAGCAACAGTCATCAAAACTGCATGGTACTGGCACAAAGACAGACATATAGATCAGTGGAACAGGAGAGAAAGCCCAGAATTAAACCCATGCACTTACAGCCAACTAATCTATGACAAAGGAGGCAAGAATATACAATGGAAAAAGGACAGCTTGTTCAATAAGTGGTACTGGGAAAACTGGACAGCCACATGGAAAAGAATGAAATTAGAACACTCCCTAACACCATACACAAAAATAAACTCCAAATGAATTAAAGACCTAGATATAAGATCAGACACTATCAAACTCCTAGAGGAAAACATAGGCCAAACACTCTCTGACATAAACGACAGCAACATCTTCTCAGATCCACCTCTTAGAGTATTGACAATAAAAATAAAAATAAACAAATGGGACCTAATCAAACTGAAAAGTTTCTGCACAGCAAAGGAAACCCTAAACAACACAAAAAGACAACCCACAGAATGGGAGAACATATTTGCAAATCAATCAACTGACAAGGGATTCATCTCCAAAATTTATAAACAACTTCTGCAGC
Organism: Phacochoerus africanus; assembly: GCF_016906955.1. Classification (NCBI taxonomy): domain Eukaryota; kingdom Metazoa; phylum Chordata; class Mammalia; order Artiodactyla; family Suidae; genus Phacochoerus; species Phacochoerus africanus. The sequence continues at coordinate 80,221,470 of NC_062546.1, forward strand.
TCCATACCAAAAAAACAAACAACCCCCATCAAAACATGGGCAGAAGAGCTAAACAGACAATTCTCCAAAGAATACATTTGGATGGCCAAAAAACACATGAAAAGATGTTCAACATCACTCATTAGTAGAGAAATGCACATCAAAACCACGATGAGGTACCTACCACCTTACACCAGCCAGAATGGCCATCATCCAAAAGTCTACAAACAGTAAGTGCTGGAGAGGGTGGGGAGAAAAAGGAACCCTAGTACACTGTTGGTGGGATTGTAAATTGGTGCAACCACTGTGGAAAACACTATGGGGATTCCTCAGAAAACTAAACATAGAACTACCATTTGATCCTGGGCATCCGTCCAGAGAAAACCATGACTCGCACAGACACATGTACTCCAATGTTCATTGCAGTACTATTTGCAATAGCCAAGACATGGAAACAACCTAAATGTCCATCGACAGAGGAGTGGCTCAAAAAGATGTGGTACATATACACAATGGAATATTACTCAGCCATTAAAAAGAATGAAATACCAGCATTTTTAGCAACATGGATGGACCTAGAAACTATCATGCTAAGTGAAGTCAGCCATACAATGAGACATCAACATCAAATGCTTTCACTGACATGTGGAATCTGAAAAAAGGACAGACGGAACTTCTTTGCAGAAAAGATGCTGACTCACAGACATTGAAAAACTTATGGTGTCTGGAGGAGACAGTTTGGGGGGTGGGGGGATGTGCCTGGGCTGTGGGATGGAAATCCTGTGAAATTAGATTGTTATGATCATTATACAACTACAGATGTGATAAATTCATTTGAGTAATAAAAAAAAAAAAAAAAAAGAGGAGTTCCTGTCGTGGCGCAGTGGTTAACGAATCCGACTAGGAGGTTGCGGGTTCGATCCCTGCCCTTGCTCAGTGGGTTAACAATCCGGCGTTGTTGCCGTGAGCTGTGGTGTAGGTTGCAGACGCGGCTCGGATCCCGCGTTGCTGTGGCTCTGGCGTAGGCCGGTGGCTACAGCTCCGATTCAACCCCTAGCCTGGGAACCTCCATATGCTGAGGGAGCAGCCCAAGAAATAGCAACAACAACAACAACAAAAAAGACAAAAGACAAAAAAAAGAGTAAACAGTTCTAGTAAGATGTACCAGTGGTCAAACTCACTGTACTCTGGCTTAGTATTTGCTGTACTTCTAAAATATAGACTTCACCTTGATTCATTATGGTTTAGTCCCATGCTCTTCACGGTGAATGATCAACAGCAAAAGTATCACCTGGGCGTTTGGTAGAAATGCAGAATATCAAGCCCCACTCAGACCTACTGCACCAGAATTTGCATTTTAACAGTAGCCCAGGTGATTTTTATGACCATTGGAGAAGCACTGCTCTAGTTTACAGCACCCACACAGTAGAAGTGGTATTTAAAAGCGGTCTGCTTATCTTGAAATGGCAGTTTTCTTTTCTAGGAAAAAAAGTTGTAGAAATTGTCAAAGCTGTCAAAAATGTGGCTACGCTCTCCCTAGAGACAGAGAACAATAAAATACAGCATGCTATCATCAGTATAAGAAAATGTCCACAGAGACTTTCCATCAGCAAGGCTTGCGTTTGGGGTAGTTTTAGGGCTCCTCTATCCACATTCTCTTGACAAAGCCTTACTGTGACCAAATACATACTTTTGAAAGATGGCTAAGGTTAACAGTACAATCTGGCCACAGAAAGGAGAAAAGCTCACTGACCCATGCTGGCCTCTGACCTTGACCTCATTAGCTAACCAAATGAGCTAACCAGCCATGGACACCAGAGAGCATTATATGTTGATTAAGCCAAAGCATAAGAAGAACCAGCAAAAGATTGGTTACAGATGTCTCTACCTTGACCACCCATATTTATTAACATAATACACACATATTCTTCCACCTTCCGGTATTTCCCCCATTGTACTACAGAGATCAGGGACCTGAAGACTGCAAAAGTTTCTTCTCTTTCAGAGCTCTGTAGTCTTTTCCCTCAAAGCACTTAAGACAAACTGTCGTTAAAATATCACTTTTGTGTTTATTTCTTCATGATAGTTTCCACCCAAGGGCAGAGACTTTCTCCCTCAGGTTCACCCAACACTTAGCTAGATATCTGGCACCTAGTAGAAGTTCAGGAAACATTTGCTGAGTGACTCACTGAATGAATAGTAAATGTGGATCATATCGCTAAAAACAAACCTACCTAAACTACCTTGTAATATTCAATAAACATTGAATATTCTATTACGCTAGGGCTGGATACACAAATTTGCCCTGACTTTAGAATCTTATATTCTAGTAAAAAAAAAAAAAAAAAAAAAAACAGATTTATAAGGACATTAATGGCTAACATTTTAGTCAGTGTTCTAAGAATGTTATACTACCAACTAATTGATGCCAACAACTTTAGGAGGTAGATATTATGATGATCTCTATTCTGAAGATGTTGAAACTGAGGCTCAGAGAAGTTAAGTAACTTGCACACATCTAGTATAGGTTGGACCTATATGTGAACACAGGTGGTCTATCCCCAGAGGCCATACTCTGAATTAGGTACCTTGGTAACCACCTTCTAATAAGCCATGAGAAGTGATCAGAGAGGTATTCCCAAGATCTAAAGCCGAGAAAGAGCAACTATTTCCAAACCCAGCCTGTGCTCTTCAAACTAATAACCAAAAGCAAGCACTTGCAGCCTGTGTTGGTCTGTGTTGGCGGCTGCAGTTCTATGCTCCCCAGGGGCTGGAGTCAGCCTGGAGTCAGTCTCATCTTCCCTCAGCTTTCTCTTTCAGCCTTCGTAGCACGGAGATCCCAGTCCAATAAACACTCATATTAACCTACACCATGAGCTTGGTGCAGGAACTGAGCAGTGGCTTCAGTGGTTTAACAGATTCAGAGGAATCCCGAACAGGATTTCAATGACATCCAGATTCAGAATTTAGGACACAACACTTTCCCAGGCATAATGCATGTAACTGCTTTCCCTTTTGGTCATCTCTCCATCTTTATGCTCCCTTTCTCCCTCCTCCAGAGAGAGACCTATCTCCTCCAGTCTTGACCTACATGAGGGTCTTTCAAGTGGAATCACTTCCTCTAATTCCTGATAGGTTATGACTGTGACCTAAAGTTCCTCTTCATGTGTTTCAAACTGAGATACCATCAGAACTCACATTTCCCTTCCAGGGCTCCACAAATTACTCTGGTGTGCGGATTACATAAAAATATAACTCTCAGTTCCTCGAAGTAATTTAACAGAATTTGGAATTTAGGGGAATTTATACACTCTGGAACAATTTTTAAATATCTTGATTAGATCACTGAAGTTCTAAAACGGAAGATGCCCTTTAATTCAAGTCTTCTCTGAGGCAGCTATCTATAATTAGTTCCTTGGTGACTGAACTGATGATAAAACAGGTACCTTTTTCTAAGGGATAAGTATAATAACTAAAATAAAAGAAGCCTTCCACTACATTAAAAATTACTGGCTATGGTCTTTGCACACTTTACCTCTTTCTATCTTCTAGTTCTGTTTTTGGATAACTGCATCTCTCAATATGTTTTATTTGTTTCTTTATTTCTTTTATATTTAGAAGGTACCAGGATTTTACTCAAAGGAAAATCTCTTCTTAGAGCAATTCCACTTACTCTTTGGCATTTGGTTGTGCTTCCCTCTTTTCCTCTTTACTGGCCCCTCCTAAATTCTTTTCTTTCTCTACCTCTCTCTACCTGCATGTTTCACCACCACCATCATTTGTCTTGTTTCTCCCCCTCTTACTTGCCTGGATGGTATAAAACCAATAGTACACACTGAAGGTGTTTTTCTATATGTCATTCCTTCTATCTATATTCTTGATATGTTATGGTCATTTCTTGGAAAACACAACTGATGGCTTGCAATTCAGTATTAGTGATCTCCATAATCCCCACTGTTTACAAAATGTAGCCATATCAATTTTCAGCCATATCAATCACATGGAACTGATGGCTATTGTGAAGTCCAGACAGTGGTGAGGGTCCTCTTCTCACAGTTCAGCACCCCTCCCTGCAGTGGCCTGGGTGAAGGGGGCCTATGAAGTAAGAGCACACAATGGGAATGGCTGGGGGTGGGGCACAGCAGTAGTAAATGTTCTTATAAGAAACCATTCTGTTCCTTTCAGTTGCTCTGCATGGCCTGTCAGCAGAACTTGAGAGCTTTAAATTTGACATGAACAACTAACCACTTATCTGTGATTTTCCAGCCATGTCTACTTTCTGTATACTTGAAATATTTTTCCTCTTCCTGATTTCAAAAAAGCATTACCTTTTTTCTTTTTTTCTTTCTTTCTTTTTTTTTTTTTTTAAGGCTGCACCTGCAGCATATGGACACTCCCAGGCTAGGGGTCAAATCAGAGCTGCAGCTGCCGATCTATACCACAGCCACAGCAAGGCCAGATCTGAGCCGCATCTGGTACCTACACCACAGTTTACGGCAATGCCAGGTTGAGCAAGGCCAAGGATCAAACCTGCATCCTCACAGACATTAACCTGCTAAGCCACAAGGGGAACTCCAAACAAGCATACTTTCAACGTGTCACTGCCTAAGGCACAAAAATTAAATAAGTAAACTCAATGAAATTTGGTAGAAATATTAGTATAGTCATACAATGTTTCAATATTAAGCTTTTGTAAAATAGTATGGTTCAAATACTTTCAATGCTTGGATAAGTATTATATTTAACTTCTTAATTTTAACTTTCCTAAAATAATTTCTTAATTTATTTCTAAATTTAACTTTTAACTAAGGCTTGCTAATAAGAATAATTCTAAACTGCCCAAAATTTTCATTACCTTCCCAACCAACAGTGCTGTCACCATGGTCTAACTCTTCAGCCTACCAAAGGCATAAACAAGACATTCAGCAATTCTACTTTCACTGCGAAATACCAATTTCAGTGACATCCAAAGAAAGTATGGATGAAATATGGTTAAGTGATTGGACTGAGGTTGTGAAGCTCTGACTAATATATCAAATATTCTGCCAATAGTATTTCTAAATCTATTATTTATTAATATAAAATATAATTGATAATTTCTTGTGTGTGCTATAACAATAGAAATCAATTTGTAAGTTCATTTCTTCCATAGTTCTTCTGCACTGTCACTGTTCAAAACAAGGTCTCTTTCAACAAAATGCCCACATCCGACAAGCGATGTTGAAATGCTGATTTGTAATTCCTAATAATAACTTCCATTTTGTTAATCCCCTTCTGCCCTTTAGCATCCTTCAAAGCTTTAATGACCCATCTAATTAAATTACAATTCAGAATGAGAACTTTCCATAAATATAATATATAATGGTAGAAATAGAGATTTTGTTTAAAATCAGAGCAATGTAATTCAAAGACAAAGGCTAGACATGATTGAGATTGGAGGAGCCTGGGCTGAAAACAAGAACTGCTTCTGATAAAGAAGTGAGCTGAAGATGTGTGAAAGGACAGAGAACCACACCCCAGAGGCCAAGGTCAAGATTAATTCACTCTCTAACCAAGACAGATGAGAATCATTGCACAGGAGCCCACAGAGATGAGGGCCATGCATCAAGCCCTGATGCCTATGGATCTCAAACACTACAAATGGCTGCTAAAAACTCATCAATTCTGTTTCAGAGGGGGCTGTCTTAATGAACAGGAAGCAAGGCTCACACAATCTCATAGCTCAGACTATGAGGGGTTTTTCTGCCCAAAGAGTAAATGATGTCAGATTCCTGCTGCAAACAGACTACAAGGGAAAAGAAAAAAAAAAAAAAACTGTGTTTCATCATCATAAAATGTGTTGCTACTTTGTCATCTGGAGAGAAATAACACAACAGCACAGCTAACACACTTGGATGAAGTTCTGCTGTTCTTAGAGAAAAGGAAATATTCCATTGAAAAGAGTGGCAAGTTTTAATTTGGATTCACCACTTTCTTACTTTAGAAAAGGTGAAAAAGTGAAGGTATGAAGTGAATGCGAGCATGTGTGTGTGCAGGTGCATGCACCCAACCTCCCAGTTAAATATGTTGTGAGGATTCTTATCTACTAGGGAAAGCAAATCAGCCATGCTGTTCCAGGTGGTCTGAGAACAAAGAACTCATTCCCTCACCCCCTCGCCTCCTACAGGCAAAGAAATAATGTCTTCCAGCCATTATGGGGTAGAAGGCACTTGAGAGGATGATTCGCCTGGTCAGGTCCATTCTAGCATAGCATTTTAGTACACTGCATCTGTTAGAATTTCTAGACTGGTGCCTCAATGTCTGCTCCCCAGACACTTAATTTAAGGCACCTAGCAGAGATCAGAATCTCTTGATATGAAGTGCTACCCACAGATCAAAATATTTGGACATGTAACAACTCTAGTTCCATCTAGCAGTTTCCACAACAACTCAGCTCTGACCCATTACCCGCAATGCAAAGAACTCATATTATTTTGGAGTTGTGAACAAGTAGTCAAAATTCAGATTAGACAGATACTGCCCTTTGGGTTTCTCTTTCTGCCTCTTAGAGATTTTTTTTTTTTTTTTTGGCCATACCTGAGGCATGTAGAAGTTCCCAGGCCAGGGACTAAACCTATGTCATAGAGCAACCAGAGCCACAGCAGCAATCAGAGCCACAGCAGTGACCTGAGCCACTGCAGTAACAATGCCAGATCCTTAACCAGCTGCACCACCAGGGAACTCACACATCTTAGAGACTTTTATTGCATCCTTCTTACATACTCTTAATCACACTTTTTTGAAATTATAATAATTCATAGCTCTATGGCACTTTCAGAATACAAGGAAGGAGTTTTCCCCACATTTGCCAAATGTGGAGAGTCTATACAGAAAGGTAAGAACAATTTACAATGTACCAGTTGATTTTGGTTGGTTCATGCTCCCTCTGACTAGCAGTATTTAAGCAACATGAAGATCTCTCAGAGCTGAAGCCCAGTCTGAACCATTCTGATAATGATTGTGCTGCCCACACAACTGGTCTTCCAAAATGACTTGTATATTCGACTATCTAAGAATTATTGAAAGCCAGTTCACTGAAATTTCAGTCCTATCTGGAACCCAAAGAGGGCTGGGAACCCTCTGGCATCTCAACCTTGTTAGGACCATTTTCCATAACTCCTAGATTTTCTCCCCTCCCCTCAGGAGGGAGATATTCAAAGAGAATTGCTGGGAAACAACAAAGAGAGAGGTATGCATGTGCCTGAAGGAGCCCGGGGAAGAAAAAAAGTCTTTTCTGTGAAGGGGAATGCCAGTGAAGAGCCTGCACTGTTTGGAATACCAACTGAACAGGATCCTCGGGAGAGGGATTTTTCAAATAACATGTTTGTATTTATGCAAACACCATGTGATACTTAAAGTTAGTAGGGAAATGCCAAGTCAGAGGCAAATATGCCATATATCCATATATTCCAATTAAATATTCCCACTGTAACTTGTTTGTCCTATATTTTATACACAGGAATTTAGGACAATATAACCTCTTCCTTTAAAAACAAGCAGTTTTCCCTTCTGGCCACCACACTGTAATACAATTGTAATCCTGGAGTGTAGGATGGGCCCTATGCAGCCTGCAGTCCCCCCTTCCTCAGACTCTGGGAGCTTCCTCCACACATCTTTCGTGCTCTGAGAGTTTGCTTTGACTTTGCCTGTTTATATCACTGCGGGAGGAAGAAACAAAGCAATTGTGAAGCTTGTTAAGAGGCAGTTCATATGATATTAAAGGTGACCTTGCCACTTCCAGTTCTATTTATTCCACTTCCTTCCAAACCGGGGCAAGTCCTTCCTTTCAGGGCAAGAGCACCGCTCTGTGGATGCAGTCTGTGGGAACGGAGAAAAGTTCAAGCCCTCAGAGGTTATTCATTACCCAAGTCTGGAAATACAGTATTTCCCACTTGCTCACATGTTCAGTCTGTAAAGCTACTTGGCAAAGGGAGAGGACCTTGATTTGGTGAAAAGCAGTTTTTGTTGTTTACAGATAAAAAATAATTCAGTAAGGCTTAATTTTGCCACACTTGGAAGTTTAAAAAAAAATTAATGGTGCCCCCCCCAAATTATAAACACACACATGAATCATACATACATGTATAGTAGAATCCACACTATGTGGATTCTCCATATATTTATATGGAGAATATATGGAGATTTATATATATATAAATCTTTTTAATATAAGAATTTCTTTCATGAACTTGGCCATACTAATCACCTATGTACCTAACCCTGTCAGAAAGGGAACCACAATTCACAGTTTGGTGTCAGCTGGCTACCAGTGCTATAGTTTGTTGCATTCTGCAAGAAGTTAAGGCATTTCCTGAAGGCCCACAAAAGCCAGCAAGTGCATTGCTAAGTATAATAGAACATGTTGAAATGAGTTGTACCAAGTGGGGACAGAAAATGTCTTAGCAAGACTTAAGCTTGACTATTTTAAATAGCAGTTCAGCTGCTCAGTTTATTAACTTCCTCACTGATAGTGTCAAGTTTTCACCATCAACATGAATGGCATTTATTCTGTCTACCGAATCTAGGAATGTATAAATCAATGTGTTATCACTAAAACGCTTTCAAATTTCTCCCCCCCCATTGAAAATATTTTATTTTTATTTTTCCCCTCAATGATCTGAAAAATCCTCATCCTTTCATTCTGTGGCAAATTGCTGTCTTTAAGACCTGCTGATTCAAACAGATGTCACTGGGATGGTAAAAGAACTGATAACTGATCAAAGTGCTTACTTTCCTTTGTGAAGGTTTTCATGAATCCCCCTCTTGATTAAAACACCCATCTAGGAGTTCCCATCGTGGCGCAGTGGTTAACGAATCCAACTAGGAACGATGAGGTTGCGGGTTCAATCCCTGGCCTCGCTCAGTGGGTTAGGGATCCGGCGTTGCCATGAGCTGTGGTGTAGGCTGCAGATGCGGCTTGGATCCCCCGTTGCTGTGGCTGTGGCACAGGCCGGTGGCTACAGCTCCAGTTGGACCCTTAGCCTGGGAACCTCCATGTGCCACAGGAGTGGCTCAAGAAAATGCAAAAAGACAAAAAATAAAATAAAATAAAATACCCATCTATCCTTCCACTAAATAGGGGAGGGGGTGTGTGAGGATGGGGGTAAGTTGCAGTTCGCTTCGTCATCCTGGTCTCCCCTCTCAGACCATTCCCTTTGAGTTCTGGTCTTTATCTCTGACGAAGGCTCAGATGAAGGCTTCAGCCCCTTGCCACACAAAAGGGAGGTACCAAAGAGCATCTTTAGCCTTTGCCAAGTTCATCTCACGTCTGTGGAGATGACTGGAATTAGTGTCCAAGTGCACATCTGCATTCACTCACTCACTCATTCATTCAACAGCCATACCTATCAGTTGTGCAAAATCTAACAGGACAGAGGGTGAGAAGGGCCACCTCTAGGAAGATAACAAAATTGCTATGAGGTTACAGAGCGGGAAATAAATCCTCCACCTGAGTGATGAAGGAGAACATCATTGTAATATCATGTAAGGTGGCTTACAAAACTAGGTCTTCAAGATGTGAGACCTCAGAAATTAAGAAAAGGCTCTCAGATAACATGGAAGGCATGAGCCATGGCAGGGAGGCAAGAAAATATATAGGGTCAATTCAGGGCACAAAAAGCAAGTAGTCCTGCTTAAACGGAAAGAAATGAAGGGAAAGGAGTTGACCTCAGGGAGAATGATTTACCTAAAACACTCAGGAAGATTTTTTTCCAGACCATGGTTTCTAGGTTTCTAGGTGAGTGGACCAGCACTGTTTCCTTCCTAGCATAATAACTTTTTAAAATATTTATTAGATTTGTATTTATTATTTATATATAGTATATATTTTTATATATTGTATATTATTATATTTATATTTTTATATTTATTACCATATTGAGGGGCATTTATTTATGTACTGGTTCTTCCCAATAATAAACAAAGTGCTGATGAATATTTTGGTACATGAGTATTTGCACATATCTGTCCTATTTCCTTAGAATATATTCCTAGAAGAATTGATGAGCTGTAGGACATGGATTGTCCTCCAGTTTTGAGGGAACAAGAAGTACTTCAGAGGCAGGAGGAGGAGGCCTGTTCCTCCTATCCTCCCCAACACTTGGAAGTCATTTAAAATATTTATCAACTTGATAAGCCAAAAACAGTTATTATATTACTATTCTAATATTCATTGTTTTAAGTACTAATGAGGCAAAATGCTTTTGCCAAATATTAGTGGTCATATAGCCAACATATAAAATCCTTTAATTGGATTTTATTAGTAAGAAGTAAACTAAAAAGAAATGCATCAGATTCATTTTAATCTTGCTTCCTAAAATGGGATTGTAAATGGCTGAGCTTGAAACAACATCACCAGGAAAATAAGAGAGGGTGCCCTGATTTTCCCATTGATTGCATCTGCTCTCATCTTCCCTCTTCATCTGACTAGGAACAGCTGGCCTTTGAAAATTGGCCATGCAGTAATGCACTGCACCAGAACCCCAGTTGTACGCCTTATCTTAGGCTCTTTGAACCTTGACCTCCTTTTCTCCTAGCTCTTTGATGCCTCATTAAAATTTATTCTTCTCTAAAGGCATGTATCATATTTTACTTTAAATAGGTACTTATCTTTCCCTTCTACTAGGTTATGTTTCTTTGAGAACAGTTACATTGTCATATTCAGGTTCTCCCACAATGCCTAAGATCTGCCTCCAGCATTTTTGAATGGAAACAAATGTAATATAAAAAGAGTAACAATTTTCTTTTGTCATCACTGGGATCTCATTCTTAGAAAAACTCCCCTATGTGAAAACAAAATCTCAAAAAATATATAACCAAATTAAACAGCACAATGAAATAATGCCCTTAATACACAAGTTATACCCAAAGAGGATATTTTCTCTTTTCTGGAAACTTTCCCCTTTGTGGTCACAGAATCATTAAATTATTTTGTATTCCAGTGGATATAAATATGTACATATTTTAAAGGTACTTATCTTTTGAGTCACAAATAAATTTGGATTTTTAAACTACATTTAAGGAATTCTGAAGTAGCTTCTAAACATAACGTATATTTTTCCACTGAAAAGATTCACCTCTACTGAGCACAGGTCTTCTGAAACAGAACCTTAATAGCATACTTAGCAAGGAATAGTTGCCAGCTGACTAGCTATTGATTTAATGTTCCATCATTTCCATGGTTCAATCATACCTACCATGGTGAATCAGATGGAGCATCCTCAATGAACCAATAAATGAGCAATTTCCCCCACCAAAGGGATATGTTTCCTGTGTGGTAAAGGCAGACATAACTTATCACAAACAACGTGAGGCTCCAACGCAGCACTGATTTACCCCGGATCATCTAGCCTTCTGTTTTCTGTAATGGTTTATTCTTCTAATTGGCACTCGCCACACACCAGCTTTTTGTTTAAATATCTGGGTATGTGATCTATCTCTGCTTGAGGTCAGGGACCATTTCTTAGACACTATATCATTTTCTACAGCATATATTGGGTGGTCAATAAATATTTGTCAAATGAGAATCCCATGTGAGCACAGAATAGGGCCAGGGTTTGCTATATGCCAGTGATTCTCAACCCTGGCTTTCCATCAGGGTCACCTGGGGATCTTTTAAAAAAATACCTCAGCCTCATGCCAGAGCTGTGGATTTATTTGGTCTAAAGCAGGATCTAAGCATCCTCCCCAGCCCTGTGTTTTAATGGGTTTGCAGGTAATTCTAATGGACATCCAGGGCTGAGAATCACTGTATAAGCCACTCTGATACAAGAAGACAGGCAGGATATACAGATGGCCAACAAACACATGAAAAAATGCTCAACATCGCTGATTATAAGAGAAATGCAAATCAAAACTACCATGAGATATCACCTCACACCAGTCAGAATGGCCATCATTAATAAATCCACAAATAACAAGTGCTGGAGGGGCTGTGGAGAAAAGGGAACCCTCCTGCACTGTTGGTGGGAATGGAAACTGGTACAGCCACTATGGAGAACAGTTTGGAGATACCTTAGAAATCTATACATAGAACTTCCATATGACCCCACAATCCCACTCTTGGACACCTATCCGGACAAAACTCTACTTAAAAGAGACACGTGCACCCGCATGTTCATTGCAGCACTATTCACAATAGCCAGGACATGGAAACAACCCAAATGTCCACCGACAGATGATTGGATTCGGAAGAGGTGATATATATACACAATGGAATACTACTCAGCCATAAAAAAGAATGACATAATGCCATTTGCAGCAACATGGATGGAACTAGAGAATCTCATCCTGAGTGAAATGAGCCAGAAAGACAAAGACAAATACCATATGATATCACTTATAACTGGAATCTAATATCCAGCACAAATGAACATCTCCTCAGAAAAGAAAATCATGGACTTGGAGAAGAGACTTGTGGCTGCCTGATGGGAGGGGGAGGAAGTGGGAGGGATCGGGAGCTTGGGCTTATCAGACACAACTTAGAATAGATTTACAAGGAGATCCTGCTGAATAGCATTGAGAACTTTGTCTAGATACTCATGTTGCAACAGAAGACAGGGTGGGGGAAAAATGTAATTGTAATGTATACATGTAAGGATAACCTGACCCCCTTGCTGTACAGTGGGAAAATAAAAAAAAAAAAAATGAAAAAAAAAAGAAGACAGGCAGGCAGATCAGCAAGTGGTCTAATAAGCACGTCCACTTTGCTTTTTCTCAGAGCAGTGCTTCTCAAAGCCTGGTCTCAGGATGAGCAGAAGCAGCAGCCTGTAACTTGTCAGAAATGTTCCTCCCCAGACTTAGAGAATCAGAAACTCTGTGAGGGCCAGCCCTCCAGGCGAATCCGATGCCTGTTTGGGAACCACCACTATAGAAAAATACATTGAACTACAAATAACAATGCTGTGAATGTCTTAGTGAAACTGATTTCAAACATATTCAACTCAAAGCGTATTTCAGGGTATGCTTTATGAAAAACTCTCTGGTCCATAGTTTTTCTTAGTATTATCCTTTGGCACCTAAAATAAAGTAAATTTCAACATATATGAAAAACACTATAAGAGCTGTCATTGGAAATGACAGCAGTTGGTATTCCCTACGCAGAAACATTTGGCCTGGAGGAGAAACAACCACATCTCAATCAGCTCCTGCCCTACCGCTATGCTTTGTGGTGGCCCTCAATGTTTGGGCAAGAGATCTGTTACTCAACTTCAGTTTCCACTCATTGTAAAATCAAAGGGGGCAGGAAATTCAAACCACAGGCCCAACTCTCTAACCAGGTTTGCGGAGCTCCTGAAGAAGCCAGAATCAGAAGTGTTCCTTTGCTCCCAGACATAGGATTGTGAATGTACAATGAGAAGGCCCTCAGCCTGTCTTCCAAAATGTGCTTCCCCACATGCTTCCTCAAGAGCTCCACAGTGTATCTGACTCAGCCTCAGAGGGTGAGGCGCCAGAGGAGTAGTGGCAGTTGGTGGCAAGGGGAAGTGACAAAGGGAAACTTAGGGGTGAGTGGCAACAGCAGAAGTGGTGACTGGCAATATGTGATGTGGTGAGGGGAGATGCGGTGACTGGCACACCCCACCATAACAAGTGACTTCTTTGACACACCTTTATCTGGGATCCATCAAAGGGACAGGCAGATTTGGGTTGCTGGTTTAACAGTGATTAAAGGTCAAACATAAAGTAAGGTTGGTAATGCAGACCTGTGAGTAGATTTCTCCCAGAGCAATCCCTCTGCTGCCTGCTTTAAAATCACCAGGGGCACTTGCTAATGTTGTAGCTTCCTGGACCCCACCCTGAACCTACTGAGTCAGCATTTCTCAGGATGGGAGGTCCAGAAATCTTCACATTAAACAAGTCCTCAGGTGCTCTGATACAGGTGCTCCTCAATAGACTTTCACAAAGCTGCCTGAGCATAATTCTGTTGAAGTTAAGTAATGGTCAGCATTGACCCTATGCAAGGAGCTGCAGGAGATACAGAAATGTCTTAAGATATTGTCCCTTACCAAGAAGAATTAACCATAAGAGTAGCAATGGTGGAGTTCCCTTCGTGGCACAGCGGAAATGAAACCAACTGGGAACAATAAGGTTGTGAGTTTGATCCCTGGCCTTGCTCAGCGGGTTAAGCACCTGGCGTTGCTCTGAGCTGTGGTGTAGGTCGCAGACATGGCTTGGATTCCATGTTGCTGTGGCTGTGGCATAGGCCGGCAGCAGCAGCTCCCATTAGACCCGTAGTCTGGGAACCTCCATGTGCCTCGGGTGCAGCCCTAGAAAAAGCAAAAAGACAAAAAAAAAAAAAAGAATTAGTTAATCTCCGAGTTCCTTTCTGGATCCCAAATTCTCTCATTTCCTCTTCCATTCTGACAGGGAACAGAAGGGTTACTACCACAGTCACCTAACCTACCATGACTTAGCTCAACTAATAAAGGTAGTTAATATTCCTCTGAGCATGGCAGGGATGACCTAACTCGGACCCAGACAGAGTTACACCGCCGTCTGTGGTTCTAGAGCAGGTGCCGCAAGTGTCAGACCTTGAAATTTGTTTTGAAACCGACCACCTGTTACTGTGATTGTGTGGTTGTTTTCCTGGCTTATGGGATTTTACTTCAGCTGTTGTTCTCAGACGGGAGTTTATTTCCTCTAGGAATCACTCCCTTCACTGGCCCTAAACTTAGCATTTGTGTGCAGGGATCTTCCGGAGACTGATTCAACTATGCAACACTGAATATTCTGCCAAATGTCCTGAAGTCACTCACAGACTTGAGCAACAGATTTGGGGCGGGGAATAAGAATCCTGTCTTTTGTTACAGATAATCATCTCTTTGAATTTTGCTTCAGGGAGAAGAAGCCAAAGGATCAGATTTACAGCAGCTCCTGATTCTTTTTTTTTCCCTGTTAACAGACAGTATTATGCTGACTCAGCACTTCCCTGGCATTCACTGCTTCACTAAAAATTCCTGTAAAATTTTAGTGCAAGTTAAAAACTTAGATGAATTTCAATTTTTCTCTGACGGTTTGAAGGGACTGATACAATTTCGGAACTAGAATGGACCTTGGTGATTAACTAGTCCAACCTTTCATTTTAGAACTGAGGCTCATGAAGTTCAGTGACATTATTATAAAGAGACTTGCTCAAGGTCATAGACCTCATTAAAGGACTGAGCTAGAAATCTATATTACAGAGAGTACTCTATAAAGGAAAAATAATGACAACGACAACACAAAAAAAAACTTTAAAAGCTGTATTTATAAATACTAGATTTTCTTTAAAAAAAAAAAAAAAAAAAAAAAAAGGCCCTGGTGTTCTAGTTTACTATCATTGCCTAACAAAACCACAAAACTGAGTGGCTTCAAAGAACAATTTATTACTATCTGTCATGATTCCCTGAGCAGGAACAACGCTTGGCTCCTCTAGGTAGTTCTTACTTGGGCTGTTTGGTGCTAGATGGTGGCTGGGGCTGGACATCTAAGGAATATTCTTTTCTCATGTGCCTGGTTCCTGAGCTGGAATGGCTGGGAGAGCTGGGGGCTTATCAGACATCTCTTTCTCCCCAAGAAGATAGGTTAGGCTTCTCACAACCTGGGAGTTCCAGGAGAGTTCCTGTTGTGGATGCAGCAGAAACGAATCTGACTAGGAACCATGAGGTTACGGGTTCCATCCCTGGCCTCACTCAGTAGGTTAAGGATCTGTCGTTGCTGCGAGCTGTGGTGTAGGTCACAGATGTGGCTCGGATCCCACGTTGCTGTGGCTGTGACATAGATGGCAGCTGTAGCTCTGATTTGACCCCTAGGCTGGGAACCTCCATATGCTCCAGGTACAGCCCTAAAAAGCTAAAAAAGCAAAAAAAAAAAAAAAAAGGAAAGAAAACCTGGAGGTTCCAGGGAGTCAGATCTCTTATATGGCAGCTGGCTTCCCCTAGAACAAGTGTTTCAGGTGGACATTGTGAGGCTTTCTGTGCCCCTACTTCTGCTACATTTTATTAGCTACACAGGACCAGCCTAGATACATGGGAGGTGGATGATAAAAGGGCACAAATACTAGGAGGCAGGGCTCACTGGGGACCATCTTTGGAGACTACCTACCATGCATGATCTTACCACTACTCTTTAGAGATAAATGTTTTAATATTTTGCAAACAAAGAGAGAGAAATCATTCTAAAACCTATGGTTTATGCTAGGATAATACTAGGGACCACATGGGATGGGGAGAACACAGAGTTGGAAGTTAAAAAAGCCTGAATTCAACTCCAAGCTCTGTCATTTCCTGAGACCTCAAGCAAGTAATTACTTAGAATTTGAGTTTCTGAATTTCAGAGTTCCCATCGTGGCTCAGTGGTTAACAAATCTGACTAGGAACCATGAGGTTTCGGGTTCGATCCCTGGCCTTGCTTAGTGGACTAAGGATCTGGCATTGCCATGAGCTGTGGTATAGGTCGCAGACGTGGCTCGGATCCTGAGTTGCTGATGTGGCTCCACTGTAGGCCGGCAGCTACAGCTCCGATTCAACCTCTAGCATGGGAACCTCCATATGCCGCGGGTGTGGCCCTAGAAAACACAAAAACACACACACACACACACACACAAAAATTGAGTTTCAACATATATATATATATAATTAGAATAACTTTTAATACAAAGTATTATCTTTAAAAACTAGGTACATAATGAGTGTTAAGCTCTTTGCACATAATAGTTGCTCAATATGTTTTAGTTCCTCTTACCCTCGGCCATCTCTGGAATCCAGAAATCTAGTCAGACATTCATTGAATACATGTTTATTTGTCTCAGTGATCAGGTTCTGTGCCACAGGGTGGTGATTCAAACGTTAATAAGACATGTTCCCTTCCTTCAAAGAGCTCATACTCTGAGGAAGGAGAACAAAGTATAAATATACATGCAACCTAGTGGGGGGGGGTACTAAAATGAAGGCAGACTACATGCTAGTTTGGGAGCACAGTGGCAGGAACAGTCCACACCAAAGAGGAGTCCTCATGAAAGGCTTCACAGAGAAAAGGACACTGAGCAGTTTCATAAAAAAACAAATGGGAGTTTGCCATACTCAGGGGGTGGAAAGAGAAAATCTAGTAAAGTAGAAGGATCATGTGCAAAGGCACAGAAGCACAAAAGATCATTAAGCGTGAGAGCAGTCTGGTAACACTGAAGTAAGGACCAGTGGGAAATGAAATCAGGAGAGGCATAGATAAGGGGGCCACTTTGGGAGCCTTCATGGTGGCTTAAGCACGAGATGATGAAGGCCTGAAAGAGAGCTTCAGTGGAGATGAAAAGGAGGAGAGGGATTAGAGAGATGTAAGACTGAAAGGACTGACGGGCTAGCTACAGTGAGCAAGAAATGAATCCACAGACAATGACTAGATTTCTGCCTAGGATGATATAGAGGATGGGATAGTCACTGGCTTATAGAGTGTATCCAGGAGGAAGACTCAGTGGGGTGGTAATGAATTTGGTTTGGGACACTCCAAGTAGGAGAACAGAACTGTCCCACCTGAATTTAGGAATCTATGGGAGTTGGTTGAGCAGGAGAGAGAGATTTGGGAGTTGCCTGACAATTTGGAGAAGTCTTCCTAAAAGTTAATCCATTCTAGGCTATCCAGGTAACTAAATGATGTCTGAGGTGGAAAAGACTGCTTAAACAGTCATAGCTTTGGGCTTGAAAGAGTTTTTGTTTGTTTTTTTGGGGGTCATATCTGTGACATGCAGAGGTTCCTGGGCCAGAGTTTGAACCAGAGCCACAGCAGTGACAATGTTGGATCCTTAACCCACTGAGCCAGGAGGGAACTCCTGAAAGAGGTTTTTGGGTGTTTTTTTTTTTTCCCTAAAATTTTCTTCTTAATTATAAGATGAAAGCAAAGTAAACACAGCAGCTGATAAAGAACTTCAGAAGTACACCAAACATGTCAAATGTCTTACAACTCCACAGTAGGAAAAAATAATTTTTTTTAAATCCCTGTATCACAAATTAACAAAACCAACCAAACCATAATTGATAGTCCATTTAGCTAATTCCACAGTAATCACAACTAAACCACAAACCAAAAACAGCCCATTGTCATTGGATTTGATTCTCCCTAGATACACTTGCTGTTCTCATAAGGGTAGCAAACAGAGTTAGGGTCTAAAAAAGTGACAGAATTATTGAGACTTTGGTTTAGCTATTTTCACTAAAGACTAATCATCTGTACTTACTCTTCTCTAGACCCTATAATAGCAGCTCACTAGAAATGAGGGTTTGTTTATTCTAATTCCCATTCCTCTATTCTCTAGCATAATTGGTTGTCAAACTTTTAAGAGTTTCAGCTTCAGAACTCTAGGAAGTCCTTTTTCTTTTTTAAATCCACATTTCAGAGCCTCTACCCCAGGGATTCTTATCCAATAGGTCTGGGGTAGAGCCCAGGTAGCTGCTATTTTAACAAGTACCCCAGATGATTCTGATAAAATTGTAAGACCGTAGGCAAACTGAGTCATTTCTTAGGGCTTAGTTTCCTCATCTATAGAATGGTAAACACTGCCCTGTCTACCTCTCAGGGCTATTTTTGAAGTGAAGTCCAGAAATATGATGATATGTGTGAAAGGGCTTTGAACACTGCAGGTTCTACACAGGTAAGATGTTGGTGTTGCCTGTGACAAAGCATCAGAATCAACGGGAGGCCTTGTTAAGACACCAATTGCTGGACTTCACAATTTAAATTAATCCTAAATTGTTGAATCAGGGTTTCTGATTCAGTATGTCTGGAGTAGAGTCTTCAATTTTGCCTTTCTATCAAGTTACCCTGGGGGAGGCTGATGCTACTGGTCTGGGGACCAAGTTTGAGAACCACAGATCTGGAACACAAAAGCATACATAGGTCTTAGGCCAATTAACTGAAAGCTGTTGAGCTGGTTCAGAGGGTTCCTGCTCTTACCTTAGAACTGTCTGGGCATAGGTTCTTACTGTTTATGATCCCTCAAACTCTCCCGAGCACCTGTGATCGCTTTGGGCACTGAAAATATAACCCTCAACAAAACAGATGCAAAAATGAATAAAACGACTTCAGGGGGTTACCGCTGTGGCTCAGTGGTAATGAACCTAACTAGTATGAATGAGGATGCAAGCTTGATCCCTGGTCTTGCCTCAGTGGGTTAAGGATCCAGCGTTGCCGTAGGCTGTGGTGTAGGTTGCAGAAGAGGCTCAGATATGGCTGTGGTATAGGCCGGCAGCTACAGCTCCAATTTGATCCCTAGCCTGGGAACTTCCATATGCCACGGGTACAGCCCTAAAAAATATATATATATATTTTAGGTAACAATAAGTGCCACAAAAATATAAAGCAGGGTAATGAGATAGAGAGTGGCTGGATTGAAGGTGGTTTTCACAGAGTGGTCAAGGAAGTCTCCTCTAAGGATGTAACATTTAAGCTGACACTGCAATTAAATAAAGGACTTAACTACATACTAAGAGGGGGCAAGAGCACTCCAGGCAGAGGGACCAGTGGGTGCTAAAGCCGGGAGGCCGGAACTAGTGAGTGATCAGTAAAGTGCTATGGGGGAAGCTGGAGAAGTGGGCAGGCCAAAGAATGTAGGATCCTGAAGGTCTTGGTGGTATGGATTATGAGTCAGGTGTGTAGCATGGTATAGACCAGTCTTTCCCTTAATTTTAAAGTGCGTGCAAATCACAGAGGATCCTCTTAATTGCAAACTCTGATTCAGTAGTCATAGGGTAGGGCATAGGAGTCTGCACTTCTACCAAGCTAGCTGCTGCTGCTACTGTTGCTAGGATGCAGACCACACTTTTTGAGTAGCAAGAGCATAGAAGAAACTGATAAGAAGTAAATAGGTTCATCCTCCATTTAGGGAAAAGTGGCAGTTTCCTTGGAAATACGGAGGAAAGTTAAAGGGAATAGTGGAAGATGGGGGGTTAAGGAAAAATCATGATGTTGGGGAACCCCAGATGCTAAAAATTATTCAGAAGGATCGATGATGTTCTCCCTTTTTTCTTTTTTCTTTTTTTTTTGTCTTTTTGTCTTTTTGTGTTTTCTAGGGCTGTGCCCACGGCATTATGGAGATCCCAGGCTAGGGGTCCAATCGGAGCTGTAGCTGCTAGCCTATGCCAGAGCCACAGCAACTCAGGATCCAGTGGATACTAAAGCTAAAGTCTGCCACCTACACCACAGCTCACGGCAACGTCAGATCCTTAACCCACTGAGTGAGGCCAGGGATCGAACCCACAACCTCATGGTTTCTAGTCGGATTCGTTAACCACTGAGCCACAACGGGAACTCCTATGATGTTCCTTTTAACGTACAGATACAAAGATTAAAAGACTGTCAACAAAATTAAAAATCTACATAAAATAAGAATTCTCTTGTAGTTCCCACTGTGGCCCAGCAGGTTTAGAATCTGATTACAGTAGTTCGGGTTGATGTACAGTTTCAGGTTCCATCCCCAGTCCACAGCAGTGGGTTAAAGGATCTGGCACTGCCACAGCTATGGCTGTGGCTTGGATTCAATCCCTAGCCCAGGAACTTTCATATGCCACGGGTGTAGCCACTAGAAGAAAAAAGAATTCTCTTGGTCGTTTATATAGAAACAGCTAGAATAGATTTCCAGAATGAGTTTGTCTGCCCATAGTATAGTGCTACTGCTCCATCCTACGCCCCCATCAGCTCTGCTTTAACCTGCTTGCAAAAATAGTGACAGTTTCCACCACCTCTTTAATGTTTTGTGACGCCCCATGACTACTGCCTACAGCCAGAGCTCAGAGCTGCCTGCCTCTGCCTCTCTTGCATATTCTCTCCAGCCCTGCTAACCACCATTGCCAGCCCTTCACCCTCCATGCCCTCAGAAAGGACCCAGGACTTGGCTGGGGTAAGAGGGGAAGCAGGGGACTAAAGACAGCAGGGAGAAGAGGGTACAGAAGATGACTCTTGCTCCTATAGTACTGACTGGAGGCAGCCTTATCTGCTTCCACTCCTCACTGCTCTCTGCTCTAGAGGCAGGGCTGGGAACTAAGTAATTTTATGTTATAAACCATATGGCCTTTTCTTTTAAGGAATAATCTTCCTAGAATGCATCCAGAACTGCAAAAAAAAAAAAAAAACTTAAATAAAATCGGATGCCTCTTTGCGTAAACTTCTATACCACACGATAGATCCCTTGTTTGTTATCATAAGCACGTGTTTCCCCCAAATTTCCTGTTTTTTAGATGATTTGTGAATTGAAAATGTTGTCCATGGAAGGAAAGCCACATTATTGAAGCTGTAAACAATAGAATGACTATGGCTTTAATCCTTTGAATAAGACTTTGTTTCCCACCGACCAAAAACTTCCTAAAGGAAGCAAAGCTAGGAACATTCAGGAAGGATTTGTATTTTATTTTACAACAGCTTTGTAAGGGGGAAAACCATTTGGAAACCTTAGATTCCCTTTCCTGGTTGATGGGCATCAGAACACACAGCCGTGCTGGGCTCTGGTTGCAGACAGTGGTTCCCGCCCACCAAAGACTTCCTGACCCCACTGCCAGCTTTGTTTTGCTATTGTCTCACTGACACCAACAGACGTTCATCCTGTGCCTGAGTTTCATATATTCCCCGGACAGACTAGGAACAGGTGCACCCACCATTTATCTCAATTTATTTACACAGATCAAAAGTGTTTCCCTAACATAGTCTATTGTATAATCCATAATTCATGGATTATCTGTTAATTAAAGAGATAATAATAGCAATTGCAAAATTAGACTTCATCCATGGAACACTTAAATTACTTTAAATCCCCTCCCCTAGGGACTATATTTTCATTTTCTTTATACATCGTTTTCTTTAAAAACAAAGTAGAATAAATTAGCTGAATCACCCTTATAATTTGGGGGAGAGGGTCTGTGGATAAGAGAAGCTGGCCTTAAATCCCAAAATGCTGATGTGGTCATTCCTGCTTTGTGTGGATTCTGTGCCGGAGGCATAAATTACAGAGCCCAGTGCACGGGCTGTCAGGCCCCACTGCAGAAGCCAAAAGGGTCTCTTGGACACCTGCCCCCTTCCAAGATTCGGAGTGATATCATCCTCATTTATTAACCCCCACTGAATGAAGAATACCACACCACACCTCTTGTGACCATCAGCCCTTGGCGCTTTGCCTCAGGTATTTTCTAGGACATTATTTATTTATTTATTTATTTATTTTTTTGTTTTGTTTTTGTGGGACATAATTTAGATATCTGTTATCCTGAGAATTATGTTTCAGGTAGCAAATCCTCATTATAGCTCTACTCAGTAAGTGACTTCCCAGAGACAGAAGGTGCAACTGAGGTTTGGCTTTGGTCTTCATCTGCTGTAATTAAGGACGGCAACACCTCTTCATCCACATGGTCCTGTCTTTACGGCATTACCTATGCCAGTGTGAACAGCCAGCCTCCCATTCTGCAAGGGACACACTGGGGAAAGAGACTGGCTGAAAGACGGGATCAATTTGCAGAGCTTTCCAAGGCTTTCTTTGTCTTAAGTCAGGGAAGGCCTCCAAGTTACTTTCAGTTGAAGATTTAAAAGGCTGTTTCTATATCAGAATTTTTAGTCTTTGGTTTAAGTACAAGCCTTTTGAGAGTCTGTTGATAATTATGAGTCACTCCCCCCCACCCCCCCCACCCCGCCAACAAAGTGCACATGCATGTAGATACACAAAATGCCGCACACCACTTGGGGGGGGGGGTTGCGGTCATGGATTCTTAAGACCAGGAAATTTCAGATTAAGAACATGTGATCAAGACTAAGATACTTTTTAAACTTACAGAAGTCAGTTTCATACCCCTATATCTCCAAAGCGTTTAGGGGATGAAAGTAAAAAGGGAAGAGTCTAAAAAAGATAGTACTTTTCTAAAATAGATTGTGGCAGTGCTCTTTTTCCTGAACCAACACTGTATAGAGGAGCATGAAACACCAGCTACAACTTTTGCAGCTTACGCTCCAAGGCCACCTGATAATCAGGGTTATCAAGATATCCATAAACACAGTGTATGTATATAATAGGTACCCTGATGGTTGCTTGCTATATATGAAGCCAAGAATTTAACCTACAGGACTTATTTGTTCTTCACAATAACCACACAAAGTGAACATCACTAACCCATTCTAGAGCTAAGAACACTGATGCTCAGAGAAGAAAGCAACTTTCCCAAAGCCACACAGCAATTAAAGAGCAGAGATGAGGCTCTGATCCTAGAACAATTTGTCTCCAAAGGCCTTCCTCTGAATCCAGCATAAGAACACAAACCTATCCAATATTTTTTTTTTCCTTTTTAGGGCCACTTCCTGTGGCATATGGAGGTTCCCAGGCTAGGGGTCCAATTGGAGCTGTAGCCACTGGCCTACGCCAAAGCCACAGCAACGCAGGATCAGAGCATCGTCTTTGACCTACACCACAGCTCACGGCAACACCAGATCCTTAACCCACTAAGCAAGGGCAGGGATCGAACCCGCAACCTCATGGTTCCTAGTTGGATTAATTAACCACTGAGCCATGATGGGAACTCCAAACCTATCCAATTTTATAATTAGCTTTTTAAATTTATTTTAAAAGGCAGTTATCAGGCAGATAGGGATAAGGACTTTAAGGCTACTTGAAGCAAAACTGCACCTCTTCCTCACAGTGACATTTCCAGTCCCTTAGGAGGGAACTGAAGGCAGCAGTCTAGCTGGAAAGCAGCACTGGGAGCTCATCCTACAGCTGCAGTTGCATAAGAAGCACAGAAGCTTCTCCTCACTTTGAGTCTGGCTGCCCTGCGCCCCTGTTATTAGAAGAAGCAGCTGTTCCTTCCTGCACTCAGGGTGCTGAGGGCCTCTGTGCCGTGCTCCCACCCACTCCCATCTGAGTGTAAAGAGCTCTGCCCCATGCCAGCACAGCCTTGCCTCTTGGCCAGCTTTGCTCCTCAGGCCCCCTCCTCCCAGTTGCTGCCTGCCTCTCTCTCTGCTGCCCTCACTGGGAGCCCCCCGGGGATGCAGAACCTGTGAAAATAGCAAATGCTCTATCCTACCCTGAACTGTGAATGTAGATATAGTCAAGCATTTGGACTTTTCTAACATTATGGTTTTCTAAATGTCAGTGATAGCATGGGACACACGCAGTCTAGCATAAGTAAGTGAGGCAATTCTTAACTAAAGTACAAGGATCAAGTAACATCCATAAAAGAAGCTCTACTCACCTAGGTTACTTTAGGGATAACCTGATGAGCTTGAGGCATTATTTATGGGAGCCAGTTCATCGCAGCAGCTAAGTGTGTGGCTCTGGAAGCTGATGTCGGGATTCTGATGGTGATTCCACCACTTGCTGGTGGACTTTGTACAAGTTACATTTGCTGCACCTCGGTTCTTCCATCTGTAAAATGGTGATAATAACTGTGCCTAGCTCAAAAAGTTGTTCTGGAGGTTAAATACATTAATAAACATATTACATTTAAAACAGTGCCTGGCACATTATAAGCATGCAGAAAGAGTTCTGACTATTATGATTACTATTTGGCCATTTTCATAACCAATGAAGGATGAACTATTTTGTCCATAGAGCTAAAAGGAGATTGTGAAGACCCAGAAAATAAGTTATACTTCTTGCAGAGGGCTAAGGATGGTGAGGTAAGCAGGTAAACTTGGTGCAAGTCCTCAAAAACAAGGTGAGTGGACACAGACTTTGAAAAACTTACGGTTT
The DNA here is from genome assembly GCF_016906955.1 of Phacochoerus africanus. NCBI lineage: Eukaryota > Metazoa > Chordata > Mammalia > Artiodactyla > Suidae > Phacochoerus > Phacochoerus africanus. The sequence continues at coordinate 80,246,173 of NC_062546.1, forward strand.
CCAAATGAGACAGGTTGGGGGTAGGGGGATGCACTGAGGGTTTGGGATGGAAATGCTATAAAATTTGGCTGTGGAGTTCCTGTCGTGGCACAGTGGTTAACGAATCCGACTAGGAACCATGAGGTTGCGGGTTCGGTCCCTGCCCTTGCTCAGTGGGTTAACGATCCGGCGTTGCCGTGAGCTGTGGTGTAGGTTGCAGACGCGGCTCGGATCCTGTGTTGCTGTGGCTCTGGCGTAGGCTGGTGGCCACAGCTCCAATTAGACCCCTAGCCTGGGAACCTCCATATGCCACTGGAGCGGCCCAAGAAATAGCAAAAAGACAAAAAAAAAATTTGGTTGCGATGATCTTTTTACAACTATAAATGTAATAAAACTCATTGAGTAATACAAAAATTAAATTTAAAAAAAAATCAAGGTGAGTCTGGTTAGGGTGGCATTACAAACCACCTCAAAATGTAGTGGTTTAAAACAGGAGCAATGTATTATTTCTCATGTTCCTACAGGTTGATTAGGCAGTTCTAGTTCACAGAATGTTGGCTAGGGTTCTGAGACGGCAGGAATGTCCAAAATGGCCTAATTCACACCCCAACTAGGGGCTTAGCTAGGGTTGTTGGTCAGTGTCTTTGGTTGTCCTCCATGAAACCTCTTCACATGTCTTCTTGGGCTTCCTCACAGCATGGCAGCTGGTTCCAAGAAAGAACATTCCAAGACAGGAAGGCGGAAGCCACAGATTTCTTAAGGCCCATCATTTCTGCTCTATCCTATTAATTAAAATAGATCACTGGCCAGTCTGGATTCAAAGGAAATGAAAATAAAAACTATACTTCTTTTTCTTTTCTTTTCTTTTTTTTTTTAGGGCCACACATGTACCATATGGACGTTCCCAGGCTAGGGGTCAAATCAGAGCTGCAGCTGCTGGCCTATACTACAGCCACAGCAATGCAGGATCTGAGTCACATCTGTGACCTACACCACAGCTCTCAGCAACACCAGATACTTAACCCACTGAGTGAGGCTAGGGATCAAACTCACATCCTCATGGATAGTAGTTGGGTTCATTACCAGTAAGCTACAATGAGAACTCCCTAAACTCTACTTCTACATAAGGAAGTATCACAGTCACACTGCAAAAGAACATATGGAATAGGAGATACTGTTGCTGCCATCTTCAGAAACATGATCTACCAAAGCTGAGGGAATAGGAACTAGATTTTCTTAACAACATTTGGATTGAGTGACTCAATTAGGAAGACAAATCTGAGTTTGGATCACAGAGTTACCCATTAAAAGAAAAAGGAAATGGAATTAAATGTTTTAATTTAGCATAACTTGTTTATAAGTGACTTAAAGATATTCTTCAGAATAGTTCCCTTGGGTCTAAAATCATATTCAGAAACATTAATGAGACTAGATCAAGGACATCAGGCCAAAAACTTTTCCTTAAAAGAAGAGGTAGATGAGCTCCTGCTGTGGCTCAGCAGATTACAAACCCAACTGGTATCAATGAGGATTTGGGTTCAATCTCTGGCCTCACTCAGTGGGTTAATGATTGGGCTTTGCCGCAAGCTGCAGTGTAGGTTGCAGACTCAGCTCGGATCTGGCAGCAGCTGCAGCTCTGATTTGACCTCTAGCCTGGGAACTTCCATATGCCACAAACGTGGCCATAAAAAAGCAAAAAAAAGGAAAAAAGAAAAGGAAGAGGTAGATGGTAAGATCACATACTCCCTGAATAGTGACAATAGTGGGCTTACAGTGAAAAACTACATTATGTTACAGTGACCAAAGCAGAAAAAAACAAAAGAGCACCTGAATAATGAAGAGGAAAAGCAAGACAGCAAGAGGTCCATGAGAGTCCTATAACTGCTATTTACTGAGATATTGATTTTTTTTCCCCACCTCCTGGTTCATGTACAGTTCTTTTAAAAGTACAATATTCTTGGAGTTCCCACTGTGGTACAGCAGGTTAAGGATCTGGCACTGCCACAGCTGTGGTATAGGTCACAGCTGTGGCTCACATTCAAGCCCTGGCCCAGGAGCTTACATATGCCACAGATGCGAACAACAACAAAGTACAATATGCTTTACATTTTCTTTGTATTTTACATTTCAACTTATTGGGGGAGGGAGTTTAAAGACTCTATAGAGTTTCTTGATATGGCTACAGTCAAACATGGATTGGATGGATACAAAACGAGATTGGAAATCTTGCCAAATGAATTATTATCTACCATGAACTCTCCAGTTCCCCACAATTGTGTAAAATCTGGTCTTTGAGGAGTTCCCATTGTGGCTCAGTGGTTAACAAATCCGACTAAGAACTATGAGGTTGCGTGTTCGATCCCTGGCCTTGCTCAGTGGGCTAAGGATCCGGCGTTGCCATGAGCTGTGGTGTAGGTAGCAGATGCAGCTCGGATCCTGCATCGCTGTGGCTCTGGTGTAGGCCGGTGGCTACAGCTGCGATTTGACCCCTAGCCTGGGAACCTCCATATGCCGCAGGAGTGGCCCAAGAAATGGCAAAAAGACAAAAAAAAAATCTGTTTTTTGAGATAAGTTAGAGATGGATAATGTGAAAAAGCCAATAGCAGAAAGACTTTGGTAGTTTTTTTAATGTTGGGGATAAGAAAAAACAATAAGAAATGACATCAAGATTTGGGGCCTAGATGGTAAATGAATGGCCATGTTTCCTAGCATGATTGAGAAGGTGAGTAGAAGGGAAAGTGAATTGTATATTGCAGGTGAAGATTACAAAAGCAAGTTTGTGACTGAAAGAATATTTTAAGGCAAAGTAGCAGCTAGCCAGTATTTTCATACATACTGATATCCCTGGCTTACTTCTATTTGGGAAAGGGCCCCCACTCATTCTCCTTTTATGAAACTATAACTTTTTATTATTCATTGTACTGTTTGTCATTTATTGAGTTGTTTCTACCCAGTGTGTTCACAACTCACATAAAATCCTGAAGACAATCAAATATACAGAAACAAGGATGGTAAATGCAACTCACCCAGTGAAAATATCATTAGTATCTAGTGGCAGCTGCACACTAAAACAACTAGAATCATCTCAGCTAGAAGGCAAACAAAAAAACAAGGGAAATGAGTATATACATGCTTCAATGGAAAACTTTTTTTTAATAGAAGGGGGTTTTAAATGGGTTGTCAGGGAAAGAGGATAAGTTGTCTAAGTGAGAAACTAGACAATCCATCAAGAAAGAATGCTAAGAGAAAAAGGTAAAGTTCTCATGGGAACAGGATATAAAATTGATGGCAATGAATGGGCCTTCATAGAGGATGAAGAGCAACATAACAATGTGTGCTATGTATTATCTGCATAAACGCCAAAGAACTTGGCACCATCTACATTTTCCACATCACAGTCATAAACCAGGAAGTAAGAATCAAAAAAAAAAAAAGGGGGGGGGGAGTTCCCGTCGTGGAGGAGTGGTTAACGAATCCGACTAGGAACCATGAGGTTGCGGGTTCGGTCCCTGCCCTTGCTCAGTGGGTTAACGCTGTGGTGTAGGTTGCAGACTCGGCTCCGATCCTGCGTTGCTGTGGCTCTGGCGTAGGCTGGCGGCTACAGCTCCGATTAGACCCCTAGCCTGGGAACCTCCATATGCCTCGGGAGCGGCCCAAAGAAATAGCAAAAAGCCAAAAAAATAAAAAATAAAAAAAATAAATAAAGTGTTTCAAAAGCAGCCAAACTTGAGGTGGAAGTATTCAACTTTACTCAAGGGAGTCCCCAGGTCCCCACTCTAAAATTAATTCCAATATGTTTGGCTGCTATCTTTTCCCAAAACCGATGGGATTCAGATTCAACATTTACATGTTTTCCACTATAATAGTTCACACTTCGTTGAATGTTAACTATGCACCAAGTGCTGTTCTAAATTCTACCTGGATGGACTCATTTATCACTATAGCAACCTTAAGGCTAAGGACTAAGATTATTCCCATTTTACAGAGGAGGTGATTGAAACACAGAGAGGTTGTTGAAAGTACCCAAAATCACACAGCTAATAAGTGGATGAGTTAGGATATGAACCAAGCTAGTCGGGTTCCTACATCCTGAACAACTAAGGCAGACCCTCTCAAATTTGAGTACACATCGGAATCATCTAAAAGGCTCTTAAGGAGTTCCCATCATGGCTCAGTGGAAATGAAACTGACTAGCATCCATGAGGATGCAGGTTTGATCCCTGGCCTTGCTCAGTGGGTTAAGAATCCAGCTCAGTTGCCGTGAGCTGTGTTGTAGGTCGAAGACATGGCTCGGATCCCAAGTTGCTGTGGCTGTGGTGTAGGCCAGTGGCTATAGCTCTGATTTGACCCCTAGCCTGGGAACCTCCATATGCCGCGGGAGCGGCCCATTTAAAACTTTATATATTCTTATAATTTTTAGACTTAAAGTCTGAGATCAAAGTGCAGGCAGGGTTGTTTTCTCTTGAGACCTCTCTCCTTGGCTTGCAGATAGCCGTCTTCTCCCTGTGTCTTCACATGATCATCCTTCTGTGTGTCTCAATATCCCAATCTCCTCTTATAAGGACACCAGTTGTATTGGATTAGGGCTCATTCTACTGACCTCATTTTAATTCAATTACCTCTTGAAACACCCTATCTCCAAATACAGTCATATTCTGAGGAGGGGTAAGGATTTCAACATATGAATTGGGGGTGGGGGGAGAGATATAATTCATAACATGAGGTGATGCTGATGCTGATGCTGATACTATTGGTCCAGAGACGGTAATTTCAGGACTATTGAACTAGTCAATATTATGTGCCATGGACTGTCCTGAGTGATTTATGTATGTTTTTGCATTTCAATTATTATGTCATTTAATCCTCATGTGAGAAAAATACCATTATCCTCATTTTCTCAAGAAAATTGGGAATCAGAGATGCTAAATGATTTTCCTTAAATCACAGAGCTGGTATAGTGGACACTATTGTCTGTACTATTACTACTATGACCCATTTCCACTCACAACACTTCCTTTTTTTTTTTTTTTTTGCCTTTTCTAGGGCTGCACCTGCGGCATATGGAGGTTCTCAGGCTAGCGGTCCAATCAGAGCTGTAGCTGCCAGCCTACGCCAGAGCCACAGCAACGCCAGATCCAAGCAGAGTCTGCGACCTACACCACAGCTCACAGAAATGCCAGATCCTTAACCCACTGAGCAAGGCCAGGGATCGAACCCACAATCTCATGGTTCCTAGTCGGATTTGTTAACCACTGCGCCACGATGGGAACTCTTACTCACAACACTTCTAATACCAAATGTGATGGTTATCTTTTTTTTGCCCCCAGCCTTTCCAAGGCATTTAGAGTTTCCAGGCCAGGGATCAGATCTGAGCTGCAGTTGCAACATATGATGCAGCTGGATCCTTAACCCACTGAGCCGGCAAGGTATCAAACCTGCAGATGCCACCAATCCTGCTGCACCATAGCGTGAACTTCAAAATAATTTTTTTTCCTTTTTCAGCCACACTCACAGCATATTGGAAGTTCCCGGGCCAGGGATCAAACCAGCAACACTCCAGAGACAAGCCACACCATTAGCAGGAACTGTGGAAGCCATCTTATATGATAAAAGCCATTTTGTGTTACCCTCCAACTGACCAATGAGCAACCTCAAATATCAACCAACCAAAACCACCATGTTTTGGGGGGGGTTGTTAGTTTTGTTGTTTTTTGCTTTTTTTTTTCTGAGCTCTTTAGGGCTGCACCTGAGGCATATGTAAGTTCCCACACTAGGGGTCAAATCAGAGCCATAGCTGCAGGTCTACGCCACAGCCTCAGCAACGCCAGATCTGAGCCATGTTTGTGACCTACACCACAGCTCACAGCAAAGCCAGATCCTTAACCCAGTGAGTTAGGCCAGGGATCAAACCCGAATCTTCATAGATGTTAGTTGGGTTCTTAACCTGATGAGCCACAACAGAAACTCCAAAATCACCATGTTGCAATCCTTTATTTGCATGGCAGGAACCAGGAGAGAACATTCCCAAAGACAACCCCCAAAGGGAGCAGACACCTCTCATTATGTGCCCCTGCCCACTTGGTACCTACAATAAACCTGCTTTTCTTTACTCAGTCCTGATTTGAGTGGATTTTTTTTTACCACCCTCTACTCCAGACAACTGGTCACTGCCCACAACACCCAATATATGGGTTTTCCACACCAAGCAATTCTCCAATTCCCTGCAGACACCAATTGCGTGTCCTGCTTTTCAATTCAATTCTGATACTATCTGGAGTTAGCACAAAACCCACAAGTTAAGGGCCCAGTACCACAAGACTGCCCCCTACTTCAGATATTGAAAATAGTGGGTTTCCAAGTTACCCAAACTTCTGTTTCCTAGCTACAAATCAGTAATTCCTAAGACCTCCTCTCTCAATTTTGATAATTCACTATAATAGTATAACTAAGCTAGTGCCCTGTGGGGCTGCTAGGCACACAAGCCTTTCTATGTATTCCTTTTTTTTTTTTTTTAAACAGATGACAATCAATTTTTTTATTTTTTAGTCTTTTTTTTTTTGCCTCTTCTAGGCTAGGAGTCTACTCAGAGCTGTAGCTGCAGGCCTACACCACAGCCACAGCAACACGGGATCCAAGCCGCATCTGGGACCTACACCACAGCTGACGGCAATGCCAGATCCTTAACCCACTGAGTGAGGCCCAGGATTGAACCTGCAACCTCATGGTTCCTAGTCGGATTCATTAACCACTGCGCCACGATGGGAACTCCTTTTTGTCTCTTTTTTTTTTTTTTTTGGTCTTTTCTAGGGCTACACCTGTGGCATATGGAGGTTCCCAGGCTAGGCGGCTAACCAGAGCTGTAGCCACCAGCCTACACCACAGCCACAGCCACGCCAGATCTGAGCCATGTCTGTGACCTACACCACAGCTCACCGCAATGCCAGATTCTTAACCTACTGAGCGCGGCCAGGGATCAAACCCACAACCTTATGGTTCCTAGTCAGATTGGTTAACCACTGAGCCACAATGGGAACTCCTATGTACTTCATTTCTTATTTTCAGAGAATAAGCCTCAGCCTCCATGACCTTCCCCTGAGTTCCAAAGGGCAAGTTCAAACAGTTGATAATCAGGGATGGGAGTGGATACACACCAGAGAGGAACAGTCAAGAGACAGTAGTGTAGCCTTAGGGAAGGGTGCTGGTTCCTCCTTAAGGAATATACATAATGCCTTTGAGCCTTTCTGCAGAACTAAAACCCCCAACACTTGGAAGAATACTTGATGAAGCATTCCCAGAAGAACCACCAGAACCACTCCTGGGGGCCACTAAACACCAGCTTTGAAAGACAATGCATGTACTCCAAAGTTCATTACAACACTCTATACAACAGCCAAGACAGGAAGCAACCTAAAAGTTCAACAAAGAGGAGTGGATAAAGAAGATGTGGTACATTTACACAATGGAATATTACTCAGCCATTAAATTGAATGAAATAATAGCATTTGCAGCAACATGGATGGACTCAGAAATTATGCTAAGTGAAGCTAGACAGTGAGACACCAACATCACATGCTATCACTTATATGTGCAATCTCAAAAAAGGATACAATAACTTAGCAGAACAGATACTGACTCATAGACTTTGAAAAACTTATGGTTTCCAAAGGAGACAGGTTGGGTGGGGGGAAGGATGGACTGGGGTTTGGGATGGAAATGCAGTAAAATTGGGTTGTGATGATCATGGTACAACTATAAATGTAATAACATTCATTCAGTTAAGGAAGGAAGGAAGGAGGAGAGGAAGGAAGGAAGACAATGTAAGCTTGCCTCTACAAAATCACCTCCTAATCCCTTCCAAAGGGGGCCACAGTCTTGAAGGCATTAGCCTGATGTGTCCCCCTTTGCCTGGCAAAGCAATAAAGCTATCTTTTTCTCCTTCATCCCAAATTCTGTCTCCACATTTCTTTCTTTCTTCTTTTTTTTCTTTTTGTCTTTTGTCTTTTTTAGGGCTACACACACGGCATATGGAGGTTCCCAGACTAGGGGTTTAATCAGAGCTGTAGCCACCAGCCTACGCCAGAGCCACAGCAACACCAGATAGGCGTCTGCTACCTAACAACAACTCACGGCAATGCCAGATCTTTAACCCACTGAGCGAGGCCAGGGATAGAACCTACAACCTCATGGTTCCTAGTCGGATTGGTTTACGCTGCGCCATGATGGGAACTCCTGTCTCCACATTTCGATTCGGCAGTGGCAGACAGAGGCCGAGTTTCAGCAACAATAGCTCACAGAACTCAGGGAAGCTTCTTATCACTGTTATATTACAAATGGTATTATAAAGGCTACATCTGAATAGGGCCAGAGGAAGCAGTACATAGGGCAAGGTCGAGAAATATCCTGATCCCAGGAGCTTCTGTCCCTATGGAGTTGGGTGGCACCATCCTCCTGGCACATGGATGTGTTCACCAACTGTGAAGCTGTACAGACACCTTCATTTAGGGTTTTTATGGAGGTTCCATTACGTAGGCAGGTTGATTAAATCACTGGCCGTTAGTGATTAGCTCAATCCCTAAACCCTCCTCCCTCCCCAGAAGTCAGGGATGGGGATGAAAGGGCTGAAAGTTCCAACCCTCTAAGGACCTGGTTGGTTCCTCTGGCAACCAGCCCCTATCCAGGAACTACCTAGGGACTTTCAGCCACCAGTCGTCTCATTAACATAAACCCAGGTGTGGTTGAAAGTGAAACCGAGCAGGATTGTGTGGAGCTCCTGGGCACAAGCCTTTCTGTGTTCCCCATTTCTTGTTTTTAGGAAATAGGTCTCATTCAGCCTCCAGGGCCTTCTCTGAGTTCCAAAGGACAGTTTCAAACAGTTGCTAATCAGGGAAGGGAGGGGATGCAGAGACCAGGGAGGAGCAGTCAAGAAACAATAGTGCAGCCCTGGAGCAGGGTCCTAGTTCCTCTTCAAGGAATATGCATAACAGTTATCTTTGATTTTTTTCAATAGAACTAAGACCTTCAACAAATGGAAGATGTTAACTACTCGAAGTATTCTTCATTCCAGAAAGGAGGACCTGGACCAGTCCCAGGGCCACTAAACACCAACCCTGAAGAAGAATAAAAGCTTGCATCTACCCTGATCCTTATCTGTGGCCCTCTTTTCCACTCCCCAAACTATACGACCACCCCCCTTCTATTTTTTCCCAAAGGTAGGCACAGTCTTTAGGGCATTAGCCTGCTGTGGCAAAGCAATAAAGCTATTTTTTCTCCTTTGCTCAAAACTCTGTTTCTGTTTCTATTTGGCATGGAATAGGACAGAGGCAGAGTGTCAACAACAAAAAGGGCTTGCTATGAATAACAAAAGACACTCCTATTACCTCCATCACTCAGTAAATTCCAAGCCTATTAGAAGTTCTGTGCCAGGAATCAGAGGTGAAGACCAAACATATTTCTTACTCTATCAAACTATCAAAATGTTTACTCAGTATGCATTCTCCTCTTCCTTCTAACAGAATGTGATTTTATTTAGTATCCACCTCTATTCCATCCATCCATGCAACATTCCCAACCCACCCCAGTATCTAGTTCAGGCATGTGATCTAATTTTAGCCAATTAGATGTGAAGGAAAGCTTCATGCTAGGATTTTAAGGAAAGGTTTCTGGGGAGTTCCTATTGTGGCTCATCAGGTTAAGAAACCGACTAGTAGCCATGAGGACACATGTTCGATTCCTGGCCTTGCTCAGTGAGTTAAGGATCCGGTGTTGCAAAAAGCTGCAATATAGGTCACAGATGAGGCTCCGACCTGGTGTTGCTGTGGCTATCATGTAGGCCAGAGGCTACAGCTCCAATTCGATCCCTAGCCTGGGAACTTCCATATGCTGCAAGTGTGACCCTAAAAAGAGGAAGGAAGGAAGGAAAGAAGTAAGGGGAACAAGATCTGGTATTGTCATGACTGGATTAGCTGCAGGCTGCAGCCATCTTGCTACCAGGCTGAGGATGAGACCTGCAAAGCTGAGAGAAAGAAAGAACTGCTCAGTCCTTGATGGAAATACTAAATGGTTGGACCAACCAAATCTGAACTCTCTTTCTCTAAACTCTGTAGTATGTGAGCATATGTTCCTTACTGTTAGAAACAGCCTGAGTTAGGCTTCTCATCCTTGCAGCCAAAGGCATCCTATCTAATTCAGCTGGGAAACAGGAGCACTAACATTTGAATTCCATATAGTCATGAAAGTAATAACAGGAAGGACAGCAAGGCTGGAACCAGAATAAATGTGCAATATAAGAACTCAAAACACTTTTCAATTCACATAAAGACAAATATTGGATGATTCCATTTATATGAAATACCTAGAGTAGTTAAAATCATGAAAACAGGTTTCCAGGGGCTTGGGGAGAGGGAAATGGTGAATTGTTCTTTGATGAGTATAGTTGGTTTTTTTTTTTGTCTTTTTGTTGTTGTTGTTGTTGTAGTTGTTGTTGTTGTTGCTGTTGCTATTTCTTGGGCCGCTCCTGCGGCATATGGAGGTTCTCAGGCTAGGGGTCTAATCGGAGCTGTGGCCGCCAGCCTACGCCAGAGCCACAGCAACGCAGGATCCGAGCTGCATCTGCAACCTACACCACAGCTCACGGCAACGATGGATCGTTAACCCACTGAGCAAGGGCAGGGACCGAACCCGCAACCTCATAGTTCCTAGTCGGATTCGTTAACCACTGCGCCGCGACGGGAACTCCTGATGAGTATAGTTTTTTGTAAGATGAAAAAGTTCTACAGATCTATCACACAACAATGTGAATATAGTTAACACTAAGGAATAGTACACTTTTAAAAGGTTAAGAGAGTTATGTTTTACATTATGTGATTTTTTAATCACAATTTAAAAAAATAGCTTAGCAAACTGGAGTCATTTAAGCCCACACTTTAGAAGCCCCCAAAACATTTCTCTGTATAGAACACTGGCATTGTTCCTTTTACCTTAAATCCCACTGGCTACTCCCCTGCCTGCTCTTTCCCCAGATGTGCATGGTCACATCTCTCACTGTCTTCAAATTTTCAAATGTCTAGCTGAGGCAGGAGCAGCCACAGGTCCCTGGAAAACCAAGCACTTTGACTTGGCAGGGCCTGTCTATTGCACACAGTTAAAATAAATGTGTCGGATCCAGTAGTGCCTTTTAAGGTGAAAGGAAGGTGAAATCCGAACCTTAATAACATGTACTACTTTTGGCCCATTTACCTGGCAGTTACTTATGTTCTATCTGTATATAAGGGGCATGTCTTCCATGATGATGTATATGGTGTATATTATGTACATAAAATAAAAGACCATGATTATTAATTTATATAATGTAGAACTGTATAGAATTATTTTTGCACAATTTTGCCACCATAAATTAGGGTGGTAATGAACTTCTGGAATCAACTACCATATATGCATTATATTAAATTCTGCTTGTCAGTAAGATAAGGTGAATAAAACACAAATGTTTTAACAGTACTGTAAAGCCTGAAGACTTTGTTATATGTGCATTTGCTATTGTTACTGCTATTCAGAATAATTTTTCATTTAGTAAATATATTGGTTGTAGCTGTTGTTATGTAACGAGAGAATCAAATGTATTTCCATGTCACTTACTACTACTGATTCAGTATAAATGATGGGAGTTGTTAAGGAGTATAATCTTGTGAGCCATGAAACTGTCATCTTTCTGCCTCTATTTTTGTGCCAATGAAGGCATTATTTGCTAATTTATATGATTTAACTTCTTGACAGAAATAAATTATTTTTATTACCAAAAAAAAAATTTCAAATGTCCTGTAAACCAACTATAATGGAAAAAAATAAAAATCATTAAAAAAAAAATCTTCAGGTGTTCCCATCATGGCTCAGTGGTTAACGAATCCGACTAGGAACCACGAAGTTGCAGGTTCGATCCCTGGCCTTGGTCAGTGGGTTAAGGATCCGGCATTGCCGTGAGCTGTGGCGTAGGTCGAAGACGTGGCTCGGATCCCATGTTGCTGTGGCTGTGGTGTAGGCCGGCAGCTACAACTCCGATTAGACCCCTAGCCTGGAAACCTCCATATGCCATGGGAACGGCCCAAGAAAAAGGCAAAAAGACCAAAAAAAAAAAAAAAAATCTTCAGACATCACTTTCTCAATGAGACCTACCCTGACCACCATATTTAATATTGCAACTTACCCCGTCCTCCTGCCCTTCAGCACTTCCCCTTTCCCTTACCTTGCTCTACTTTTTCTTTCTTATTATCATTTTCTAACATGTTATACAACTTACTTACTATGTTTATTGTTTATCAGTTGCCTCCCCGCCTCTAAAAGGTAAGATTTAGAAGAGCTGGAATCTTTACTTTGTTCCCTGGTCTATTCCTAACACCTAGACTAATGCCTGGCATACAGCTGGCACTCAATAACTATTTGTTAAAAGAATGAATGATCACTAGTCATTAGATAAAAATCTTATATGCAATGACATTATAAAAAAAATATGAAAAATGACTTCTGTGCTAAGATGGCAAATCCAGTTTTGCTGCTGCCCCTATTCCTACAGACACTAGAATCAAGAGGATGGGAGAACAAAAGGGGAGACAATGCCCCCAAAATGCAGGAAGCTGGAGCACAAAGAGACCAGTGGTAACCGACTTTGCAGATATGAAAAGCTGAAGCACAGGTCAGGAAAGCTGCAACTCAAACTAATTTATACCATAGAAACCTCAAAAGACTCAGGGCAAGCAGCATCTGGTAGCTCTGGAAACGGAGATGGGAAGTAGAAGTTATAATAAGAAAAACTGGGGGAAGCTACATGTGAAGTCTGATCCCTGCATCCCTGCTTACTCCCCTCTTTGAGCAAGAGGCTTCTCCTACCTGACATAATGTGGTCTCAGGGAGAGTGAAAGAGTGGGTCCTTGGGCCTTAGGAACTAGATACTTTACCAAAACGAGGGAGATTCAGTGACCGAATATGTGTTACATGCTCAATATTCCCAGAACACTGGCAGACCTTTACTCTTCAGGCAGGAAACTGGAAGAATTTTATCCTGAACAATCTGCATTCAGGAGGAAAGATCTAAAGATACTAACACCTACAGTTGCCCATCAAATGGCCCAACCAGATCATTACGGAGTAAAATGTGAAACTGGCAAACTGCATTCAAATGTTCAGAGCTTCTAATTAGCTTTTTAGTCCCCACTTTTTTTTTTTTTTGCTTTGCTTTTTAGGGCCGCATCTGCAGCATATGGAGGTTCCCAGGCTAGGGGCTGAATCAGAACTACAGCTGCTGGCCTATGCCACAGTCACAGCAATGCCAGATCCAAGCTGCATCTTCAACCTACACCACAGCTCACAGCAAAGCCAGATCTTTAACTCACTGATCAAGGCCAGGGATCAAACCCAAAACCTCATGGTTCCTAGTTGGATTCATTTCTGCTGCCCCATGACGGGAACTCCTAGTTCCCATTTTTAACATTCGCTGACAATCTAAGATTCACCCTTAAATAAATAAGTGAATGAATGAATGTTAAAATATCACAATATATAGGAAATATAAATAAATAAGAATTCACCAGACAGCAGATGTGGGTCTCTAACATGGAGGACCCAGACCAAAACTAAACAAGCAAAAAGCAACTTGTAAGAAATGGGCTATGCAGAGAGAATACTTGAAAACTTACCCCCTCCCAATCACCTTATTAATATATTCGGGAAGTTAGGATATTGCACTCATGCAAAAAGATCAGGGTGCTATTCTTCTAAAGAACAATTCAGAGAACAAAATGGTGCTTTGGGAAATTATGAACAAGACGACAGAAATGAGAAAATCTCAGTTGAAAAATTAGAAGTTATTAAACTGAAAAAAATCAAGAGCAGTTCAAAGAGGCAAGGAGATGGAAAATAGAGTGGAATGATAAGAAAATAAGATGACCAACTCAGAAAGGCCAACATTTGAATAATAAGAATTCAAGAAAGAAAGCAGCGAGGAAATAAAGAGAATCATCAAAGAAATTTTTTCAAGAAAATGCCTCAGAACTAAGTGAGTTTCCAGATTGAAAGGCCCGCTGAGTATACAGCACAAGGTTGAATTTAGACCCACATGTTGTGAAATTTCAGAGAATTAGGAACAAAAGACCAGTGCTAACTTACTTAGCAGATATCCTGCAACTTCTTTTTTTGCCATGGGAAAAGAATCACATACAAAGGATTAGGAATCACAATGGTGCTTCACACCGCCTAACAGCAACACCTAGAATGGATCCAGAGGGGCTACCCGCAGTCATTACCCTGGTCCCTAAAAGTACAGTGTGGAATGGACACACTTGGTAGTTCCTGTCAAGACTCAGGGCAGCTCTCTTACGGGCTCCCCTCTGCAGAGTAGTGTCAGCACCAGGATCTCCGCACTGACTGAAGCAACTATCTGTGTTTCTGTGACTGCACCATACCTGTCATGTGCTGCTAGAGAAGTCTCAGTTTCATGACCAATTCATAGGTCTTTAGTAAATGGGTCCTTACAATGCCCAGAAATATTACCAAATACCAAAAAACCAACAAGACTATTTTAACCTTTCCCATTTTTCTCAAAATCACTAATCTCACTTTTCTCCCTCCCCTCTAGACCCTAACCCCATCATTCATAATTTAGCCTCCTCCTCTAGAGAATACATCAAATGGGAATTCTCTCATTTTCCTAAAATTGAACATCTACAACTATCTTAGCCTCGTTGCCTCCAGCTGTGATAGAGGAACTGTCCTTCCTCCCCTGTCCCATCGCCTAAGTTTTGAGCCCTATCTCTCCCTTATTAAAAACAAAAACAAACAAAAAAACAACCTTACCATCTCTTAATCCTTGTCTTGCACATTCATCTTCCTTTTCATAAATCTTTCCTAAAAGTTTTTTTTGGTTTTTTTTTTTTTTGTTTTTGCTTTTTAGGGCCACACCCATGGGCATACGGAAGTTCCCAGGATAAGGGTCGAATAAGAGCTGCAGCTGCTGGCCACAGCCACAGCAACTTCGGATCCGAGCCACGCTCTTCGAACTACACCACAGCTCACCTCAATGCCGGATTCTTAACCCACTGAGCCAGGCCAAGGATAGAACCTACATCCCCATGGATACTAATTGGATTTGTTTCTGCTGCACCACAACAGAAACTCCTTTCCTATTAGGTTTTAATGCACTCAAGTCTTTTCTTTAATAAAACTTCACTTGACTTACTCCCCATTAGTTACCACCTATATTTTTCCTCTCATCCAAACTTCTCATATCTAAAGACAGGTAAGGTAGTCAGAGGTACAGTGGTTAAAGACATGGATTCTGAAACCACACTATCTGACTTGAAATACATCATTTAATGGCTCTAAGACCATGGGCAAGTTACTCTCTGCCTCAATTTCCCCATATTCAAAAAGATTACAATATTACCTCCCTGGTGTAAGAATTAAATGAGTTAGTGTATGTGAAACATACATCTGTAGCCCAGACCTCAGAAAGGCAAAGGTTACCTGGACATTCTCCCCTTGAATGTAATTGAGCCATGATCTTTCTCTTCCTAACCCGCTCTGCCTTGAATATTCTTTAGGCCCCATTTCACCTGGCTGACTCTTCTAGAATTTAGCTGAAGTATCACTTCCTCAGCGAAGTCTGAGGTAAATGCCCTCAAAAAAACTTGCATAGTACTTGGTACCTCTACTTCATACCTGCAATGAGAAGGTAAGCTGAGGGCAGGGACTATGTGTCTCCTCACTATTGTACCCCGGGATCTGAACGTGGTAGCCTCTAGAGCCCTTTCATTTGCATTGGGGTCTATCTGCACTCCTGAACAAGTAAAACTCTGCCACTTTGTCCCAGGCTAAGACTAGTAAGGTAGTTAAAACTTGACGGAGTGCAAAGACGGCTAGCAGAGGAGACGGCATTTAACTAAGCCCCCAAATTACTTTCAATTGCAATAAGCGGCTTATGAATGACAATTAAAAAAAAAAAAAAAGCCGAACTATAGATTCATTCATTGGACAAGCAACACTATGCATTGCCTCTAACGATGCAACAGGTCCAGGCAATCAGGCAGTTATGTGGGATTTTTGCCATTGTGCTTAAGCTTCACTTTTTTTTTTTTTTTTGTCTTTTTGCCATTTCTTGGGCTGCTCCCACCGCACATGGAGGTTCCCAGGTTAGGGGTCAAATTGGAGCTGCAGCCACCGGCCTACGCCAGAGCCACAGCAGGATCCGAGCCGCGTCTGTGACCTACACCACAGCTCACGGCAATGCCGGATCCTTAACCCACTGAGCAAGGACAGGGATCGAACCTGCAACCTCAGGGTTTCTAGTCAGATTCGTTAACCACTGCGCCACGATGGGAACTCCAGCTTCACTTTTAACTTGGGTACCAGTACCCAATCCTACCTTAGCAAGCCAACTGCCTATAACCCAGTACACAGAGCAGCTTTTTGAGAAGAGGTCTCCCATGAGTCCAGGCACCTACACTCCCACTGGACAGTGTTGGAGGCGGATAAGTCCAAGAGAGGAAAAGTCGTATCTCGAGTTGGGTGGATGTTTTGGTGAACAGTCTGCAGTTAAAGCCAAGAAGAGTAAGTAGGGCAGAAAAGACGACACAGTAAAGGTTGTAGCTGGGATAGGCCTGAAAAGCGAAAGGACTCAAGTTTGCGCCAACTAAGGCTTTAAGACTCCTCTACTCAAGAATCATTCCCGCGAGACTATAACGAATTCCCGGGGATTCCCAACACCCATAAGGGCGGGGCAAGAAGACGACACTGGAGCACGCTATCAGCCTCCCAGCGCTCCAGGATCTCGAGAGAGTTGCAGTTCTCGCGATCTTTCCGCAGCCGACGCTCCACGCGGAGTACGAACGTGTGTGCTGTGACTGGAGTGCAGGGAGGGCGGAGACTGCGGGAGGGAGAAGCCCCTTTGGCCTGCTCTACGGAAGCCTGCGAGGGAGGGTGGCGATCGCTTCCCTGTCCAGTTGTCCATTTGTCCAGATGCCCAGCGCCAGCGCCAGCCGCAAGAGTCAGGAGAAGCCGCGGGACATCATGGACGCGGCGGAAGTGGGTTTTCTTTCCCGGGCCTGGGAGCGCAGACCCCCCCCCCCCCCCGCCCCGGGCGGGACCGCGCGGAGGGAGGGAGTAGGGTTAGCGGGGCTTTGACTTCTGGATCCCTATCGGCACTTTGACTACAGGCCGCATACCTGAGGTTCGCGCTCTTAGAACGCTCACCGGGCCTCCCAGGTCCTTGTCTGAGCAACGTGGCCAGAACCACTACGGATCGCATTTCTCACTGCGGCGCCTAGGAGGCCTGGCCTAGGAGAAGCGTGTCGCTGGGCTGGGGTGGACTTGAAGTACCAAGTGCCCCGGAAGTAGGAGCGGCGAGGTCACTTAAACCTCCCTGGGTTAGGCACGTCCTTCACGTAATCCATCTCTTTCCCCGGAAAATTTTAATGTCCACTGATAATCGATTTTCTCACAGCCCGTGTGTTCCTAATGTGTTTCAAGTTATGACAGTACTTAGTAAAACGATCTGCCAAAATGTTTAATGGCCGTTTTCCATGCGACAGCTTTAGAGAACACTTGTCATTTTTAAAATTTCCTTTTTTCTCTTAAGTAACCCATGAGGTAGGTAGGGAAGTTTGCAGAGAATGCATTTGAGATGAAGTGACCCAAAATCATCTGTGTAATTCATAATGCCTTGTGGTCCTTCAGTGCTATCTGGAAATGAAAGTTTTGAAACCTACAAGTTAATGTGTGCTGTTGGTAAAACTGAGATCCCTATCTGGCTCCTAATTTTTCTGTTGAGGAAATACGAATTTATCGTAAACTACCTAAGGAATAGGTTATCTTAAGACTGTTAGATGGAATAAGGTTTGCTGAAATATGAACGGTATTAATAAGTGACCTCTTATTTTCTTTTCACATGCTGTAACTTATTTATGCTGCGGTCTTGCTACATTGTATGACTATCTTTTTATTAGGACTAAATATCTTTAAGGTGTATTTTTTGTTATTTGCCAAAAACAAACAAAAAAACTTTAGTAAGCACCTTAATACGTTGTTTGGTTTGTTTTAGTATAAACACAAAATCTTACATCCTTCAGGTCTAATGAAGATGAGAATTCCAACAGACAGCTATAGTGGCAGAAACTGTTTCATCCACATCTTAAGTTACCTTCTAAAATTTAAGGAAGCTACTTTTGTGTATTCTGGACCTGATTGTCTATATAAACTAGCAGTGCACTTTTGCAGATAGTGTAAGTCTAGTTATGAGGTAGCCATTGTGACAGAGTTATGTCATTTTTATAGCTAGAAGGGTCTTAGAGATCATTTAATAAAGTGAGATTGAAATAAAGGCCACTTACTAATTTAATAAGTATAGTTTGTTAAATAATAGTCTGGACTCTAGGTCTCCCTTCTCTTGTTCCTGACTTAAAATCTGTAACAATTTTGGTGTCATATTGTCAGTGACAAACCACTTGCAACCTGATATTATGAAGATGGTTTCTAGAAACAGGAAGCTGGTGAATTTTTTTTTTTTGTCTTTTTGCTATTTCTTGGGCCGCTCCTGCGGCATATGGAGGTTCCCAGGCTAGGGGTCTAATCGGAGCTGTAGCCACCAGCCTACGCCAGAGCCACAGCAAGATGGGATCCGAGCCGCGTCTGCAACCTACACCACAGCTCTCAGCAACGCCGGATCATTAACCCACTGAGCAAGGGCAGGGACCGAACCCACAACCTCATGGTTCCTAGTCGGATTCGTTAACCACTGCGCCACGATGGGAACTCCTCCTCTGGTGTATTTTTTGATGATGTTTTACTAAAAGAAAGTTGTGCTTAGCTTATAGCCAAACATCTCTGATTTTTGAAAACTGGACATCTGGTACTCCGAAAGCTTACCCCTAAATGTTGGTTCTCTTTCAACATCTCTTCCTATAATAAGAAGTAGGAAGTAAATAAAACTGTGGTACCTCATCCTTCTCCCTTCACAGAGGAAATTTATATCCCTGCTTTGAAGTAGTTTAGTCTCCCTTTTGAAGAAGGTAATTAAGATGTGTTGTGCATGTGAGTAAATTTTGGGTATGCTGTTGTGTATTGCATATCATTCCAGGGGTGGTGATGTTCAAAACAAACTAATCAGAAACTGGGTGCTTATCCTTTTTCTATTATTTCTTATAAATGAAAAGACAGATTTGCACACTCTAAAAATACTGACTCTGGATTAATAAAATGGTCCTGAAAGTTAAAATAAATTCATTTCTATTTTCTGTTATTTGTATTTCTGTGTTTACTATGCTGTTAGTATTTAAAAAGTCATAATGCAAAAATATTTTTTGTAGGATTTTGCAAAAGAGAGATATGGGGTATCTTCAATGATACAATCACAAGAAAAACCAGGTTAGTAGTTCATAAGTTAAGCTTTTTTTCTTTCTAATTCAAGGAAAGCTCTTCATGAAGTTTTGTCTTTTCTAGGGCCGCACCTACGGCATATGGAGGTTCCCAGGCTAGGGGTCCAATCAGAGCTGTAGCCGCCGGTCTATGCCACAGTCACAGCAAGATGGGATCCGAGCTGCGTCTGTGACCTACACCACAGCTCACGGCAATGCCGGATCCTTGACCCACTAAGCGAGGCCAGGGATCAAACCCTCAATGTCTTGGTTACCAGTCGGGTTTGTTAACCACTGAGCCATGACAGGAACTCCAGTGACGTTTTAAGGAAGGTTGACATATCTAAAGGCATAACTCTGAAGGCATAGCTTTGAAAAGCTTAAATGACAAGCAGATGCTATAACCTCTTGTAAAGTAAACATTGTCACTTTAGGGTCCCTAATCCAGAATGGGAAGAAAATACATTAAATTAGTGTATTTTAAATGATAAATTATGTTTAAAAGATATTCCTAAGTGATTAGGTAAAAGATTTAACTCTAGCCTAAGACATAAACAGTAGTTAATAAGAGCTGCCTTCGTCATATACAACCTTTTTGCATGCTTTCTAAAGCTACCTCCTTTACTTTCCTGCTTGACTTTATTATATTTCTTTGTGTTTTTTGTTTGTTTGTTCTTATTTTGTTTTTGTCTTTTTAGGGCTTCACCTGTGGCACGTGGAAGTTCCTAGAATAGGGGTAGAATTGGAGCTGTAGCTGCTCTCGCACACCACAGCCGCAGCAGTGCCATATCCAAGCCAAGTCTGCAACCTACACAGCAGCTTGTGGCAACACCAGATCCTTTAACCCACTGAGAAAGGCCAGGGTTCGAACCCACATTCTCATAGATACTAGTTGGGTTCTTAACCCACTGAGCCACAATGGAACTCCTTTATATTTCTTTGAAGTTGACTTGTTAATTGTTTTTCTCAGACCTGTAGGTTTTCTATTTTTACACATTTGTCTTCCTTTTGTTTCTGTTTTATATATGCAATTTCAACAAATTCATCCTAATAATCATTTTTCTTTTGGTGGACATTACAAATTATGTCTTTCAAACTTTGATACAACTGCAGACCTTTAAGCTCTGGCGCATTGGAAGAATTAAGTACTTCTTTTTTTTTTTTTTTTGGCCTTTTTGTCTTTTTCCCCTTTCTAGGGCCGCCTCCCACGGCATATGGAGGTTCCCAGGCTAGGGGTCTAATCAGAGGTCTAGCCACCAGCCTATGCGAGAGCCACAGCAACTCTGGATCCGAGCCGCATCTGTGGCCTACACCACAGCTCACGGCAACTCCAGATCCTTAACCCACTAAGCAAAGCCAGGGATCGAACCCGCAATCTTATGGTTCCTAGTCGGATTCGTTAACCACTGCGTCAGGACGGGAACTCCCAAGTACTTCTAATTTAGATGCCCGCCTATGATATTTATGCTTTGGAAATAATATACCCCCAGGTCAATTTTGTTGTCATTTTTTATTTGACTTACTCTGTCATCACAGAAGACACTTTTCCTTCCCAACTTTGTTGGGAAAGTATGCAATGAAAGACCAAAATAGTTCGATAAGAATAAACCATTTCCAAAAGATTAAGATGATAAAGTAAAAAAATTGAATATAAAATGAGATATAAGCAGTACAGAATAAGCAGGAGAGACCTTATGAGACTTTTTTTTTCAGCTTAACTGTCTTCCTGGATTGGACTTCTTGAGCTCTAACACAAAAAATCTCTCTGGAGTTTGTTTCTTAAATATGCTTGGGGCACCCTTTGCCGTAATTACTGTTCCCATTTGGCTGGCAAATCCAGACAATGTCTTCCAGTTATAAGCTCTGTCCACCAAAAGGAAGGATAAACTGTAATCTGATTACAGTAAATAAGAGTAAAATTCTGTCTTTGGTTTTACCTATATTAAAATCAATGCTTTGCTCAACATAAACTTTTCTTTCCTATCTGCTTCCATTTCTCAAAATTCCTTCATTTTAATACCAGTGACTTAAGTATGGAGGAGGCTATAATTTATCAAACTGAAACCCTATTGCCTCAGCCAGTCATACTGATGGGAGTATGACATATGCCTCAAGTATGTGTGAATATGTAAGTCTTCATTTAGACTTACATTATTCTGGGGTTTGGTTTTGAGTTTTGATTCCTTAGTAATTCATTTGCTTTTTCTTTTCTTCTTCTTCCTTTTTTTTCTTTTCTTTTTGCTTTTTTTTTTTTTTTTTTTTTTTTTTTTTTTGCTTTTTAGGGCCACACCTCTGGCATGTGGAGATCCCTATGCTAGGGTCCAATCAGAGCTACAGATGCTGGCCTACGCCACAGCCATGGCAACACCACTGAGTGAGGCCAGGGATCGAACCCGAAACCTCATGGTTCCTAGTTGGATTCCTTTCCGCTGCACCACAGTGGAAACACCTCATTTGCTTTTTCAATATTGACATTTTCAGATCTATCTTTAAAATATTATGTCGCTTTGTCTGTCTTCTCTTTCAACACTTTATTTTGTCTCGTCTACACATCAGACGTGGAAGTTGGATTAACACATTAGGACCATTGAAAGAGTTTTGCAGAAATTCTCTTGTGTTGCCCAGTGCCGGAAAATTTCTCATGCATTCTCTTCATTTCTGGTGATGGGAACCATCATATTCTTCTGTAAATCAAATTCTCTCTAAGCTGTATCTTCAAGAGACAAATTATAAATACATTTAGATAAAATAGATAAAATATAATTTGATTTCATTATGATATACACCACAAAGGTATTTTTAGCATTATGGTAACAAGGTTTTACTGCATGTGATATTGACAAATTTGGTTACAATTAAGCAGCATAACCCTTGAGAATTGAGATCTTTTTTTGTGATGTGGAATCATGTCTATTAAAATATTTTTAATTAATACTTAAATCATTTTTTAAATGTTCAAATTGCATATTTAGAACAATAACAAAATGATTTCTGGATCATGATTGCTCTGTATCACTATGTTCCCATAATAGTTTTGTTTCAGTTTTCTTGTTTGGGGAATTCTAGATGGACTTCGTTATTAGTATTGCGAGGCATAATTATTGGCACTCACTTGTAGCCCAGATGGGAATTTATTGGTTCACATAACTATAGGAAACAGTGTGAGGTGGCATAGACATGATTGGATATAGAGGTTTAAACGTTATCTTCAGGGTTTTCTGTTTCTGCTTGTTGGTTTTGCTTTCTTTAGGCTATTGACCTTATTCTCTGATCCTGCAAATTCAGGTAGTAGGAAAGATGGTGGCTGTAAACTTGGGCCTTTACCATCTCTGTTCAGTGACCCCAGGGAGGACAGCTTCATTCCCAGTGTCTGTATATTATGTCCCTGAGAAGGACTTTGATTAGCTCAGTTTGAGTAACATGCCCTAGGGATCACTGTGCCCTAGGGATCAGGGTACTGTGATTTCCCAGGCCTGGCAGAGAATCCACCCCTGTGCATTCTCCACCCCTGACTTACATGTTGTGGCAGGCAAGCAAAAATACCATGTCCACTTAGGCAGAGGCTGGTGAAGACAGGCTGCATTTGGCTTTCTAAGTCATTGAAGTATTCAGAAATTGCATTTTGAAATGATCTCTTTAATTCCAATGTACACTGAATTAGGGTGTCAGAGATTGTCAGTTAGAAAGCCTTTGCTTTGGGAGTTTCCTTCATGGCTCAGTGGTTAATGAACCCGACTAGGATCCATGAGGATTCAGGTTCAATCCTTGACTTTGCTCAGTGAGGATCTGAAGTTGCCCTGAGCTGTGATGTAGGTTGCAGATGCGGTTCAGATCCCAAGTTGCATTGGCTGTGGCATAGGCCGGCAATAATAGCTTCAATTGGACCCCTAGCGTAGGAACTGCTATATGCCATGGGTGTGGCCCTAAAAAGCAATAAAAGAGAAGGCCTTTGCTCTGGCTTAGGTAAGATATCATAGTATTTTGGTTTGGAATGGTGACAGTGAAGATGAAAGAGAATTGGGTAGACTTTAGAGGTATACATAGGATGTAAATTCATAAAACTTGAGTCCAGATTGCATATGGAAGGTAATAGAAAAGAAGGTGTTAACCCTTATACACTGTTGGTAGGACTATAAATTGGTGCAGCTGCTATGGAAAACAGTATGGAGGTTCCTAAAGAAGTTAAAAGTAGAAGTACCATATGAGCCAGCAATTCCACTTGTAGGCATTTATCCTTAGAATATGAAAACACTAATCAGAAATATATATGCACCCTTACGTTCACTGCAGCATTATTTACAATAGCCGAAGTATGAAAACAACCTAAGTGCCCATCAGCAGATGAATGGATAAAGAAGATGTGGGATATTTATAGAGCAAAATAGTATTCAGCCGTAAAAAAAAATGAAATAATGCCATTTGCAACAAATGACCCTCCAAAAATAAACACATAGAGACAGAGTGCAGAGTAGTGGTTACCAGAGGGGAAAGAACATGGTGGGAAGGGTGAAATGGGTAACAAATTCAAGTGTATGGTAATGGATGGAAACTAAACCTTTGATAGTGAACACACTTTAGTGTGAGCAGAAGTAGAAATATAATGTCATACACATGAAATTTATATTATAAACCATTGTTACAAACCAATAAAAAGAAAAGCAAAAGAAAGTGTTGCTAGATGTTGAGAATCACTTAAGATAATACCACGTGCTTATGCTAGCTACCAAACCAAACCAAAATAATCTTGATTTCTTTGTAAATTTTGAGTTACAAAATTATTTCACTTATTTGCTACAGATCGAGTTTTGGTTCGAGTTAGTGACTTGACAGTACAAAAAGCTGATGAAGTTGTTTGGGTGCGTGCAAGGGTTCATACAAGCAGAGCTAAAGGTAAGATTGATTATATGGTTACAGATTTTTTGATAAGGACTGAATTTTTTGTGTTGCAAATTCCTCACGGACCAAAGTAAATCTTCAAAAACAAAACAAAGGAGTTCCTGTCATGGTGCAGTGGAAACACATCCAACTAGGAACCATAAGGTTTCTGGTTCAATCCCTGGCCTCGCTCAGTGGGTTAAGGATCCGGCGTTGCCGTGAGCTGTGGTATAGGTCAAAGATGCAGTTTGGGTCCTGTGTTGCTGTGGCTGTGGCATAGGCCGGCAGCCGTAGCTCAGTTCAACCCCTAGCCTGGGAACCTCTATATGCTGTGGGTGCAGCCCTTAAAGACAAATAAATAAATAAATAAATAAACTATGTATTATAGAATTAATATAGGCCCACTTTTAAAATTCCAGCATTTTATACATATATATCTTACTGTCTCAGAATCAATACTGTTAAGAGTTGGCCTATTCTTCCAGTATCCCCCTCCAAATAGATGAATACTGATTGAGAAGAATACTGGTAGAATTTTAACTTTTTTTTTTTTTTTGGCTTTTTAGGGCCTCACACTCAGCATATTGAAGTTCCCAGGCTAGGGGTTGAATTGGAGCTGCACCTGCCGGCCTGTGCCACAGCCAGAGAAGCATGGGATCTGAGCTGTATCTGACACCTACACCATAGCTCACGGCAAAACCGGATGATCCCCGACCCAGTAAGCAAAGGCCAGGGATCGAACCCACATCCTCATAGATACTAGTCAGATGCGTTTCCACTGAGCCACATGAAAACTCCTTAAATTTTTTTAAAAAATGTAAATTTGCCTTCCTGAAAGGTTGGGCCATTTGTTCTACAGATAATCTCATCTTAATGTAATCCTTCACTTGTCATTTTCCCACCAGATTAGGAACCTTTGTTTTGTTCACACTGGCACCTTGTTTCTTAAACATAGTTATTTATTTAGTGAATTAAAAGATAGAATGGGAGTTCTCGTCATGGCGCAGTGGAAACGAATCAGACTAGGAAACATGAGATTGCAGGTTCAATTCCTGGCTTCACTCAGTGGGTTAAGGATCCAGGGTTGCCGTGAGCTGTGGTATAGGTCACAGACACGGCTGAGTTGCTGTGGCTCTGGCGTAGGCCAGCAGCTATAGCTCTGATTAGACCTCTAGCCTGGGAAGCTCCATATGCCTCGGGTTCGGCCCTAGAAAAGACAGAAAGACAAAAGGGAATGCACACTGCATGTAAGCCTGACCCAATGGAACAAGTTCATTATTTTCAAAACTGGTAAATACTAAGGTGGAAGTACCATTTCTGTATGTATTGTCTGTCATTGGCTAACCAAGTAAATGCCAGTTATGGGGACATGTCTCTTTAGAGAAGTATCCAGCTAATAAAATGGAGACTATTAGAACATCATTATTTTGCCCCCAGTAAGTATCAATCAATCGTCAGTGATTGCCTATGACATGATAGACAACCAGAAATATTTTATGTCTATTTATGAAAGAACACAATACCACACAGTTAAGTAGTCTTGCCCAACAAATCGTACATGAATTTCATTAGGCCTTTACATCTAAATACCAATATAAAGGAAAATTATAGGACAGGGGAATATGTTAAATGACAATGGGGGATACAATTAATAAAATCTAGACTATAGTAAATCACTAGGCAAAAACGACCTCATTTCTTCAAGAAATAAATTGAAAGGGGAGGGGGGAACCTATGGATTAAAATATTTAAGATATCTCCCAGTTGATTCCCCTAGTGGCTTAGCAGGTCTGGCATTCTTACTATTGTGGCTCAGGTTGCTGCCCTGGCATGTCTTGGCCTAGGAACTTCCATGTGCTGTGGGTGTGGCCAAAAACAATGATCTCTCAACCAATCACTTATTTGGATCCTAATTTGTGTGTGCGTGTGTGTCTTTTTGTCTTTTTAGGGCTGAACCCGTGGCATTTGAAGGTTCCCAGGCTAGGGGTTGAAATGGAGCTACAGCTGCTGGCCTACACCACAGCCACAGCAACACCAGATCCTTAACCCACTGAGTGAGGCCAGGGATCAAACCTGCAACCTCATGGTTCTTAGTCGGATTCATTTCCACTATGCCATGATGGGAACTCCCAGATCCTAATTTAAATATACAGCAAAACAAACCAAAAAAACCACTGAGATTCTTGGATATTTGAAAATCTACTGGATATTTGGTATTTTAAAATTCTTCCTTTTTTTGGTTGAGGTAATAGCACTGTGGTAACATTATTTTTAAATAGATCTTTCCTCTTAGGGATCCATACTGAATTATGTACAGATGAAATACAATAGAGGATTTGCTGGTGTTTGCTTCAAAATAGCACAGGAACTAAGGGATAAGTGGATTGGGGCAAAGCTGAAACAAGAATGACCATGAGTTCATAATTAATGAGGTACATGGAGATTGTAGATAGGCATTGGTGTGATCCTTTTGTCCTTTTCTTTCAAATGTTTATCTCATTTCTTCTCATTTCTCTCTGCAGTAATTAGTAAATTCCCAGTACTGCAGGGATTCTCACAGGAATTTTTCAAAGGGCAGAGGTGTAAAATCCAGCTGAGTTATTTCATGGCATTAGGTGTTATGCATAAAATGCTACTACAAAGCAGTGCCAAAGTTTAAAAAGTAGGTTAAAAGAAATTTTGTTCTACTCTAAGTTTTCTGTAATTAGGAATAGATGTTCAATTTTATCAGACCTTTTCCAGAATTTTTTTCCCTCAAACTATCATTGTGTTGAGTGTGTGTGTATATATATCTCAAAAAAAATTTTTTTTAATTAAAAAAAAAATATATATATATATTTATATATATATATATTTGCTTTTTAGGGCTGCACCCACAGCATTTGGAGGTTTCCAGGCTAGGGGTCTAATCAGAGCTACAGCTGCCGGCCTACACCACAGCCATGGCAACTTGGGATCCGAACCATGTCTGTAACCTACACAGACAATGCCAGATCCTTAACAGCACTGCCAGATCCTTAACCCACTGAGTGAGGCCAAGAAACAGACCTGTAACCTCATGGTTTCTAGTGGGATTCATTTCCTCTGCACAATAGCGGGAACTCCCAAGTATGTGTGTGTGTGTGTATATATATATATATATATATATATATATATATATATATATTCGTTGTACTATTCTCTTTGCTCTTCTGTTTGGTTAAGATTTTCCACATTAGAAACAATTAAATATACTGATCTTCATTATTCACAGATTTTGTATTTGCCAGTCACCTACCTGCTAACGTATATATAACCCCAAAACCAGTATTTGCAGTGCTTTCACTGTCATTCACGGATGTGCCAAGATAAACACATGTGCAGAGTAACAAATTTTTCTCCCAGTGCACTTATTTTCAGCTGCCGTCAGAGTGAAGCTCTGCACTGTATCAGCTCTCATAAACAAGTATCCTTTTCACAGTCTGTTTAATGCCACAGTTAACGCCAGTCTATTTAACTGCTTCACAGTTTTTTGCTTTTTGCTGGTGATTTGACTGTTTAAAATGGCCCACTGAGCATAGTGCTAAAGTGTTTTCTAGTGTTCCAAAGTGCAGGAAGACTGTAATGCATTAGGGGGAAAATAGAAGTTGTTAGATAAGCTTTGTTCAAGTGTGAGTTATAGTGCTGTTGGCCATGAGTTCTGTATTAATGAATCAACAATGTATACTAAATAAGTTGTCTTTTAACAGAAATACACACAGAACAAGTCTATGTATTGATGAATAATGAAAATATTGTGGCCAGACGTAGACAGAAAACCTCATCTCGTATTTCCTCTAGGAGCAATGGTTCAGTGTCCACTAATTCATTATTCCTGGTGACTTTATAAAATGTAACTGCCACAAATAGCAAGAATCAACTGTATGTAATTGTAGTGGTTTACAATAATGAATTTCTTTTTTTGAGTAAAATATAATTGATTTATAATGTTCTGTCATTTTCTCATATTATCTTCCATCATGTTCTTTCACAAGTGATTAGATATAGTTTCCCATGCTATACAGCAGGACCTCATTGATTATCCATTCTAAATGTAATAGTTTGCATCTACTAACTTCAAACTCCCAGTCCATCCCACCCCATCCTCCTCCCCCTTGGCAACCATAACTCTGTTCTCCATGTCTGTGAGTCTGTTTCTATTCTGTAGATAGGTTCATCCGTGCCATAGTTTAGATTCCACATGTAAGTGATACCATACGGTATTTGTATTCTGACTTAATTTAGTTAGAATGAGACTCTCTAGTTGCATCTATGTTGTTGCAAATGGCATTATTCTGTTCTTTTTAATGGCCAAGTAGTATTCCATTTGTATATGTATCACATCTTAATCCATTCATCTGTCAAGAGACATTTAGATTGTTTTCATGTTTTGGCAGTAATGGATTTATTAATGTTGAATCATTTTTGGATTCTTGGAATAAACTGTCTGGTAAAAGTGTGGGTTGAGTTTTTTTAGTGTAATACTAAGTTAAGTTTTTTTTTTGTTTTGTTTTTGTCTTTTTGCCATTTCTTGGGCTGCTCCTGCAGCATACGGAGGTTCCCAGGCTAGGGGTCGAATCGGAGCTGTAGCTGCCAGCCTACGCCAGAGCCACAGCAACATGGGATCCGAGCCGCGTCTGCAACCTACACCACAGCTCACGGCAATGCCGGATCGTTAACTACTGAGCAAGGGCAGGGATCGAACCCGCAACCTCATGGTTCCTAGTCGGATTCGTTAACCACTGTGCCGCGACGGGAACTCCTAAGTTTAAATAATAAATTTTTTTTGGAGTTCCCTTTGTGGCTCAGTGGGTTATGAATCCGACTAGTATCCATAAGGTTGTGGGTTTAATCCCTGGCCTCATTCAGTGGGTTAAGGATCTGGCATTACCTCGAGTTGTGGTGTAGGTATTTTTTGCTTTTTAGGGCCACCCCCTGGCATGTGGAAGTTTCAAGGCTAGAGGTTGAATTGGAGATGCAGCTGCCAGCCTTTACCACAGTCACAGCAATGTGTGATCCAAGCCACGTCTGCAACCCACACTGCAGCTCATGGCAATAGCGGATCTTTAACCCACTGAGTGGGACCAGGGATGGAACTGGTGCCTTCATGGATATTAGTCAGGTTCATTACCGCTGAGCTATGATGGGAACTCCCGAAAGCTTTGTTTTTAAATTTATATGTGTGCGTTTAACTTGTAAGTTACTCAAGTAATACATTTATTTTTTTGCATAAAATTTTTCAAAGAATACACAAATTATACTCCCTTTTCTTCCATTTGCCCCAGCCTTTTCTTCTACTTAATGATTTGTTCAGTGTCTTTCCAAAAGTCTTTTTTAATGTAAACATGCACATACACACATACAGGTTTTGTTTCTTGAGGTTATTTCCATATTAGTCATAGATCTACATACGGCAGTGTTTCTTCAAGATAAATATCTAAAAGTGAAATTGCTATGCATTATATGTATTAACATTTTCTATGTAACACCAGATTACCTGTCAGAAAAGCTATACTCAGGAGTTCCCGTTGTGGCTCAGCAGGTTAAGAACCCAACATGGTGTCAGTAAGGATGCCGGTTTGAGCCCTGGCCTTGCTCAGTGGGTTAAGTATCTGGCGTTGCCATAAGCTGAAGCCTAGGTCACAGACGAGGCTCAGATGTGGTATTGCTGTGGTTGTGGCGTAGGTCAGCAGCTGCAGCTGCAATTACCCCTAGCCTGGGAAATTCCGTATGTCACAGGTGCAGCTGTAAAAAGGAAAAAAAGAGCTATGTTCATACTCCCACAAGTATGTGACTGTACCACTCACTTTCTCCACATTCTTGCCAGTAATGACAAGTTTTTTTATTTCTGCCAAAGAAGATTATCTGAGAAAATAAATAAAATCTTGTGCTTTGAATTTTTAGAACCCTGACTGTTACTCTTCCTTTCTTTCTTACATGGAAAAATTATGCCAAGAAATATGGCAAATTTGGGATCATTCATGTGTTTTAACCCAGAAGGAGTAACATGTTAAAATTGGACTTGGAAAAACAACCAATGCTGGCAATATCAAACAAAGCAAAGTTCTGAAAAACTATGAATAAGGAAATGAAAGTGTCTAAATCATAATGCTGAAAGTATGACAACTAGAATCCTATTAAACAAAAAAACCCGGAGTTCCTGTCATGGCTCAGCGGAAAGGAATCCGACTAGGAACCACGAGGTTGTGGGTTCAATCCCTGGCCGTGCTCAGTGGGGTAAGGATCTGGCGTTGCTGTGAGCTGTGAGGTAGGTTGCAGACATGGCTCAGATCTGGTGTTGCTGTGGCTGTGGCATAGGCCGGCAGCTGTAGCTCCGTTTAGGCCCCTAGCCTGGGAACCTCCATATGATGCAAGTGCAGCGCTAAAAAGCAAAAAAAAAAAAAAAAAAAAACCCAAAACACTCAAACTCAGTCTGTTTATATAGCCCAAATATCTATATATTTTCCCTCAAAGTAAAAGCAGTGTTTTACATATTTTTAAAGGTTAAAAGGCAGATTTCTTATAGTAAGCTTATGTATCACATCCTTAAAATTAAGAATTTTATATAGGGACAATATAAAAATGCTGTGTTTAACAGTTTCTTTTGATTGTGAAAGATTGTGAGCTTAAATCTGCATGTTAAAAGAGTAATTGAAATATCTGTGGTTCCTTTCAAGTTTTATACATACTACATGGAAGTCATTGGCAGAAGATAATTCTTTTTCATATTCTTTCTAAAAACTTAACTTATACCTCCACAATAGCTGGTTTGTTTAGGTAGTCAGATAGTTCAGAATTTTTAATATCAGTGGTCAGAACCACAGCTTATATCCACACAAGAATATTTTAGGGAAAATGACAAATAAGAAGTACTTTAAAACATTTAGATCTTTGCTGTTTATTCCACAACTGGTTAACATAAGTAATGAAGGAAAATGTTAAATGTTAATTAGGAAGTGAAGGTACATTATCTTAATAAATTCTGGGAGTTCCTATCGTGGCTTAGTGGAAACAATTCTGACCAGTACCCATGAGGACAAAGGTTCGATCTCTGACCTGGCTCAGTGGGTTAAGGATCCAGCATTGCCATGAGCTGTGGTATAGTTTGCAGATGAGGCTTGAATCTGGCATTGCTGTGGCTGTAGCAGAGGCTAGTAGGTATAGCTCTGATTTGACCCCTAGCCTGGGAACCTCCATATGTCCCAGGGGTGGCCCTTGAAAAAAAAAAAAAAAGATTCTGGACCCTGGCAAGCTGAAAGACATTAGAAAAAGTTGAAAATATATGATTGCCTCGTGTGTTTGATAACCTAGTTCTCCCACTAAGGCTCACTTCCTTATTAAGCCATCACCAAAATGAAAATGAGGGTAAACCTTTTGTCCTGACTACAATTTTTGGTTTTAGTTTAGAAATAAATATTTTATCTGGTGCTATAAAGGAAGGTTTCCAGCATTACATTTTTCTAAAACAGTCTTGTGTAAATTTGAGAAAAAGGAGTTCCCATTGCGCCTCAGTGGTTAACGAATCCGACTGAGAACCATGAGGTTGCGGGTTCGATCTGTGGCCTTGCTCAGTGGGTTAAGGATCCAGTGTTTTTGGGAGCTGTGGTTTAGGTGGCAGATGTGGCTCGGATCCTGAGTTGCTGTGGTGTACGCCAGTGGCTACAGCTCTGATTAGATCCCTAGCCTGGGAACCTCCATGTGCCATGGGCGTGGCCCTAGAAAAGACAAAAAAAAAAAAGACATAAACTGCCTCTTCTAAAAATTTAAGAATCAAAAAAAAGTTTTTAACTATTAAAGACTTGCTTTTTTTTTCCTTTGCTTTTTTTTTTTTTTTTTTTTTTGGCCTTTTAAGGGGCGCACTCCTGGCATGTGGAGGTTCCCAGGCTAGGGGTCTAATAGAAACTGTTGCTGCTGGCCTACACCACAGCCACAGTGACGCCGGATCTGAGCCATGGCTGCAGCCTACACCACAGCTCACGGCAGCACCGGATCCTTAACCCACTGAGTGGGGACAGGGATCAAACCCGCAACCTCATGGTTTCTAGTTGTATTCGTTTCTCCTGCACCAAGATGGGAACTCTGAACCTGCATCCTTGTGGATGCTCGTCAGATTTGTTAACTGCTGAGCCATTTTGGGAGCTCCAAAAGACTTAAATTTAAAATATCTAAAAATAATGTATTCATTCTGCTGTTTTGAACATTGACTTTCATTTCCTTCCTATAAACTATCTCCTGATTGGGGAGTTCCATGAAGAAAAGTAAATGATATTTAGCAGTTGATTAATGTCGTATAAAGTTGCCGTATTACCTTAAGCAGTCAGCTAAAATGAGAAATTTTTATTTTATTCTTTTTTTTTTTTTTGGCTGAGTGCCAAAAAGTTCTTTTTTTTTTTTTTTTTTGTCTTTTTTCTATTTCTTTGGGCCGCTCCCGCAGCATATGGAGGTTCCCAGGCTAGGGGTCGTATCGGAACTGTAGCCACTGGCCTAGGTCAGAGCCACAGCAACGTGGGATCCGAGCCATGTCTGCAACCTACACCACAGCTCACAGCGACGCCGGATCGTGACCCCACTGAGCAAGGGCAGGGACCGAACCTGCAACCTCATGGTTCCTAGTTGGATTCATTAACCACTGTGCCACGACAGGAACTCCTATGCAGAAACTTTTTAAGTTTGATTAGGTCCCATTTGTTTACTTTTGTTTTCACTGTCAGTACTCTAAGAGATGGATCTGAGAAGATGTTGTAGTTGTTTATGTCAGAGAGTGTTCGGCCCAGGTTTTCCTCTCAGAGTTTTATAGTATCTGGTCTTATATCTAGGTCTTTAATCCGTTTGGAGTTTATTTTTGTGTATGGTGTTAGGGAGTGTTCTAATTTCATTCTTTTCCATGTGGCTGTCCAGTTTTCCCAGCACCACTTATTGAACAAGCTGTCCTTTCTCCATTGTATATTCTTGCCTCCTTTGTCATAGATGAGTTGGCTGTAGGTGCGTGGGTTTAATTCTGGGCTTTCTCTCCTGTTCCACTGATCTATATGTCTGTCTTTGTGCCAGTACCATACGGTTTTGATGACTGTTGCTTTGTAGTATGGTGTGAAGTCTGGGAGCCTGATTCCTCCAGCTCCATGTTTCTTTTTCAGGATGTCTTTGGCTATTCTGGGTCTGTTGTGCTTCCACACAATCCTTAAAATATTTTGTTCGAGTTCTATGAAAAATGTCCTTGGTAATGTGATAGGGATTGCATTGAATCTGTAGAGTGCCTTGGGTCATATAGTCATTTTGACAATATTAACTCTTCCAGTCCAAGAGCTTGGTATGTCTTTCCATCTATTTGTGTCATCTTTGATTTCTTTCATCAGTGTCTTGTAGTTTTCAGAGTACAGGTCTTTTGTCTCTTTAGGTAGGCTTACTCCTGGGTATTTTATTCTTTTGGATGTGATGGTAAACGGGATTGCTTCCCTAATTCCTCTTTCTGTTCTTTCATTGTTAGTATATAGAAATGCCATCGATTTCTGTATATTAACTTTGTATCCTGCAGTTTTGCCAAATTCATGGATGAGCTCTAACAGTTTTCTGGTAGATTCTTTAGGATTCTCTAGGCATAGTATCATGTCATCTGCAAATAGTGATAGTTTTACTTCTCCCTTTCCAATTTGGATTCCTTTTATCTCTTTTTCTTCTCTGATTGCTGTGGCTAGGACTTCCAAAACTGTGTTGAAGAGTAGTGGCGAGAGTGGACATCCTTGTCTTGTTCCTGATCTCAGCGGGAATTCTTTCAGCTTTTCACCATTGAGAATGATGTTTGCTGTGGGTTTGTCATAGATGGCCTTCATTATGTTGAGGTAGGGTCCCACTGTGCCCACTTTCTGAAGGGTTTTTATCAGAAATGGGTGTTGGATTTTGTCAAAGGCTTTTTCCGCATCTATTGAGAGGATCGTATGGTTTTTATTCTTCAGTTTGTTAATGTGGTGTATCACACTGATGGATTTGTGGATATTGAAGACCCTTTGCATCCCTGGGATAAATCCCACTTGATCATGATGTAGCATCCTTTTAATGTATTGTTGGATGCAGTTTGCTAGTATTTTGTTGAGGATTCTTGCATCCATGTTCATCAGTGAAATGGGCCTGTATTTTTCTTTTGTTGTGATATCTTTGTCTGGTTTTGTTATGAGGATGATGGTGGCCTCATAGAATGAGTTTGGGAGTATCCCTTCCTCTGCAATTTTTTGGAATAGTTCCAGAAGGATAGGTGTTAGCTTTTCTCTAAATTTTTGATAAATGCAGCCATCTGGTCCTGGACTTTTGTTTGTTGGAAGTTTTTTAATCACAGTTTCAATTTCAGTACTTGTGATTGGTCCATTCATCTTTTCTATTTCATCTTGGTTTAGTCTTGGAAGATTGTACTTTTGTAAGAATCTGTCCATTTCTTCTAGGTTTTCCGTTTTATTGGCGAATAGTTGTATATAGTAGTCTCTTATGATCCTTTGCGTTTCTGTGATATCCGTTGTCACTTCTCCTTTTTCATTTCTAATTTTATTGATTTGAGTCCTCTCTATTTTTTTTTTTTTTTGGTCTTTTTGCTATTTCTTTGGGCCGCTCCCGCGGCATATGGAGGTTCCCAGGCTAGGGGTCGAAATCAGAGCTGTAGCTGCTAGCCTACGCCAGAGCCACAGCCGAGCTGTGTCTGCAACCTACACCACAGCTCATGGCAATGCCAGATCCTTAACCCACTGATCAAGGCCAGGGACCGAACCCGCAACCTCATGGTTCCTAGTCAGATTGGTTAACCACTGCGCCATGACGGGAACTCCTCTCCCTTTTCTTCTTGATCAGTCTGGTTAAGGGTTTATCCATTTTTTTTTAATCTATTCAAAGAACCAGCTTTTCGTTTCATTGATCTTTTCTATGGTTTTCTTTGTTTCTATTTCCTTGATTTCTGCTCTGATCTTTATGATTTCTTTCCTTCTACTAACTTTAGGTCTTGTCTGTTCTTCTCTCTCTAGCTGCTTTAGATGTAAAGTTAGCTTGTTTATTTGAGCTTTTTCTTGTTTCCTGAGGTGGGCTTGTATTGCTATAAATGTTCCTCATAGAACGGCGTTTGCTGCATCCCATAGGTTTTGGGGTGTTGTATCTTTGTTGTCATTTGCTTCTCGGTATTTTTTAATTTCCTCTTTGATTTTTTCAGTGATCCATTGGTTGTTTAGTAGCATGTTCTTTAGTCTCCACATGTTTGTGTTTTTTGCAGATTTTTTCTTGTTGTTGATTTCCAGTTGTACAGTGTTGTGGTCGGAAAAGGTGCTTGATAGGATTTCAGTTTTCTTGAAGTTACCGAGGTTGGATTTGTAGCCCAGGATATGATCCATCTTAGAGAATGTTCCATGTACACTTGAGAAGAATGTGTATTCTGTTGCTTTTGAATGGAATGTCCTTTAAATACCTATGAAGTCCACCTGGTCTAATGCTTCATTCAGGACCTGTTTTTCCTTATTGATTTTCTGTCTGGATGATCTGTCCATTGTTGTAAGTGGAGTGTTAATGTGCCCCGCTATTATTGTGTTATTGTTGATTTGTCCTTTTAAGGTTGTTAGCAGTTGCCTTATATATTGTGGTGAACCTCTGTTGGGTGTGTAGATATTTAAAAGTGTTCAATCTTAGGAGTTCCCGTCGTAGTACAGTGGTTAATGAATCTGACTAGGAACCGTGAGGTTGCGGGTTCAATCACTGGCCTTGCTCGGTGGGTTAAGGAACTTTCATTGGTGTGAGCTGTGGTGTAGATCACAGACACAGCTTGCATCCCCCGTTGCTGTGGCTCTGGCATAGGTTGGCAGCTACAGGTCTGATTAGATCTCTAGCCTGGGAACCTCCATATGCCACAGAAGCAGCCCTAGAAAAAGACCAAAAAACAAAAACAAAAGAAACAAAAAAATAAAATTGTTATATCTTCTTCTTGGATTGATCCTTTGATCATTATGTAGTGACCTTCTTTAGTCCCTTAAAATATTCTTCATTTTAAAGTCTGTTTTGTCTGATAGGAGTATTGCTACTCCAGCTTTCTTTTGATTCCTGTTCGCATGGAATATTTTCTTCCATCCTCTCACTTTCAATTTGTATGTGTCCCTAGAAGTGACGTGGGTCTCTCTCTGAAGACAGCACATACATGGGTCTTGTTTTTGTATCCATTCAGCCGGTCTGTGTCTTTTTGTTGGGCCAGTTTAGTCCATTCACATTTAAGGTAATTATTGATATGTATGTTCTTATTGCCATTTTATTAATTGCTTTGGATTTGTTTTTGTTGCTCTTTTTTCTTCCCTTCTTTTCTTGTTCTCTCCTCTTCTGGTTTGATGAGTATCTTTAGTGTTGTATTTGAGTTGATTTTTCTTATTTGTTTGTGTATCAAATGTAGATTTTTGGTTTGCAGTTATTCTGAAGTTTTGATCTGAGTCCATATATATATGTGAGATTGTTTTAAGTTGTTGTTCTCTTAATTGTAAGTTCATCTCCAGGGTCCTGCATTTGCACCCTCTTGTTCTCATGGTTTCTGATTTTGGTGGTATAATTGTGCATGGATGATTTCATATCTTTATAGTATATATATGTCTTTACTGGTGAGTCTTGTCGTTTGTGGAATTTTTGTTTCCTGTTGCTGTCTTTTCTTTTCTGCCTAGAGAAGTTCCTTTAGTATGTATTGTAAGGCTGGTTTAGTGTTGCTGAATTCTCTCAGCTTTTGCTTATCTGTGAAGGTTTTATTTTATCCTTCAAATCTAAATGAGAGCTTTGCTGGGTAGATTAATCTCTTGGAGGTTTTTCCTTTCATCATGTTAAGGATATCATACCACTCCTTTCTGGCTTGCAAGAGTTTCTGCTGAAAAATCTGCCAATAACCTTATCAGGGTTCCCTTATATGTTATTTGTTTCTTTTCCCTAGCTGCTTTCAAGATTTTCCCTTTGTCTTTACTTTTGGTCAGTTTGATTAATATTTGTCTTGGGGTATTCTTTCTTGGGTTTATTTTATATTTCTATAAATATATTTATATATTTTTTATATACTCGTTGGGCTTCCTGGATTTGAGTGAGTGGTTCCTTTCCCATGTTAGGGAAGTTTTCGGCTCTTATCTCTTGGAATATTTTTTCTGTCCCCTTCTTTCTCTCTTCTCCTTCTGGCACCCCTATAATATGGATGTTGGTGTGTTTAACATTGTCCCAGAGTTCTCTGAGACTCTCTTCATTTCTTTTCAGTCTTTTTTCTTTTTTCTGTTCTGCATCTGTAATTTCCACTAATCTGTCCTCCACCTCGCTTATTCGTTCTTCTGCCTCCTGTATTCTGCTGTTGGCTGCTTCTAGTGAATTTTTTATTTCAGTTATTGTATTTTGCATCTCTTCTTGTTTGTTTAAGTTTTATATCTTGTATCTCTTTGCTCAGTGTTTCCTGTAAGTTATCCATCTTTGCCTCCAGTTTATTTCTAATGTCTTGCATCATCTTTAGCATCATCAGTCTATAGTTTTTTTCCTGGAGGCTGAGAATCTCCTCATTGCTTAGCTGATTTTCTGGGGCTTTTCCTTTCTCCCTCATCTGAGTTATTGTTCTCTGTCTTTTCTTTTTGATAGGTTTTTGGTGTGGTGGTCTTTTTTTTTTTTTACAGATAATAGAGTTGTAGCCTCTCTTAGTTCTGGTGTCTGCCCCCCTTGTGGCTGAAGTTGGTATGGGGGTTTGCTGAATGCTTCCTGATTGGAGGGACTGATGCCTTCCCACTGGTAGGTGGGCTAATTCCAATCCTTGTGGTGGGTGGGGATTTGTCTGTGGATGGGATTAGAGGAGCTGTGTGCCTGAGGGGTTAGGTAGCCTATTTACTGAAGAGCAGGGCCGTGATCCCATTTGGATTGTTGTTTGGCCTGGGGCTTCTCAGTGCTGATGGTTGAGGCCAGATTTTCCCAAAATGGCCACCTCCAGAGAAAGGCAGCTGCAGAATACTCCTGAGAGCCTTGCTTCCAATGTCCTTTCCCCACCACAAGCCACATTCACCCCTGTTTTCCTAGGAGGTCCTCTAAGAACTGCAGTCATGTTTGACCCAGATTTCTATGGAGATTTTGCTTTGCCCTGGGGCCCAGGTCATGTGGATGTCTGTGTGCACCTTTTAAGAATGGGGTCTTTGTTTCCCCCAGTCCCGTGGAGCTCCTGTGCACAAGCCCCACTGGCCTTCAATGCCAGATGCTCTAGGGGCTCTTTCTCCCAGTGCCAGATCCCCACACATGGGGGTTTAATGTGGGGCTCAGAACTCTCACTCCTGTAGGTTTCTGTGAACCAGTTAAGTTTCCAGTCTGTGGGACTTCCCACCGTGGTGGTATGGGGTTGTTTATATTGCGTAATCACCCCTCCTACCGCTTGATGTGGCCTCCTCTTTGTCTTGTGGAGTAGGGTATCTTTTTTAAGGTTTCCAGTCCATTTGGTTGAAGATTGCTCAGGCTTTAGTTGTGAATTTTGTTGTTTTTAGGAGAGAAGTTGAGTTCCAGTTCTTATATTCCACCATCTTAATACCATCCACCTGTGAACTTCCTTATGCCACAGTTGTGGCCCTGTGCCATTCACAGGACCTCATTGCTTGCCTGTCACCCTTTTAAAATTCAAATATTGGAGTTCCCGTCATGGCGCAGTGGTTAACGAATCCGACTAGGAACCATGAGGTTGCGGGTTCGGTCCCTGCCCTTGCTCAGTGGGTTAACGATCCGGCGTTGCCGTGAGCTGTGGTGTAGGTTGCAGACGCGGCTCGGATCCCGTGTTGCTGTGGCTCTGGCGTTGGCCGGTGGCTACAGCTCCGATTCAACCCCTAGCCTGGGAACCTCCATATGCCGAGGGAGCGGCCCAAGAAATAGCAACAACAACAAAAGACAAAAAAAAAAAGAAAATTCAAATATTATATAACATGACATACTGCATCATCGGTTAAAAATGCTTCACTGGATGTCCTTTGCAGCGATAAAGCCCAAACCGTAACCTCTGCTTTAAAAGATCTTGCAGCAGCAGCTACCGGCCAGTCAATTAAGTCTCAACAAGGCCTTCTTCACCTGTTCTGCTTCTTTCATCTGCCTGCTTTTCCAGGGCTCCTCAAGGTCCTTGTCCCTCGGGTGCCAAGTTCTTCGGTTGCAGGGCCTCGTCACTGGTTTCCTGGACCACTTTTTTCACTTTTTATTTTATTCTAAGTATTTGCTCCCTAGAATAATAAAATAATATATGAAAATAGTAAAAATTAAATTCCAATAGTATCAAAAATGATAAAATGGGAATATAGCTGCAATATGATTCCACAATTCTACTGGGCACATATCTGGAAAAGTCACAATCTGTAATTCAGAAGATATATACACCCCAGTGTTCATAGCAGCACTATTTATAATAAATCAAGGCACAGAAGCAACCTAAATGTTCATTGACAGAAGAATGGATAAAGATGTGCCATAGGCACGCACGTACACATGCACATGCACACTCACACGGGATTACCTCTCAAGCCATAAAAAAGAACGAAATAAAATGCCATTTGCAGCAACATGGATGGACCTGGACATTATCACACTTAAGTGTGAAGTAAGCCAGACAAAGACAAATATGTTATCACTTATATGTGGAATCTAAAAAATACTACAAATGACTATGAAAAGGAAGCAGACTCACAGAGGTAGAAAACAAACTATGGTTACCAAAGAGGAAAGAGAGGAGTATGGGATTAACAGATGCACACTACTGTATACAAAATAGGTAAGCAACAAGGTTTTACTGATTAGCACAGGGAACAGCATTCACTGTCTTGTAATGATATATAATGGAAAATAATCTGAAAAAAAGGATTAAAAAAACTGAATTACTTTGCTCTATACCTGGAACTAAATCAATTATTTTAAATCAACTGTGCTTCAATTTAAAAAAAGGAGAAAAGTAGAAGTCTCAAATATAACCATTTTTTGTCTTGTGTATTTTTTCTGGGAAAAATGCATTTATAAATAGCATGGATATATTCTTTTTTTTGTTTTTTCTGGTTGAACTCACCACCTATGGAAGTTCTCAGGCCAGGGACTGAGTCCAAGCCATCGCAGAGATAGCTCCATATCCTTAACCCACTGTGCTACAGTGGGAACACCTATCCTTTGTTTTATGTAAAAGGGATTTACACACACACACACACACACACACACACACACACTTCTCCTTGTTATCATTCATTACTATCTATAAGGAAATGCCTTACAAGACATTGAACGGTATAGATCATGCAGTGCCATATATCACTGACCAGAGCCAAAGAAAGAACAATTTTGTTCAATAACACCTTTCAAGAACTTGGTGTCATATGTGCTTTGTAGGAGTTCCCTTGTGGCACAGTGTGTTAAGGATCTGGCATTGTCACTGCTGTGGCTCTGATATTAGCTGCGGCATGGATACAGCCAAAAAATGTACCTGATAGAAGTAGTCTGAACAGATAGTTCTGTTTACCAGGAAACCAGTATTGGGTTTTTTTTGGGGTTTTTTTAGGTCTTTTAAAAATCTTTTTGAGTGTACCATCAAGGTTCTAATATTTGAAAGGGCTTTGAACACAGAAAATTTGGGATCATAGCATTAGAGTCATAATCTAGATCTGTTCTAATAGTGAAGACTACATAAATATGGAATGATAATAGAACCTAAGTTCTTTTATATAAATGATGTTAAGAATATCTTTGTCACTCATCTTTGAATATTTCATTTCCTTAATATATAGTCTAAGAAGTGTATTTCTCTTTTTTTTGTTTTTTTAGGACCACACCAGAGGCATAGGGTATTGTAGTTCCAGACATTGTACTTCCCAGGCTAGGGGTCAGATTGGAACTGCAGCTGCCAGCCTACACCACAGCCACGGCAATGCAGGATCCAAGCCCTGTCTGTGGCCTATACCACAGCTCATGGCAACACCAGATCCTTAAACCACTGAGCAAGGCCAGGGATTCAGCCTCCCTATGGATACTAGTCAGATTCATTTCCAGTGCGCCACAGTGGAAACGAACACGTTTCACTTAATTCTCCCAAGCATTGGATAATACTGTGTATTTTAAAATTTTTGCTAATATGAGAAGTATAGTATGTCATTGTTTGCTTCAACCTGCATTACTTTATTCCCCATAACATTTTTCTCCTTATATTTATT
Organism: Phacochoerus africanus; assembly: GCF_016906955.1. Taxonomy (NCBI): domain Eukaryota; kingdom Metazoa; phylum Chordata; class Mammalia; order Artiodactyla; family Suidae; genus Phacochoerus; species Phacochoerus africanus. Next base: position 80,287,607 of record NC_062546.1, read on the forward strand.
TATTATGGGGTTTTTTTGTTTTGTTTTGTTTTCAAATTATTTGTTGTGGTCTATTACCTATATATATATATTGGGCTTACTGTGTTCTTTACTCATAAATCTTTAAGGTCTTTATGTATTAAAGATATTAACTCATAGATTATGCAGATACTTTTCCCAGTGGTTTTTTTGTATATAGATGTTCTAATTTTTTAACTTAGACCTCCCTTTTCTATTGTTTAGTTTAATGTTCACTTCCATTTTTTACTAAGTTTTTTAGTTTATCTCCTGAATTCCATCTAAAATTAGAATCTCTTTTATTAGAGTCTTGTCAGTTCTTTCTTATGCTTCATACATATATCTGGCTGATTCTCTTGGGGTTTTGTTTTTTTTGTTTTTTGGGGTTTTTTTGGGTCTCTTTAGGGCTGCACTGGCAGCACATGAAGGTTCCCAGGCTAGGGATCAAATTAGAGCCATAGCTGCTGGCCTACACCACAACCATGGCAATGCCAGATCTGAGCACATCTGTGACCTACGCAGCAGCTTAGGGCAATGTGGGATCCTTTAACCCACTGAATGAGTGAGTCCAGGGATCAAACTTATATCCTCATGGATACTGGTTGGGTTCTTAACCTACTGAGCCACAATGGGAACTCCTTGTACATTTTTACTTACCATAGGTTTATAATATGCTGATGGTATTGGGCTTGACTCTTTACCCCTCCCCTCCCCTCTGTTGGCTTTTTTAAAAATGAAAAAATTTAAATTTAGAACTATATAAATAAACACATTAAACATTAAAAGAGAACACTGAACATTCTTCACTTCACCCATAGCTATTGATTTCATGACTTCTTTTCCCTAGCAGGCATGTCAGATGTTAGGAATATGTTTGCTTCTATGTTTAGCCTCTTGAACTTCCCAGTCTTACTTACTGCTTGTGTTGAATCTGGAGCATGGCCATGATTTTCTTTCAGTCCTTACCGTTCTTCTGTACCTATCTCTCTGATTGTATTGTCTCTGAAAAAATATTTTTTTTTCTGATTAAAAAAGTAGGAGTTCCTGTCATGGCTCAGCAGAAACGAATCTGACTAGCATTCATGAGGACGCAGGTTTGATCTCTGGCCTTACTCAGTGGGTTTAAGGATCTGGTGTTGCTGTGAGCTGTGTTGTAGGTTGCAGACTCGGCTCGGATCCTATGTTGCTTTGGCTGTGGCATAGGCTGGCAACTACAGTTCTGATTTGACCCCTAGCCTATGAACTTCCATATGCCTCCAGTGTGGCCCTAAAAAAAAAAGTAATACATGCTTATAGAAAGCTCAGGAAATACGGAGAAGAGGAGTTCTCATTGTGGCTCAGCAGTAATGAACTCAGCTGATGTCCGTGAGGATCGGGTTCGATCCCTTGCCTCACTTGATGGGTTAAGGATCCCAGATTGTTGAGAGCCATTATGTAGGTCACAGACTCAGCTTCAATCTGGCATTGCTGTGGCTCTTGTGTAGCCAGCAGCTACAGCTCTGATTTGACCCCTAGCCTGGGAATATCCATATGCCAAAGATGTGGCCCTAAAAAGCGAACGAAAGAAAAAGAACAAACGAAAATAAGAAAATATACACGAAGAACAGAATAATTCTCTTTAATTTCACTGTCCATTAGTAGCCACATTTTGATGTTTTTTCTTCCTGTACAATCAATATCCCATTCTAGTGGTTTTTTTCTTACACAGTCAATTTTTATATACTTCTTATACAAACAAAATTATGATTGTACTCTATTTGGTTGGATCACTTTTTTCACATAATCATCTCTCATGAGTGTCTAACAAATATTTACTTAGTGTTCCCAGCACCCACCATAGTTTTTGGACATAGTGATCCAGCTGAGAAGTAGAAATGGTAATCAGTCCTCAAATAAGTAGGCAGTGGCAGCAGTGCTGTTAATAGTAATAATAATTAACATTAATTCAGAGCTAACATTAATTGGGAGATTGTCACAACTCTAAACATATTGCTCACATAATCCTTAAGATTTTACATGAAGACTCAAGAAAACCCCATGAGTAATATACTTGTAATTTTTCCATTTTGCAGATGAAGAACTGAGGCATAAAGTGGTTTAATAATTTTCCTGTAGACCCCTTCATAGGAAGAGATAGTAAGGATATGATACTGTGTCTTGATTAAAAACCCACTTTTACTTTTTACCTTAGATTAAATGTTACCCCTTAGTGCTGTCCTAAAGACACTTTCCTGTGCTTACCGTTTTTATTTTTTTATTTTATTTTTTTGAAAAGGAAATTATGTAATATTGGTTAAACTATACTCCTTTGAAGTATACAGCTACTTAAAGCAGCAAATTAAGCTTTTTGGAAGCTAATGTAATAGATTTTTTTTTTATAGCCATATGCTTTTTTTCCTTTATGTAAATATTTTCTTTTGTTTGTTTGTTTTGTGCTTACACTTTTTAAGTCCTATAGAGCTCTCCATTCTCTCTTTGGTGTAGCATTGGAGTTCATCACAAGATTGTGGTACAGTCAAGTCAGTGCTGCCTCTCTGCACTACTAGAGCAGCTAAAATACTTAATAAATCATGCACATTACCTTCCATTTCACACTAACATTGTGTTCTGTGTGTGTGTGTGTGTGTGTGTGTGTGTGTGTGTTTTGTCCTTTTAGGGCCGCACCTGTGGCATAATGGAGGTTCCCAGGCTAGGGGTCTAATTGGAGCTATAGCTGCTGGCCTACACCATAGCCACACCAACACCAGATCCACGCCACATCTGTGACCTACACCACAGCTCACAGCACCGATGGATCCTTGACCCATTGAGCGAGGCCAGTGATCAAACCTGCAGCCTCATGGTTCCTAGTTGGATTCATGTCTACTGCGCCACGACGGGAACTCCCTAACATTCTGTTCTAAGTGGGCTAATATCTGGCTGTGGTTTCAGGAGTTCTTGGGATAATGTCATTTGATTAATCTGCAGATTTCTTTACAGTAACAATCTTTATCCATTCAGCATCTTAAAATCCCTTTGAATTTGTTCAGTTCATGCAACTTTCTTTTTTAAGATTTTTATTGATGCCTGGATTATACTCTAAAGGAAAAGGAAAATAGTGTCTGTTAAGTAGCAAAAATTTGTTAATCATATATGACTTGGAAGTGCATAGATTGTGTCTTTGTTGGAACTCTGCAACTTTTTCTTTTTTAACCTCATGATTGCTGTTACAATTTACATTTCAAAACTGTATGTTGAGGAGTTTCCATTGTAGCTCAGTGGAACGAACCCAGCTAGTATTCATGGGGACACGGTTTCGATCCCTGGCCTCACTTATCAGATTAAGGATCCGGCGTTTCTGTGAGCTGTGGTGTAGGTCAAAGACACAGTTTGGATCCTGCAGTGCTGTGGCTGTGGTGTAGGCCAGCAGCAACAGCTCCGATTTAACCCCTAGCCTGGGAATCTCCATATGCCACAGGTGCAGCCATAAAAGAGAAAAAAAAAGACAAAAAAAAACCTCCCAAACTGTATGTTAAAAGTGTTAAATATAAGTCTGCTTAGCGGCTTTGCTTCTAGGGTGGAGGGAGGCAAAGAAACCTTCTCAGTGTAAAAACCAAAATCTTTTGGTGTTTGAAAGAAAATTGATAAGAAATGTGTTAGAAAAGGTTCAACTTGGAGTTCTCTTGGTGGTGCAGTGGTTAAAGAATGCAACTAGGAACCATGAGGTTGTGGGTTTGATCCCTGGCCTTCCTCAGTGGGTTAAGGATCTGGCATTGCCTCGAGCTGTGGTGTAGGTTGCAGATGCAGCTTGGATCCCGCGTTGCTGTGGCTCTGGCGTAGGCTGGCGGTTACAGCTCCGATTAGACCCCTAGCCTGGGAACCTACATATGCCACGGGAAGCGGCCCTAGAAAAGGCAAAAAGACAAAAAAAAAAAAAAGATTCAACTTGTTTTATGAGGAAGTAGTTTCCCAAAACTTGATCAGAGACTTTTAAAAAGGATTTGCTTTGGGAGAAAGAGATACTACAAGGATAGTGACTGATCTATTATAAAAGATATTTTCAAAAGATTATGAATAAGGAATGAAAGGAGGGGGAATTAAGAGGCCCAGAATGATGTAAAAATAAAACTGATTATAGGGCATAAAGGGGATAATCTTTTATAGACAAAGTAAACTATTTGGAGTAAAAAAAAAGGTGGAACTTACACAAGATGAAGATGATAAAGGAAAAATTAGGAAACTAGAACATAAAATAAGATAGCCTGTTCTTCTAAGTGCCTTTCTTTTTTTTTGCTTTTTAGGGCCGAGCTCTTGGCATAGGGAAGTTCCCAGCTTAGGGCTCACATCAGAGCTATAGCCGCTGGCCTACACCACTGCCATAGCAACTCAGGATCTGAGCCCCTTCTGCGACCTACACCACAGCTCTTGGCAACACTGGATCCTTAACTCACTAAGTGAGGCCGGGGATTGAACCCGCATCCTCATGAATCCTAGTCAGGTTCATTAACCACTGAGCCATGAAGGGAGCTCCCTGAGTGTTCTTTAAAATGTACTTTGGTAAGAAATAAAATGAACCACCCCCATAGAATGTTTATGTTCTTGGTAACGAGCACTTTGTTAGTACTTTTATGGTTCAGCATTGAGGCTCCTGTGGTGGTTAACATAGTACCTTTGCCTCTGGAATGTACTAGCTATTGAGTGAATGTTCAAAGTGATCTGAAGTTACTTGAAATTTGTTTAATAAGTCCATACAATAACAAAATAATTTTCTTTATTTATAATATTTTTAGAAATTGGTTATTTGCCTTTGTTCTCATAACAAACACATTAAAAGCATTTTTACTTTTTGTTATTATTTTTTAGTGGCTGCAGCCAAAGCATATGGTGTTCCCAGGTCAGGGATTGAATCTGAGCTGCAGCTACAGCAATGCTGGATCCTTTAACCCACTATGAGGAGCCAGGGATCAAACTAGTGCCTCTGCAGCAACCTTAGCTACTGCAGTCACATTCTTAACCCACTGCACCATGGCAGGAGCTCCTAAAACCATTTTTTTTTTTTTTTAAGCATAGTAGGAACTGGGATTTCTTTAAAGCTTTTCAACTGAATGTGAGTATTTTGGTTATGGAAGCCAGATACACATGTGTATGTCTCTGTTGAATATAGTAAATTTTGGCCCAATTTTGAAGTAGAGAAGCATTTTTCTTCTTTGTAAAACCTGAAGTAGTATGTCCTTAATACACTTGAATACACTTGTGTGTTCTCTGTCTTATTTAGGGAAGCAGTGTTTCTTAGTCCTTCGTCAGCAGCAGTTTAACGTCCAGGCTCTTGTGGCGGTGGGAGACCATGCAAGCAAGCAGATGGTTAAATTTGCTGCCAAGTAAGTAAGCAATTATATCCTGTTGTCAGAATAAACAATGGTGGGAACCAGGACTCTCAGGGCTTTGGACCATTTTCATACATTAACATCAATGCTTCGTTTGTTTAAAAATGTAGTTATTTAAATTGTCAGTTCAGTGTTGCTGAATACATTAAACTTACAAAAGAGAAAATATGGAGCACAAGCTTGAAATTCATTTGGAACTGCTGAAGCAGCACTTTCTGCAGACAAGTCACATTTACTTTCAAGTAGAGTAACAAAAAGCCTGGCAGTCTCAACATAGCAAAGCAACTTTATTTTGTTGTGTTTCCTGAGCTGCTTCCCCCCCAACCCCCCCAGTTTGAGATTTGAATATTAAACAAGTTTTCTAACTGAATAATAGAAGTGTTTAAAATAAAAGAGTATGATTTTGCAAATGAGTCCATCCTGAAGAAAGTAAAACAGATGTGACATGTTATAACTTTTCACTTTGACAACTGGAAGGGTTTTATTTTATTTTAAAGAAAGGATAAAGTCTGCTCTTTCCTCCACAAAAGCATTTCAGTCTGTCTCAGGGTTCCTGTAGAAGCTCACTGTTTTGTCAGCTTGCAAGGGGCAAAATATAGAGATGGTGTAGTGGTTATGCATGCTAGAGCTCTCAGGTAATAAGCATTGGTGATGTGCCTAAGTTTTGTTTGTATGTTTTTCTCAATTTATTTCAAGTTTTACTTCCATAATAATGATCAAAGAAGAGTTGGAAAAATGGGCAGTTTTACATTTTATGCAATTCTTAGGCAAAATGTTTTAAGAAATTCAGTGAGTAAATGTTACATTTTTTTCTGTTGATTTTTATCTCTGTTCTTTATATATATGCTTTCAAAGATAAGTTAATATGGGTAGTATTATCAATTTTAGAACTAGAAAGAAACTAAAAAAAGATCCAATTTATTATCTTAATTTATGTATGGGCCCTCCCTGACTCCTTCAGCACAGTGTTTTACATAGAGTAGATACCTGACAGCTGGTTTTGGTTTACAGATTTGTTTATGAAATTTAGTTTTATTGTTATCTTATCAATGTCTGCCCTCTGGTTTAGACTCCATGCCATTAATTATATTAGTTAACGATGAGCAAAGATATCAGTACTACTAGCACTACTAGGCCCACCTCTCCCTATCTCCCAGTCCTGCTGTCTGGAGACTCAGTTTCATCTCTTCTGCCTGGAACTTTTGTGATTAGGATGGCTGTTTTCATTTCTAGTCCTTAAAGGTGTATCCATGTGAGGTACCTTTGTCACCTACTCTGTTAAAGTCAGTCTATATCCTATGAAGTGGGACATAGTAAACCTGGATCCTGGAAATAAATTTTGTCTGCACAGGGAAGCTTCTTTAAGAGCCCCTGAAAACCACAAATGTATATGCTAAATTGTATTTAAAGTATGGGAAAATAACTGGGAAAAAGTCAGGTCAGCTTCAAATCAACAAACAAACTTTATGGCTTCGATCTTTTATATGTTAAATTGGTTCTGAAAACTAATGTGTGGGGCTGACTTTTTTTTTTTTTTTTGCCTTTTCTAGGGCCACTCCTATGGCATATGGAGGTTCCCAGGCTAGTGGTCTAATAGGAACTGTAGCCACCAGCCTATGCCACAGCAACTTGGGATCCGAGCTGCATCTGCAACCTACACCACAGCTCATGGCAACACCGGATCCTTAACCCACTGAACGAGGCCAGGGATCGAACCCGCAACCTCATGGTTCCTAGTCGGATTCGTTAACCACTGTGCCATGATGGGAACTCCCAGGGCTGACATTTTTGTGTAGAATGTATTTTTCTTTAAACTGCATTATAACCTCAGTGTTACAGTCTTAAAAAATTATAGCCTAAAAGTTTTGGAAATCCCATTTACCCTTAACATTCACTAAGTCATTCTGCTGTCAAGAGAATAGTCAATTCATTTGATGTCCTTAGAGGTAGACGCTTTAAAGTAGTCCACAAATAGTTATTTCTTATTCTGGATCTTCTCAGAAGCTCCTGGAGCTTGATCAGCAGCAGTTGGCCATTATCAGATGTCAACCAAGGCTTGCTGGGCTGAGAGCTCTTGAATACAGAACTTAGTTCACTAATGCTCTTATAATATATGTTAAAGAAAGGCTTTAATCTAAATGGGATAGTGTGTGAATGATTTTTTTTTTTAAGATAAGGGAAGATTTTAGATAATTTAGCCTGGATTTCATAATCCTGAAGTAGAACTCAATCAAGATCTAGATTTTAATCTGAATTCAGGCTTAACAATTAAGTTGTGACTTCCTTTTGTTTTTCTTTTCTTTTTAAAGCAAAGAAAGACTACATAGCTATTTTTAGTCTCTTAAAACTGGACTTTAGTAATGTATGGGAAAAAATGGTTTCATAATAGAGCTGTTGCAAATTATTAAAGCTTTTGACTGGTTATATGCAAGTGAATGGAGCCAATTTTATACAATAGGTTTAACATGTGGTACTTAAGGATGATTATTTAACTTTTGATACTACAGATGTGTTAAGGTATCTAGCCTGAGTGATGAAGAATAAATGTGTTAATAGCTTTTGCTATCATGTGAAAAAGGAAAATTCTCATGATTCTCTGTGGTTAAAAAAAATGATGAGTTTTTAATTTTTGTGGCTGGTTGATAAAATAATTTTCTTAGGATCATGATTTCTTGCTTCTGATAGGTCAGTCAGCTTGTCTTTTTTACCTGACTTTACAGTACTTCTAAGGTAGTTCAGAAATCCTGATCTTTCTTAGTAATGGATGTCTAAAGCACATGTCCTTTGTGACAGAAAGCCAGTAGCATGATGTTGTATTCAAAGTACCAATTTTTTTCCCCTTTTTTTGGCTGCACCTGCAGCATATTGAAGTCCCCAGGCTAGGGGGCGAATCAGAGCTGCAGCTGAGGCTTACACCACAGCCACCGCAACACCAAGCCGCATCTGTGACCTACACCAGAGCTTGCATCAATGCCAAATCCTTAACCCACTGAGTGGGGCCAGGGATTGAACCCACATCCTCATGGAGACTGCATTGGGTCCTTAACTCCTTAAGCCACAGTGGGAATTACAAAGTACTAATTTTCTTTTTTTTTTTTTTTTTTTGGTCTTTTTGCCTTTTCTAGGGCCGCTCCCACAGCATATGGAGGTTCCCAGGCTAGAGGGCGAATCAGAGCTGTAGCCAAAGCCACAGCAACGCAGAATCTGAGCCGAGTCTGCAACCTACACCACAGCTCACGGCAATGCCAGATCCTTAACCCGCTGAGCAAGACCAGGGATCTAACCCACAACCTCAAGGTTCCTAGTCGGATTCATTAACCGCTGCACCTCCAAGAGAACTCCCAAGTGCTGTTTTTATCTGAAATCTTTAATGGTTTCCTATTTCCAACCATGTCCAATATTAATTCTGTCTGCTAGCTCCCCCTGTTATTTCCCACTACTTCTCAGTTATACACGCTTCAGATTGAGCAGTCTCTCCACATCTACAAGGATTGCTTTTCTTATTTTACTTCTTATTGTAAAGGCTTTGGCTTTATTCATTAAATCCTCATTCTTTGTCACTTAGCTTGTTAAGCCCCCCCTTTTTTTTACTTTTTAGCTAACTTACACATAGAACTCTGTAAATTCATTACTTCCATTTAGCATTTACTGTCATATTTACAATTTTGTTCATGCCAACTGAAGCCAGTGATGTCCATGTTGTGTACAAACGAAGACCTCACTGTAGTTTGAATAGTGACATGCCAAATGAGATGGGTTACTAGGTGGTATTGGGTAATTAAGAGCTATTCTGAACTTTAAAAGCCTATGTCATTCAAGCAGATTTGTTGAAATCTATTTTCATCTGTTTGAGGGCAGTAGATCACTAATAGTACAATAGTTTCCATACAAGGGAAAATGTTTCCATTTCCAGTTCTTATAGTGATCGGATTAGATACCTATTTGATTAAAATTTCAATTAATAATAGTACATTGTTGACTTTCACTGAAAAGGGATGTTTTATAAAATTACCAACTGGTATTTATTTATTTATTTATTTGCTTTTTAGGGCTGCCCCTGTGGCGTAGGGAAGTCCCCAGGCTAGGGGTTGAATCCGAGCTGTAGCTACCAGCTATGCCACAGCCACAGCGATGCAGGATCTGAGCTGTGTCTGCGACCTGCAGCATAGCTCACGGCACTGCTGCATCCTTAACCCTCTGGGCGAGGCCAGGGATTGAACCCACATCCTCATGGATCCTAGTTGGGATTGTTAACCACTGAGCCATGAAGAGAACTCCCCAACTGGTATTTAAATGGTCATTCTTGGATTGCTCTTTGCAGAACTTTGGTTAATTATGAGGCCTAATTATCCCGAACCAACCTCAGAGTTAATGTTTTATGTAATTTGTGAACAAACATTCTTCATATTACTAGTATTAAAGTAAAAATAGGGAAAAATTAAATCTAGAACTGGATCTGAGGGTAGAGTTTTTTAGTAAACTAAATGTCGGCAATTTAGTTTTAGGAAACTTTAATATTGTTAATTTGAATTTTGTTTTTAGTGTTTGTTTTTATTTTCTTTAAAAATATGCTTTGATTTAAAATTAAGGGCTGTAATCATAAGGCCTTTCTATTAGTTTTATATTTGTAGGTATTTAACATGATAAAACTAATTTAAGTATTCACTGAGGGTCCTTGATATTGTTTGTTCCACTAAGGAGAGCCCACTGATATACGTCTGTTGAGTAGTACTTAAGTCCTACCAAGCTTATTTTCAACTTAAAATTCTTGAGGTTTTGGTGAGGAAAATGAGTTCACAAAATAAGTCATCATAGAACTACTAGGGTGATTTAAACGTTTAATTTCTACAATGTGCCAGTGTAATAGAGGGCCAGAAAGCATAGGGACTTGGCTCCTTACTAACTAGGCATGTGATTTCATAAATTGTTTACTGTGTGTTAGTCTTACTTCATTCTTTAAAACTAGACCCTTCTTTGAACATGTTTATTTCTTCTGGCCTGGGAAATACTGAGATTGGATGTGGTACTAATTCACTGTAACTGTAAATAGTTACTCGACATATAAACCATGTTTGTGCATGCCTTAGAATAGGAATATAGATTTTTATTATCAAAAGGTGGTTTATTATTTTTAAAAGTACTTACATAATTTGTGTTTTTTAGATGCTGTTTAACTGGCAAATATATAGTTTCTCATGTTCAAGCATTTTGAGTCCTCTACCATAATGCTTTTTTTTTTTTTTTGGCTTTTTAAGGCTGCGCCTGTGGCATATGAAAGTTTCCAGGTTAGGGAATTGGAGCTACAGCTGCTGGCCTATGCCACAGCAACTCAGGATCCAAGCTGCATCTGCAACCTACACAACAGCTCACGGCAACACCGGATCCTTAACCCAGTGAGCAAGGCCAGGGATCTAATCTGCAACCTCATGGATACTAGTTGGGTTCATTTCTGCTGTGCCACGACGGGAACTCCAATGCATTATATATTTAATTTACAGCATTGTAGCATCTCTGTGTTTGTATATTACGGAAAAAAAACTAGTGTGTAGCAACTTTATAGCCTGTTCTCTTTTCAACTACTCTTGTTATACCTTGCCCAGGATTTAAAAATTATTAAGTTGAATATGGGCAGTTATATAGATCTGTGGAGCACATTTCTCATTGAGTACAGTAAGATTCAGCAAATTATTTCTGACATCTAGAAAGCTTTCAAACTTGTTGGCAGTTTTGCTGAATACTTTCAGTATTCACATTTCTTTAAGTGTTTAAATTTTAAGAGTTTTTGTTATTTAGAATATCTAAATATGCAGAAAGAAGAGCTTAGAATAGTGTTTTTAATCATTATTGATTTTGGGGGGAAGGGGAAGAGGAAATAAATAGGAATAAAATGGGAATCGTTTTGAAAAATATGAGCTCATGCCTGCCTAAAATTATAATTTTGGTCATCATTTAGCTTTCACCAACTTCCAAGTTTATCTCTACTATTAACAAGTAACAGCATATGTTTGTATAGGATTTCTTACATATTTTAGGCCTTTATTGTGACAATCTAGTATAATTAAGCACTTTGAGGGGCTTAAATTTGTGGTGCCTAAAACAATATAAAATCAAAGGGCAAAACCAGTATTCATACAAAGCTTATGCTGCCAACTTTCCATCATTATCTTGGGTATACTCAGTCGATTATATGAATCATGATGGGATACCTTCAGTGACCTCTGCAAAAGGTACCATATATTTTTTTAGAGGAACGTCCATGGAAATAAGCTTCCTTCTTCCCTATACACACACCTGAACTTTTATTGCATGTGAAATATTTTTAAAATTTAAGAAAGTATCTGTAATTAAAAGTTGGTATGCTGATTACCCTTGCTTTATCTTGCCAAGCTTTTCAGTATCTAGCATGAATTTTTTTATTTATGGGGTGCAACCCAGTAAAAGTTCAGTGCGATGATCACCAATAGCTTCCTTTTCTCATGTACAGGGAAAATAACAAATTATAATATAACAATAGCAGCAATAATAGCTAACTATGACTATACATCAACTATGGAGCTGCAGAGTGCCATACTTGCATTTTTCCCCTTGATCCTCATAGCAGCAGTATTAAGTATAGATAGGATTTTGTCTTTTTTTTTTTTTCTTGTCTGTTTTTACAGATACGGACATTGATAGTTAAAATACTAAGATCCTAGGAGCTCTTCTCGTGGGCAGTGGAAACGAATCCAACTACTATCCCTGAGGATGCGGTGGGTTCAATCCCTGGCCTCGCTTAGTGGGTCACGGATCCGGCATTGCCATGAGCTGTGGTGTAGTTTGCAGACATGGCTCAGATCTTGTGTCATTGTGGATGTGGCTGTGGCATACCCTGGCAGCTGCAGCTCCAATTTGATCCCTAGCCTGGGAACTTCCATCTGCCATGGGTACAGCCCTAAAAAAGCAAAATAAAATAAAATACTAAGGTCTCTTTGACCTCCAGGGCCCGTGCTTCTTCTATGTCATCCTGCCTAAGACTGTGTAAGGATATTAGTTCAAACCCTCCACAATATATATAGCTCACATAGAATACAACCTTAAGGTCAGTGAAATATATTAGTGACTGGGAAAGGGAAGTCCCATTGCTTTCTGCCTTACTAATATCTTTTCTAGATGTATAGTTTTTTTCTGGATAAATATCCTCAAGTGATTTTGGGTTTTTTTTGTTTGGTTTTTTTTTTTTTTTTTGCTTTTGGTTTTTAGGGCTGAACCTGTGGCATATGGAGATTCCCAGGCTAGGGATGGAATCTGAGCTTCAGCTGCCAGTCTACACCACAGCCACAACAATGCCACATCCAAGCCACGTCTGTGACCTACACCACAGCTCTTGGCAAAGCCGGGTCCTTAATCCACCGAGGGAGGCCAGGGATTGAACCTGCATAGTAGTCGGGTTCCTTACCACTGAGCCATGACAGGAACTCCCTATTTTGCTTCTTGAGAGTGATAATGACTTTAATTTTTTTTTATCTTTTTATTTATTTTATTTATCTATTTATTTTTGTCTTTTTGCCATTTTCTATGGCCATTCCTACGGCATATGGAGGTTTCCAGGCTAGGGGTCAAATCATAGCTACAGCCCAGACTACGCCACAGCCACAACAATTCTAGGATCCAAGCTGTGTCTGCGACCTCCAGCGTAGCTCACAGCAACACCGGACCTTAACTCACTGAGTGAGGCCAGGGATGGAATCCTCATCTTCATGGATCCTATTCAGGTTTATTAACCACTGGGCCACCAAGGGAACTCCCAAAACTCACTATACTCTTAAAAGAGATAGTGATGTTTGCATAGTGAGCGGGTGGAAACTTAAGAATCTTATCTCTTTGCTGGCTGCTTATGTGTGGAGGTGAGGCAAAGAAAGAAGTGAAAAATGACTTAAAAGTTTCTAATTTGAGGAACTATGTGAAAGGAACACCATCAACCTTGGGTAAATTCCCACGATGGGCTGGGACTGAACACCACTCTCTGGAGCTGGGATATCTCCTTCCCTTGGAGCACTTGGCTGGTATGGATACTAGAACAGGGGTCGGGCTCTGTTAGCAAAGAAGAAAGGGTGAGTGGATTGTACAGACAGCCCAGAGTATCTCCCAAACTTGCTTATTACTGCTTGAGTAAATTGGAGAGAAGTTCCAGCTTTCTGAATTGATGAAAAGCCCAAAGATTGAAATAGGTTGTGTTTGTTTGTTTAGGGCTGCACGTGTGGCATATGGAAGTTCCCAGACTAGGGGTTGAATAGGAGCTGCGGCTGCTGGCCAACACCACAGCCACAGCAATGCAGGATCCTTAACCAACTAAGTGAGGCCAGGGATAGAACCCTTGTCTTCAAGGATACTAGTTGGGTTTGTTACCGCTGATCCACAGTGAGAACTCCCCAAAATAGGTTGTTTTACTGGAACCGTTTTATTTTTCTGACTGTTAAGATTCTGCTTCCCCCATTCCAAGTCATCCTCTCATTCTAAATGTTTTCAAGTAGCTATGGAACAATTTGGCCTTAAAACTCCTTACTTTTCTCCCACTATCTTCACCATTACTTCACTTTAACAACTCACTGCTGTAGTCACAGCTTGGATTTTGCCTGAGAATTTCATTTTAAACTCCAGTGGCCATTCTCTCTAACCATAATTTCCACCTTTCTACCTCTGTTGCCTCCTAATCTTCTCTTGGACCACATCTAGACTTCTAGTTTGTTTGTTTGCTTTTTCTTTTTTTGGCTGCAGTGCCCAGGCTAGGGATTGAATCTGAGCTATAGCTGCAAGCAATATTGGGTCCTTAACCCACTGCACCCGGCTGGAGGTCAAACCCACGCTATGGCAGAGACAATGCCAGGTCCTTAATCTGCTGTGCCACAGCAGGAACTCCAAGACTTCTATGGTTTGGGTTTTTGTTTGTTTTTGCTTTTTAGGGACACACCCTTGGCATATGGGTTCCCAGGCTAGAGGTCAAATTGGAGCTAAAGCTGCAGGCCTACACCACAGCCACAGCAATGCCAGATCCGAGCCGAATCTGTGACCTATACCACAGCTCATGGCAATGCCAGATCCTTAACCCACTGAGCAAGGCCAGGGATCAAACCCGCAACCTCATGGTTCCTAGTTGGAATTGTTTCTGCTGCACCACAGTGGGAACTCCAACCTCTAGGTTTTTTTGTTTTAACAATCTCATTTTCTCCTAGTTCTTTTCTGTCCCTTTTTGACCTCACAATCCTAGTTCTATTCCTAAAACTACTTTGACTGCATCCTTATCCACTGTTTCTCTCTCTTTGTTTCTTTTGCCCTGCAAATGCCCTACCAACTCCTTGTCCCATACACTCCTGACCCCATAATCTAGCACCAGCCTTAAAGATTGTATTGTGTTATTGTAGCAAACAATTGATTTTTATTCCTCAGCTGGTTCAGTATACTACTTTAAAGTAAAAGTAGAGGTTTATAGGCTATCTCTGTTTTCATTGTTTCACTGAATTCTTCAGGATCTCATTCCTCTTTATCCCTTAGTTTCTGAGTATAATTTTTGTAAAATAAAAATTTAGAAAATAGTTGAGTTCCATTGCTTAATATATTATCAGTCTTCTATTATGATTAAAAACATATGAATGATAATATATAAATTCTAGTGGATTCTGTTGTTTAAAGCAAAAATCTTATAGATGTTTTTTGCATACTTTAGAAATTTGAAGATCAGTGAAGCAAGCAGTAATTCAGATGAATATTTAGTAACATTCACTTTGGGAGGCTAGCAGTTTAGTGAGCCAACTAACCATTCTGCTAGAATCTCTAGTTTGGAAAATAGCATAGAAATATGTCCCTGAGAAAAAGGCCATTCCTAATCCTCATTTAATTTTCATTCTGTCTTAAAGCTATCTTTATATAAATGCTTGTAATGATCTCTAGTACTAGCAGAGTGCCTAATAAATAAGTTTATTTATTCTCAAGGTGTTTCCATTTTGAATAGTGCAACCCAAAGAGACTGGACATTTAAAATGTGTGAACTCCTACACAACAAAGTGAGAGAAATAGTGGTATTTATATGTTAATTCCATGAGGCCCTACATTTAACTCTATTCCCTCTGGCCATATACCAGGTGGAAAAAAGCAAGGACTCCACTATTAAAAATACCAAATCAGATAGTTCCAGCTGGGGTTCCCTAATCATTTAAAAGGCAAAATATGAGGTCACTTTTAATATCTTAAGTAGATAACTGTCGTAACATTTACTTTAGATATTAAATCTGAATTGCTTACCTTGGCCTTACTGACTAGATTGTACTGCTGGCAGTTTCTAGCTTTTAGTATTTTCCTTAAGAGCAATATTGACACAATATGGAGACAGTTGTTTTCTGCAAATTATCTTCCCTAGGAATATCCAATTCATCAATATACTAATCCCCGAAAAGTTGACTCACTAATTGGATTTAAGTGCCACAGGACTCTTCAGCACATTATTTTAATCAATTTGTTGGAAAGATCAATTTCCTTATGGTTGAATGCATATAGAAATAAAACATCTAAATGAGTCACATAGGAAGGTTGGCACATCTCATTCCCTAGAGATTTTTAAAAACAGGTTCTTAATTATGTATCTGAAATGGTTTGAGGTCTTTAAATGAAATGTGTGTGGAAGCAAGAAGAGAGGATACCTATCCAGGCCACTGTTTCTGGATCCCCCATCTTATGTTGATATTAATGTTCTAAGATTTAGTAGATGTTGTTTGAGTTGAGATGAGAAGTCATCCCTTTTTTTTCTTTTTAAAATTATTGTTTATTTAGTGCCATTTTAAAATAAACAAGAGTAGTCTGTTATAGTTGAGTCTTATAAAGACAAGTTTTTTTAAAAGCAGCTGTATAGGCCTTTCTGTATTGACTGCTATTGAGGACTATAGTGAATGTAAACACAGGTTTTAAAGTTTAAAATTAAGCTATAGTGACTAATGTAAAGGCCTATACTTCATTCAAATAGCAGATGTTAAAGTTAAAAATTGCATTTTGCTATTTGTGCTTATGTCACACCCTTAGCACAGAGATATTTAGATTCTAAAAAAAGGCTTATTCAGGCTGTTTGTGTACATATGTATTTTATTTTCTTCATATTAGTCATTGTGGTTAGGTGATTTATTGGTATCTGATGAATCACAAGTATGTTTCTCATTCTCTAGTGAGTCACCTAGCTACATACGAGCTTGTTTGTTTATTTTCTTTCCCTTCTAGATCTTTCATTTAAAAATAACTTTTATGTAGTTGGTAGATTAAATATTCAGTTTGCACACTAATTTTTAGAACTGTTAAATAACAAAATAATACTCAGAAGAAGGCTCATTGATTTAGGAAACATTGATTTAGCACCCGCTCTGCTCCAGGTACTCTTGGGGCCTGGGATAAACATTGACACCATTTATCACATAGGGAATTTAATCTGGGGAGAGAGCAAACCTAAACAACTGCATCAGAGGTATGTTACAGGTCCTGTGGTGTAAGTATATATACATCTCATCTACAGCCTCCATCTACAGTGGAAGCCCAGAGGATAGGACATTAGTGTGCCCCTTGAGCATCATGTGGATAAGTTGGTGAATGTGGGCTAGGTCATTAGATTGCAACTCTTTGAGCAGCAGTACACCTAGATGGTTTATTATACCTCTTTGTTGGAATGAGGCTCTTATCTATTGGATTACAGAACTTCTGTATTCAGCCTTGTCCAGTTATACATTTGTACTGAAAACTTTGATAAGTATATGCTTTAAAAGTGTATCTAAAGTCTAGTGTCAAAAATTCCCAATTTATAGGATTAATTCTTCTAAGTTAAATGTAACTTTAATAATTTCATTATGTTTATACAAAGATTCTGATTTCTGTTGAGGCTGGCAACAACAGCAGGACATCAAGATGTATCAGTGGAGAAGGCAGCATGATTCTTGGGCATTTTGAAAACTACTTGTGAAAGGCCTATTATTTCTAGTTTCTTTCACATACACTAATGTGGCAGCTCATGAGCTTCTAAGAATAAGAATGCATTATTTCAGAGTGAGCTGTTGATGCATTCTGGAGTATTTAAAATTTGGTGCTTATTTGTGAGTCTGTAACACAACTAGTGTAGTAACCAGCATGTGCTCTTCTTAGTAGCTGTGTGATCTTGGGCTTTTTACTTGACCTTTTAGAATTTCAGTTTTTCCAACAGTAAAATGGTAGTAATACCCACTTTGTAGGTCTTTGTGAGGTTTAACTGAGATGATATATGTATAAAGTACATAAAAGGAAATTTCTGAAGTGACATGGGAATAATAATACTTTAGGTATTTATATATATCAAGGTCAGTTTCCTTTGAGCTATAACAATTGCTTCTTCAACTTTGAAGAAAATGAACAAAACTGATGTTGAAGAATGACACAAAATTTATAATGCACTCCATATTTTTTGCAAATGAGAAGAATGTGGGAGAAGTAAAGTATAGGCTGGGTATATGATGGGAAACAAACTTTTAAATTTACATGTTATTTGACAATGGAATTCTTAATAAGTATATTCTTATAATTAAAAATGACAAAAATAGAAGAGCAAACTGTGCCATTTCCTAGTGAGGGACAGTATGAATTGGGAGTGATTCTTTGTTCTCTAAGAGAGGATTTGCCAGAGTCAGCATCTCACACTGGGACTCAACAACAAGAGATGGATGAAGTACTTCTTTCCCAGATCTACTCCTCCATCATATACATGCCAGATGGTGGTCTCACTAGAGTCATGTGTTGTTAAATACTTTTCACCTACAAATCACCTGCTCCAATAGTCTTTTCTCAGTCATTTTGATTCTTGTACTCTATCCCAGTAGTCTCCAAAGGGTGATTTGCTCAAGGTTACCTACCTGAGGAAAAGAAAAATAAACTTCTCTTTCTTTCCTTCCTTTTTTATCTAAAAGTATGGGGAAATTTTTGAGTTTTTCTAATAGTTAAGTTATAGATAAACACTGAGCCTATCACTCAGATCTCAGAAGGTCACATGTCACCCATAGCATGTGTGGTCTCTGAAGAAAGACTGCAAGATTCCATTAACACAAAGGACCTGACACTGGTACCCTAACTCTGATTCACTTTCAGCATACTGTATCCAGTTGCAGTTTATTGTGCCTGGTTAACTGGTTTGGGGGATTACATTTTTTATATTTATTAAGATGATAAAGTGACCCTCAGAAAATGGACAAGAGGGAGTTCCTGTCGTGGCTCAGTGGTTAACAAATCTGACTAGGAACCATGAGGTTTCGGGTTCGATCCCTGGCCTTGCTCAGTGGATTAAGGATCTGGTGTTGCCGTGAGCTGTGGTGCAAGTCGCAGACATGGCTCGGATCCCATGTTGCTGTGGCTCTGTTGTAGGCTGGCATCTACAGCTCCAATTAGACCGCTAGCCTGGGAACCTCCATGTACCGCAGATGCAGCCCTAGAAATGGCAAAAAGACAAAAAAAAAAAAGAAAGAAAGAAAGAAAATGGACAAGTGGATTTAAAGGATTTCTACCAAGAGACTATAGATTGAAGCTAAAACTTAAAACATAAGCAAAAACATGAAAATGTTAGTGCTGACACTTTTACTAATAGTGTAAGATCTTTGTATCAGCCACATTTTGAAGTTTGTTTTTTTAAATGATAGTCCAATCAAATCTGACAGGATTTCAGTATTCCCCTAACTAGAAATTATCAGGAAAAGTAAGTGAAGTATAGATTTGCTATTGCATTAAGTACAGATCACTATTGCTAATTATGAATTTCACCCCAAGTTTATATTTACTCTAAGGTAATACTTAAATTTAGTATGTAACTTTAAAATAAATGTATGTAACTTTAAAATAAATAAATCGGGGTGCATATACACCCATTTTTTACTGGTAGAGTAAATCAAATTACCAAAAATGTTTGGAGACAGCTCTTCAGTCCTGTAGTTGATATACTATCTACAACTATCTATGTTAAGCCTACATAGAGGTTACTGTCTTTCTACCTGTATTAACTCTGTAGTTAATATATTAAATAGTCTCTCCTTTTTTGTTTTCTGTCTTTTTAGGGCCACACCGAAAGCATGTGGAAGTTCCCAGGCTAGGGGTCAAATTGGAGCTACAGCTGCCAGCATACGCCACAGCCACGGTAATGCCAGATCCAAGCTGTGTCTGCGACCTACACCATAGCTCACAACAGTGCCAGATCCTTAACCCACTGAGCAAGGCCAGGGATCAGACTCAAGTCCTCATGGATACTAGTTGAGTTCTTACCTCAGAGCCATAAGGTGAACTCCCAAATAGTCTCTTGTTTTTCAAACATGTTACTTCCTTGCACCTCTAATACTATTGTTTTAAATTTTTTTTAAGTCTCTTCTTCTCTCCCAGAGTTCTATCATTGTCTTAAAAATTTCTGAAGGATAGTAAACAATAGGTATGTATGAATGATATCTGCCTCCAAAAAAACTGATTTGTGTGAAAAACCAAGAAGTAATTACGGATAAGTTGTTTTAAGATTGTTTTAGGCAGTCCTGATTTTGAAATGTGTTTATAACCCTTCCTTCCTCTGAGTAGTCACTTTGAAAAGTAGTCACCTGGATGGATAAATTCTGTATTTGATAAGAAATCAACTCTAATATTTCATGATTAAATTTAGTATATCTGCTTTTCAAAAATTCTTTACAATGCATAATACACACCATGTTTCAATGACATACAAATTAACTTATTAAGTGTTGGCAGCATTAAGGAATTACTCATTAGTGTGTTATTTTAGATCATGAAGCTTACTCCCTTCAGTAAGTACTGAAACTATTTTGACAACTTTAACAGAATCTTTGAAACCTATTTTATTCATTCTTCTTTTTTAACTTTTTCTTAATGACACAGTGAACATCTATTACTATGATAGCTATGTGTTGTTTCCCACTTTCTTATTTTTATTTTTCTTTATTCTAATAGTTCCAACACTTTTTAAGTTTGTTGTTTTCTTATGTAATATAGACATGAAAACTTAGAGTCAAGATTGATAAGAAGTACAGATAGTGAAAGTATCCGTGGGGTTATTAAGGTAAACTTAATATCTGTGTGGTTACTAATAGTAAACTGTATGGCATTCATGTTGGGAAGATGGGATTTTATTCCTTCAGATAACCGAGTACTGTTTATTTTTCTTCCAAGGTGCATGTTTTGTAATTGGGTTATTTGTACTCCATATCATTTGTTTAAAAAACAAAAAAACTTGATAGCCTAAAATATTTTTATAAAATATTTTATATGAAGAATGATGCTTTTTACAATTTTTTCCCTAAAGACAGTTCGTTAGTAGTAAAACTAATTAAATTGACATTGATAGTTCCTAACGGATGACATGAAGTCTGTTCTATCTATTAAAGCATTGTAATGCTTCTTCTAATTTATTTGTCGAGTGATTACTTATGTTTAGGGACAGAAAGGTGATTGGAAAATGAAAGAAGTATAAAACAATGCAGTAATAATGTGTTTGGAAGGGAAGTGTTGGTAATAAAAATAGCTGACTTTGCTCTTGAAAAGATATATTTAATTTACTTCGCCCATTTCTCCTACAATAAGGTAGTTCCCAGGATTTCCTCTGTTTTTCATCATGGATTTTTTTTTCTGCTATATCCTCCATAAAAGTTGAAAACATTTTGTTGCCTGTTAGACATTACTGCCTTTCAAAATGCAGCATGCTGGCATGTTAGTTCCCAAATGTAAAACAAACTTTTAATAGGGCCTCTTTATGGCAGCAGTCAAGTGTACTGTAAAGTGTTAAACCGTCTTACACATACAGTATTAGTTAAAATCAATGTTAAATAAACTTTTTCTGCAACGTGGAATTTTATTTATTTACTTATTTTTATTTATTTATTTGCTTTTTAGGGCTGCACCTGTGGCATATGGAGGTTTCCAGGCTAGGGGTCTAATCAGAGCTACAGCTGCCGGATCCAAGCTGCCTCTGTGACCTAGACCACAGCTCTGGGCAACACCAGATCCTCAACCCACTGAGCAAGGCCAGGAATCAAACCTGCAACCTCATGGTTCCTAGTGGGATTTGTTTCTGCTGTGCCATGATGGGAACTCTTACAAAGTGGAATTTTAGCCTTCTGTTGGCAGTTAGCTTATTCAAGTATTCCTGTCCCTCTTGTGTTGACTCAAACTATACACACACACATACATGTAAAACTTTCATGTAACCTTTTACTAGTTTTAACTAGCAAGTTCTAGTCTGACCCTGTTTTCACAAAGTTGACCTTTTTAAATTGTTTTAATGTTTTTTCTTCTGAAGTCATTCATGTCCACAGTAGGGATATATATCTACAGATATAATAGAGATAGACATTTTAGAACTAAATTATCTGAGATTTAAAAAATTACGGAATGGTTTTACTAACATCTACGTCTGCTATTCTGTTACTAGCATATAGCTACTAGAAATAATAAGGGAAATACTGAAAAAAAAATTTTAAGTGCTGTGGCATGGGTTTGATCCCTGGCCCAGGAACTTCCACATGCCATGGGCACCTGGCCAAGCAAAAATTAATTATAAGAATCTTATGTATCTAGTTAATCCTATCTTCTTTCTGATTTATTCAGTAGACCAATTTGTGATAGCACAAGTTTAGCTTCGCGCCTAGTTTAAGAAATAGATCAGACTTTCAAAGGTCCTTTTGTGAGTTGTTTAGTACTGGAAAGTATTAAAATCAGTGGTTGTTTTCTAGTCTAACCGATCAAGTATTTTAACACATAATATTGCTGAATTAATATACTAAAGATAGACTTAGTTCCAGGGTTCAGGTGCTGGATAAAAAAAGAGTCATCTGGTTACTTTTGAGAAAGAGAAAGAAGAAAAAATATTGTTTTCTTTGATTAGACTTTTGGCTAGCCTCCGGCAGAGTGTATTTGGCCACATTTCAGCTTCTTTCTGGCAGGATACTTGTTTAGTCATTGAAAGTAGATATGTTTAACTTGAGTTTGCTTGAAGAAAACTTTCTAATAATGTAAGGCCTCCCACTAGGGAGTCCAGGGTAGTGAGGTAAGAGAACCAAATGGGCCAGGGACAGAGATGGACAGTCATAGGGGGGAGCTCTAGTTGGGGCAGGTCAGGTTGCTCCTTGAAGCAATACACTGATCACATATATCAAACCTTCCTCGTGGAAACATGTGAGATAAGCAACAGAATTCTCACAAGGCATAAATTATATACTCAGGTATCAAGTTTACCATACAAACAGATATAACAGTGGTGGGTGGCAGTCACAGTGAAGAAAGATTCAACAACTTTAGATTGCCAGTATTAGAAAGCCCTTTTAACAATAAACTGAAGCCTCTTGATCCCTTCAGGTCTTAGGAGCTTTATCTCAGTTCACCAACTACCTTTTTTTTTGTCTTTTGTCTTTTGTCTTTTTAGGGCCACACCCATAGCATATGGAGGTTCCCAGGCTAGGGGTCGAATGGGAGCTGCAGCTGCTGGCCTACACCACAGCTCACAGCCATGCCGGATCCTTACCCTACTGAGCAAAGCCAGGGATCAAACCTGCATCCTCATGGATGCCAGTCAGATTCGTTTCCACGGAGCCATGACGGGAACGCCCTACCAGCTACCTCTTAACCATAATAAATTCTGAGTTTCTTCAGTACACAAGATTTCTTGCCAGATACTAGGTGATAGTTCTAGTACACGAGAGAGAGTGCAAGAGATGTGTTCACTGTTGATATCTTTCATTCTAAGGCAGTTGGTAACAGACATTATCGAATTCTTGGCAGTGTAGCAAAGGGAAATGAAAATGTTTCTTTCTTCACCACTTTTTCCTATTATCCTCATATTGATCCTTTTCCAAACCCACATGTTCATTGAAATGGATTGTGGTGTTCTCCTCTGTAAAATAAGCACTGTTAGATTTCTGGAATCTTGTCAAATAACACCACAACTACTAAGGACCCAGTTCCTTATCAGAATGAGTAGAATTTTTCTTATGAAACTTAAATGTTTTTGTTTTTGTTTTGTTTTAAACTCTTTAGATTCTGGTTATTAGTTTTACAAGATTTTGGCTAGGGACTTTAGCCATGAGAACTTAATATGTAAGTTAACTAGGGTTTATGATAGTAGATAAACAAGGAGTCCAGGACATGTTCCTAATACGTATTTGCCCTTTGTATTGTGCCAACTGCCTCAGGAACTCCACTCTCTCCCAGTTATCACTTTGGCATTTTTCTTCCTTCTCTTTTCAGATCACTTCTGTGGTTTCAGTTACCACCTGAGAGTTTTAATTAATAGTTTTACATAGGGAATTGCCTTTGGCCAGCTGAGCCAACATCATGCTGACATCATTCCAAGATCTGAATGTTGTATCTTTTCCTTTTCCACAAATATGCTCTGACACATTTTGTCCAGTACAAGAATATACACAGAAGTAGAACTGGTATGTTTTGTATGGGAGCCACCATTTCATATTACACTCCTTGCTCAAAAATAATCAATTGGTGAATTTAATAAGCCATTTCATGAATTTTATATTTCAGAATTTGGAGTGTCTTGTGTTCAAAATTCAAATTTGTTATAGAATTAAACTGCTAAGGATATGCATTTATTTCGCTCTATATTTAATAGGCTTAATAAGTTTATATTAAGCTTCATATAGACTGTTTTTTTGTGCTGCACCCATGGCATGTGGAAGTTCTTGGACCAAGGATCAAACCCGAGCCACAGCAGTAACCCAAGCCACAGCAATAACAACACCAGATAGATGCTTAACCCTATGAGCCACAGAGGAACTCCAGCTTCTTAAATGGAATTATACATTTGTGCCCTCTGGCACAAATCCAATGATAGTGTGTACCCAGAAACTATAGGCAATGAAGATTTAATTGAAGCCACCCTAATGTCCTCTTACTACTTTGAAATCTCAGTTGACCTTCTATTTAACTACATTGCATACCAGTAATTACATTTATTGAAGCCATTGTTTCTCCTTATAGAAAATGCTGATCTTAGTAAATTTCAGCTATAGTGAGGGAAGTATTCTTGGGGTTCCAG
Source organism: Phacochoerus africanus (assembly GCF_016906955.1). Taxonomy (NCBI): domain Eukaryota; kingdom Metazoa; phylum Chordata; class Mammalia; order Artiodactyla; family Suidae; genus Phacochoerus; species Phacochoerus africanus. The sequence goes on from NC_062546.1 coordinate 80,312,027, forward strand.
TCGTGGCTCAGCAAAAACAAATCCTGACTAGCATTCATAAGGACACAGGTTTAATCCCTGGCCTTGCTCAGTGGTGTTGCTGTGAGCTGGGGTGTAGTTGCAGACGTGGCTCAGATCTGGTGTGGCTGTGGTGTAGGTCAGCGGCTACAGCTCCGATTCAACACCTAGCCTGGGAACCTCCATATGCTGCAAGTGCAGCTCTAAAAAGACAAAAATAATAATTGAAAGACTTTACCAATTCAGTGCTGATCCGCTTACATCTTAAGTCCAGAGTGCTTTAAAAATGGTAACTAAATTACGGGATCTAGAAAAATCATGTCTTCAGGAAATCTCACAAGGTGTGCTACATAGTAGTCTATTAGAAGTAAATTAAATAGACTGGCTTTATCTCTCAAGTGATTTACTGTGTTAGAGAAGGGTTTAGTATAGTTCAGCTTTAACGTTGCAACACCAAATGAGTTCTGACACCTCTGATGAGATGATTAAAGTTGGAATTTTTTTTTTTTTTTTTGACAGCATCAACAAAGAGAGCATCGTAGATGTGGAAGGTGTTGTGAGAAAAGTGAATCAGAAAATTGGAAGCTGTACACAGCAAGATGTAGAGTTACATGTTCAAAAGGTAATTTTTTTCAAAATATAAAATTGTGTACAAAAGTAGATTTGAGTACTTATGATTCACATCAAGTCTGAATTTTATTTTTTTTTTTTTCTTCAGTCTTTTTAGGGCCGCAGCCATGGCATATGGAGGTTCCCAGGCTAGAGATTGAATCAGAGCTACAGCTGCCAGCCTACACCACAGCTACGCCAGATATGAGTTATGTCTACCACCTGCTACACAGTTCATGGCAATAGCAGATCCTTAACCTACTGAGAGAAGCCAGGAATCGAACCCACATTTTCAGGGATACTAGTCAGATTCGTTTCTACTGAGCCATGACGGGAACTCCAAGTCTGAATTGATACATAAAATATTGAGGTTTATAAGTTAATTACTGAATCAGTTAGCTTTTGTTGTATAACAAGCTGCCTCAATATTTAGTGACTTAAAAAACATTTGCTCAGAGTTCTGTGCAATTAGGGAATTAAGGTCAGCCCATCTGGGATGGCTCATCTGCTCCACCTGATATTTCTGGGACATCTCCCTGTGGCCTCTCATCCCTCCTCATCCAGCAGGCTAGCCCAGACTTGTTGATATGGTGCATTTACCATAGTCACATATACAAAAATATAAACACCTCTAAAAAGCTTTATTCAAATGAATAAACAACAAGGTCCTACTCTATAGCACAGGGAACTATATTCAGTATCCTATGATAAACCATAATGGAAAAGAATATATATATGTATAACTGAATCACTTTCTTATACGGCAGAAATTAACACAACATTGTAAATCAGATATACTTCAATAAAATTTTAAAAAAGAAAAAAAGACCTTTATTCAGTAATTTTTTTTTCTTTTTTTTTCTTTGCTTTTTTTATGGCTGCACCCATGGCATATGGAGGTTGCCATGCTAGGGGTTGAATCAGAGCTGTAGCCATTGGCCTATACCACAGCCACAGCAACGTCATATCTGAGCCATGTCTGCGACCTATACCACAGCTCACAGCAACACCGGATCCTTATCCCACTGTGTGAGGTCAGGGATTGAACTGGTGCCCTCATGGATGCTAGTCAGATTTATTTCCGCTGAGCCACAACAGGAACTCCTTCATTCACTATTATGAACTTATTTTGCTGTGAACTTTCTTTTGATGATGTCCTTTTTTAAGAAAAAATTTTGGAATGGTTGCACCTGCAGCATATGGAAGTTCCTAGGCCAGGGATTGAATCTGAGCTACAGCAACACCAGATCCTTTAACCCAGTGTGCTGATCCAGGGATCTAACTCATGCTGCTGCAGCTGGAGCCACAGAAGTCTTTTTTTTTTTTTTTTTGTCTTTTTGCTATTTCTTTGGGCTGCTCCCGCGGCATGTGGAGGTTTCCAGGCTAGGGGTCGAATTGGAGCTGTAGCCACCGGCCTACGCCAGAGCCACAGCAACGCGGGATCCGATCCGCGTCTGCAACCTACACCACAGCTCACGGCAACGCCAGATCCTTAACTCACTGAGCAAGGGCAGGGACCGAACCCGCAACCTCATGGTTCCTAGTCGGATTCGTTAACCACTGCACCACGACGGGAACTCCAAAAGTCAGATTATTAACACTATGCCACAGCAGGAACTCCTGATGATATACTTCTAAAGGTTGATGAGTTATACTAATTCTTAATCATTACATTTCCTTATAATCATTGTATTTCTGATATTTTCCAGTACGGAGAAGTCAAAAAGGACAATACTGTATTGAGCTTACATTGCAGCAGTAACTTTTTTCCATAAGAGATTTATCCCATGGAGTTCCCGTCGTGGCGCAGTTAATGAATCTGACTAGGAATCATGAGATTGCAGATTCAATCCCTGGCCTTGCTCAGTGGGTTAAGGATCCGGCGTTGCCATGAGCTGTGGTGTACATTGCAGACGCGGCTCGGATCCCGCATTGCTGTGGCTCTGTCATATACCGGCGGCTGCAGCTCCGATTCGACCCCTAACCTGGAAACCTCCATATGCCGCGGGAACAGCCCTAGAAAAGGCAAAAAGACAAAAAAAAAAAAGAGATTTATCCCATATCTATTTTATTAGACACAAAAACTAGAAATGCTCATTGATTATCACTGACTTTTAAAATATTATAAATGAATTCATATATATTCACTTATAAGTGGAGCAGTGGGTTAAGGATCAGGCGTTATCACTGTTATGGCTTGGGTCACTGCTGTGGCACAGGTTCAGTCCCTGCCCAGAACTTTTTCAGGCACAGCCAAAAAGAAAAGAAAAAGAAATAACCCTGTACTTCTGAACCTGCAGTCTCAAATCCAGGCTTAATTTGAGTCTATAATATTCATCACTGAATTTCTGTTAAGGAGGAGTCCCTTAAGAGAAATCCCTTTCCCACCGTCACCCCTGTGTGTGTGTGTGCATGTGTGTGAGCATCTATAAGATGAAACACTCAAGCGGATGGACAGGAAGATACATTGATCCATACACACTGATTTGGGAGTAAGGTTCTATTTAACTGAAATATTGTATTGATGTAACTTGTCAAATTACTTTGTTCTCTTTGTGTAAGTTTTTTTTCAAATTAACTCACCCCAGTTAGTCTGCAGCCTAGTAAAGGCAAACTAACCTGAAGGTATGCTGACCAATAAAAACAAATAACGTCTTTTTCAATACTTTAATAAGATTTTAGTGACTGGAACAAGTAGGTGTATTTCTAAAATAATTATCTGGTAATCAGCACAACCTTAATATATGTTAAATATAAAGCCTAAAGAACTTACAAATTTTGCCTTAATGAAAATAATTAATAATAGATAATTATAAAGTATCTCACAAAGCATAAAATATTATATTACTAAGTAGAATCTTGTAATAAGCAATGAGTCTCTCTTATTTATTCAGCCAGCAATAACAGAGTATATTTGTTCTGAGCATTTTGTGAACTTCTGGGGATGAAAGCTCTTACAACCTAATAAAGGAGGTGATGAATTTCTGCTAGTTACAAAAATGAGAGGTAGCTGTCCAGCTCTCTAGCTTTGCATTGGAGATCAGGTTTCTGTTAACTCATCAAACACTACAAACTTGGGTGTAAGGGATGGTGGCAAATAATTGTATTTTACTGTGAGGAGCACTAAAGTGTCATTATGACACTTTTCTTGACATGTCTGAGCTGAATGCTAGATGTGATTTACCAACTTAGAATATAATTTCCTTTCCTAAGTTAACTAAATAAGATCTATGTCCCTCTTGTACATTAGTAGGTTTTTCAGACATATTTGGGATAACTAATAGGGTAACATGTATTTTAAGAGCAGCTAAAAAAATGCAAGCTCATTCTTTATGACCTAATGGCTTTTTTAAGAACTAAAATGTGCAATTAGTGTGAGTGCATATTGAGGGATTTTAACACCATTAAAGGAACACCTTCTAGAGCAGCTCCCAACCAAGAGAGCTACAGAAAATGAGTTATAACATGCTTGACAATAGAAGACAGTAAGAGATATTTGGCAAAAGAACGAGGGAAAGAAGGAGGAGTGGTACAGAAGAGTTGGACTGACATTGATCCTAGTGGTAGAAATGGTCAAATCTGTTAATTATCATAACATATTTGTTAGTGGCCCCTCAGATTAGCAAAGTGTTTTCATATTTGTTACACCATTTGAGTCTTACCACCAAGTTCATTTTACAGAAGCATATTGAAGCTTTAGTTAAAGTGATTTGCCTAACAGTAGCTTTTAGGTGACAAGGAAGCCTTAAGCCAGACCTCTCAACTCCAGTTATTATCACCTTAGAGTTTACAAAGTATTTGGACATATGTTGTCTTAACTTGACTGTTTTAACAACCCAGGGATATATGCAAATATTATTATTAGCATTTTATAGGTGAAAAAAACTTGTACCATCCAGTTTTACCAAAGAGTTTCAGTTAAAGATGTATGCAAACATTGTTTCATATTTAAGTCAACTGTAGATTGTTTTTTTAAGAAAAGATAGCAGGTTGTGTGTGCTTCTGATATTTTTGGTAATCTCTCACTTTCAGATTTATGTGATCAGTTCAGCTGAGCCCCGCCTGCCCCTGCAGCTGGATGATGCTATTCGGCCTGAGGTGGAAGGAGAAGAGGTAAAAATTATACTTTTGAAATACTGTGCTTCCTCTGTGTGTTTAGTTTGCAAAACATTTACTTGATGTCCTGCTTTTGTGTGAAAGGGTACCTGTGAATTAATTTGAGTTTCATTTTTAGTTAAAAATACTCTTAAATTAACAATTCTTAAACTCTTTGGTCTCAGAATTCCTTTACACTCTTAAAAATAATTGAACCCACAAGCTTTAGTTTTTGCAGGTATATCTATCAACATTTACAGTATTAGAAGTTAAAACAAACTTATTAATATTTATGAATTAAATAATAATATAAATATGTATGTATTATTCCTATATAAATAATAAAAAAGAGCAATAATGTTTTATGAAAAATATTTTCAAAAACAAAGTAATTTAATGTCAAGAGTGATATTATACTACATATCTACAAATCTTAGTAATGTCTGGCTCAATAGACAACAATTAAATTTTGTTATCTGCCTCTGCAATCATTCTGTTGTGACAGCATGCACATTTGGAAAACTTCTCAGTATCATCAAGAAAAAAGTGAGAGTGAAAGGTATTATTATGAAAAAATAGGTTTGACGTACAGACTCTGAAAGTATCTTGGGGACCTTCACTGGTGCCCAGAAGATACTTGGAGAACCATTGATTGCTCTATGTCAGCTTTTATCTGTTCCTTCAGTCTTGAACTAGCAGGTAAAACCCCGGAATCAATGAAGGTGTGGGAAGTTAATTATTTTGACATCCCAGTAATGAGTCAGGGAGTTGGGGAATGGGAAGTAGAAAAAAAGCTTTAACCTCAACTCATTCTCTTCTTTCCATCTCTCTTTTAACAGTAACCTTTCTGGCCCCACTTCTTGTTTCTTGAATCCTTGATTCGGGGGTGTAACATTAACACACATGAACATACCTCTTCTTACTTAAAAATTAACATGGCTTCTAAAAATTTTTTTTGTACTTTAAAAAAATCAGTAAAATCTGCTTTTTCAACTTTTTTTTTAGGAAGGAAGAGCTACTGTTAACCAGGATACAAGATTAGACAACAGAATCATTGATCTTAGGGTATGCCTTATTCATTTGTGCTGAAATCAAGGTGGGCAGGGATACCATACCTGTCTCAGGCTTATAGAACTAATTGGTATTTACATATAGGTAATATGATAATACAAGAAATAATTTACCTTTTTGACTAACCCTTCCCCAAAGGAGAATTGCTGTCAACAAGGACAATCAAGTAATAGTTCACAGGATACTGACTTGCTTTGTTTTAAAATGACAAAGGAGGAGTTCCCATCGTGGCTCAGTGGGTTACAAACCCGACTAGTATCCAAGAGGATGCAGGTTTGATCCCTGGCCTCACTCAGTGGGTTAAGGATCTGGCGTTGCCATGAGCTGGGGTGTAGGTCCTATATACGGTTCAGATCCCATGTTGCTGTGGCTGTGGTGTAGGCCGGCAAGCTGCAGCACCAATTTGACCCTTAGCCTGGGAATGTCTATATGCTGCAGGTGCGGCCCTAAAAAAGGCAAAAAATAAATAAAATTACAAAGGAATGTGAAGCCAATAAATTGGCTTCCTTCCAGGTGATGCCTTTTTTCAAACAAGTTAGCAAGTGAAAATAGGACCATAAATATTACTACAAAATTGTGAAAGAAGTTGTGTGCACATTTTACAGCCAGATGGAAATTAGTAGTTAATGTCTCAATCCTTTGAATTAGATCTAGCACAAAATTAGTAATAAAGAAGTAGATGGCCCCGGTAGTGTATATAGTAATCTCATGGGTCTTCTGTTTCCCTTTCTGGTTTGGTTGCAAGTGAAAGAGTTCATTGGTTTCATCATTGTAGTAAAACCATTGTCATCTCCCTTTCTTAATGTTTTGACCACATCTTCCCCCTTTACTTAAATAATCTACTTAAAGGTTAAATCCTTTGTCACGTTAAGAGTTCTTTCCAACTTTTCTGTAGTCATATGGGTCTGCCCTTATTGTACACTGATGTTTCCCCTAATTATTTGGTTTTTGTTTGTTTTTACTTTTTCCATTTTAATTTATAGTATACAGAAAAGACTAGCAGTAATCAAAAGTCCTCTTGATACTGCCTAGAAACCTCAGGTTTTTCATAATTTTGGCCACAGTAGTTAGCCATCATACTGTATTTGCTGTTTGTTCACACAAGTTACTGGTTAAGCCTTTAATATTTGGCTTTAAGAGTTTTTTATTTTTTTAATTTTACTCACATCTTTTTTGGTCAAGTTTATTGCCATCATTGAAAAATGGAGGATTTAAATCTCCATTAAATCTAGGTGGCTTGGAGTTCCCATTGTGGCTCATTGGGTTAAGAATCTAACTAGTATCCATGAGGATGGGGGTTTGATCCCTGGCCTCACTCACTGGGTTAAGGATCCAGCATTGTTGTGGCTGTGGCATAGGCCAGCACCTGCAGCTCCAATCTGACCCCTACCCTGGGAACTTTCATATGCCATAGGTGCAACCAAATAAATGAATAAATAAATAAATCTAGGTGTTTTTTGGGGGGGTGCAGCCGTAAAAATCAGTCAATCAATCAATCTAGGTGGCTTTTATTAAAAAGTTAGAGATAAACACATCAATAACAGGCCTGCATGGCAACATCATCACCTCTAGACAGGGCATTCTGCTGGAAAGTACCATTCATTCACTCTATTTATGTTTTTTGGCCCTTGTAAACATTTACCTTTTTTTAACCCTTACTTTGAGTTTACATTTTTGGGAAGCATTCCGTTCATTAGTAACTTGAAATCTTTTATACATCTTTGCTTATCTAAACTATCGTGTAATAACCCCAGTCCAGTTCTTTTCTAGACCCTTTGCTTAACAAAGAGATGGAGAGGTTGGAAACAAAGGACAAAGTTGTCATTCTTCTTCTGTAATATGAAAAATTCTAAGATATATCCTTATTCTGATGTTGTCATGTAGTCTGACTTTTCTCTCCTGTAATCAGTTGTTTCTCTATGAACTTTGCAGGCAGGTGGCCTGATTAAAAAATATTCCATCTTATTTAATGTCAAATTGATTTAATTAGCTTTTACTATTGTCTTATAGACATCAACTAGTCAGGCAGTCTTCCGTCTCCAGTCTGGCATTTGCCATCTTTTCCGAGAAAATTTAATTAACAAGGGTTTTGTGGAGATCCAAACTCCTAAAATTATCTCAGGTATGCTTTAAGATATTTCTCTTAATTTTAAAAAATAAATTTGTTTTCCCTTAAGTTTCTTAATTTAGTGTTGTGGTTTTTTGTTTTTTTGTTTTTTTGTTTTTGCGGATCCCAGGTATTCTTTAAAGCTTATTTCCCTGAGACTGTTTATTTTGAAGATTATGCTGTTTACCACCAGCCACATATCACTAACATCAGTAATATTAAATACTCTTATTTCAGGAGTTGTTAATGTGATAATGATTATAAAATGAGGCAGTAACACATAAAGCAAGATTTTTATTAATATAAATGTACTTGAAGCTACTTTCGTTATGTAGATTTCTTTCTAAATTGGTATTGTAATTTTGTATAAACTACATGAAAACATTACTAAATACTAGAGAGGGAAAAATCTCATTAATTCTCATTCTTGATGACAAATTTATTTTAATCATTTTAGCCTTTTTTAGTTACTTAAATAACATTAAAAAGTATGTTATGAATAGCTTAATTATAAATTAAAAATCAAACATTGTATTATTGATAATTAGAAAGTTATTAAGAATATCATATCTTCTTTTTTTTTTTTTTTACGTGCCGCATTTGTGGCATATGGAGGTTCCCAGGCTAGGGATTGGATTGGAGCTGTAGCCACTGGCCTACACCACAGCCACAGCAACACGAGATCCTATCTGCGTCTTGGACCTATATCACAGCTCACGGCAACGTTGGATCCATAACCCACTGAGTGAGGCCAGGTATCAGACCTTTGCCCTCATGGATACTAGAAAGATTCTTTTCTGCTGCACCACGACGGGAACTCCCCAAATCTTTCTTTAAAAAAATTTTTTTGGGAGTTCCTGTCCTGGCTCAGTGGAAACGAATCTGACTAGTATCCATAAAGATTCAGGTTCAATCCCTGGCCTCCCCAGTGCGTTGGGGATCCAGCATTGCCATGATCTGCAGTATAGTTTGCAGACGCGACAAGGATCCCGCAGACGCGACAAGGATCCCGTATTGCTGTGGCTGTGGTGTAGACCTGTAGCTGTAGCTCCGATTCAGCTCCTAGCCTGAGGACTTCCATTATGCCATGGGTGCAGCCCTAAAAAGCAAAAAAAAAAAAAAATTTTTTTTACAACTCCAAAGTAGCTTTAATAGATTTGAAAATGATGCAGAAAGGGAGTGTATATATCCAAAAGAGTAAAATTGAAGGTATAACCAAAGAAGTAAATCTGTCCTAAATATAAGCTGTTTAGAATCAAGTATAACACATATATAGATAATGATTTTTCTACAATTCTTAGTTTCCAGTTTTTTTAAAATGAAGTTACTTGAGTCAAAAGTATGAACTGTTTTTACTAGAAATTTGCATTGACAAGCTTATGATTGATTATAACATAAATATTTACTTTCAGCTGCCAGTGAAGGAGGAGCCAATGTATTTACCGTTTCTTATTTTAAAAATAATGCATATCTGGCTCAGTCTCCACAGCTCTACAAGCAAATGTGTATTTGTGCTGATTTTGAGAAGGTTTTCTGTATTGGACCAGGTAAGGTATTGACAGTTACAGTTTTCTCAAAATTCATTGACTATACCATAGTAATGGTTTTATAAACACTTTTTGAAAGCTTAAATCCTTTTATATGCTATCTACATAAATAGTAGACTTTGTGGTAAAAATGATAGTGTGCTTGGGTCAACATTTCAAAAAAAGTTATATCCTCAGGTAGTTCTTTAAATAGTTGAGCGTTGGAGTTCCCATTGTGGCTCAGAGGAAATGAATCTGACTAGTATCCATGAGGACATAGGTTCAATTCCTGGCCTCTTGCTTAGTGGGTTAAGGATCCTGTTTCGCCTTGAGCTGGTGGTGTAGGTCAAAGACATGGCTGGGATCTGGCGTTGCTGTGGCTGTGATGTAGGCCAGCCGGCTACAGTTCCAATTCAAACCCTAGCCTGGGAACGTCTATGTGCTGCAGGTGTGGCCCTTAAAAAGACTAAATAAATAAATAAATAAATAAATAAATAATTGAGCATCGTTCATGTAAATGGAATTATAACCATTATATATTCCTGTAGATCAATGCTGAAGAAAAATATCTCATTTTAAAAATGCATACTTTGAAAACATATACCCTCTGAAATATACCTGAATGTTTTATTTTACTATTCTGTTTTTTTTTTTTTTTTGTCTTTTTGCCATTTCTTGGGCCGCTCCCACGGCATATGGAGGTTCCCAGGCCAGGGGTCCAGTCGGAGCTGTAGCTGTCAGCCTATGCCAGAGCCACAGCAACACAGGATCCAAGCCGTGTCTGCGACCTACACCACAGCTCACGGCAACACCGGATCCTCAACCCACTGAGCAAGGGCAGGGACCAAACCCGCAACCTCATGGTTCCTAGTTGGATTTGCTAACCACTGCGCCACGACGGGAACTCCTACTATTCTTAAGTATAATTAGAACAGAATTAGCTCCCATTTGGACTGTCCTCTCAACTCACTGTCAACACTAAGAAGAAGTAGTTGCAATTTTCCAAATAATACATTTTTTGTCCTTGATAGCCCCTTTATTACTGTTGTAAGTTTACACAAATGTGCCGCTGTGTACTTTGCTACCAGTTTTATTCCAAAGCTGTTTTGCTTCTCTTTAATTATTTGTACAGTTCTTAGTATTGTTATGTTAACATAATTTTTTTTTTTTGGCCTTTTGTCTTTTCTAAGGCTGCACCCGCGGCATATGAAGGTTCCCAGGCTAGGGGTCTAATTGGAGCTGTAGCCATCCACCCATGCCAGAGCCACAGCAACTTGAGATCCAAGCCATGTCTGTGACCTACACCACAGCTCACAGCAACGCTGAATCCTTAACCCGCTGAGGAGGCCAGGGATCGAACCTGCAACCTCGTGGTTCCTAGTTGGATTCGTTAACCACTGAGCCATGACGGGAACTCCCGGTTAACATAATTTTTTTTTTTTTTGTCTTTTTGACATTTCTACGGCCACACCTGCCGCATATGGAGGTTCCCAGGTTGAGGGTCAAATCAGAGCTGTTGCTGCTGGCCTACACCAGAGCCACAGCAATGTGGGATCCAAGCTGCATCTGTGACCTACACCACAGCTCATGGCAATGCCGGATCCTTAACTCAATGATCAAGGCCAGGAATCGAACCCGCAACCCCATGGTTCCTAGTTGGATTCGTTAACCACTGAGCCACTATGGGAACTCCTCGGTTAACATAATTTTAAGATATAGATGTTATAAGCCAAGCGCAGACACATAATCATGTGGCAAATTCTTTTATGAAGCTAATTATAGGCAAAACCCAGCTTTACTTCATTCTTTAAAACTTATCAAGGGAGTTCCCTGGTGGCCTAGCAGTTAAGGATCCAGTGGTTAAGGATCTGGCATTGTCACTGCTGTGGCTCAGGTCACTGCTGTGGTGTGGATTCAGTCCCTGGCTCAGAACCTTCCATGTGCTATAGGCCAGGTCAAAAATAAAAAATAAAATTAACCAAGCTGTTTTATATATGTAGGTTTTTTTGATAGCTTAATAAAAATTAAATACCTGCTAATAGAGAAACTAGCAAGATCATTAAGTTTCTTAATTTTCTGAATTTATTAACGAGTTATTTGTTGAATACCTGCTGCATATACAACCTTGCCCTTAGTACCATGTACATGAAAGAAGAACCAACCACCTTTTCTCAAACGTTAAGGTGTGTACAAATCATCTGGGCATCTTGTTAAAATGCAGATTTTTTTTTTTTTTTTAGAGTTAGCTTTTTTTTTTTTTTTAATAGTAGCACACCATGGAAGTAAAGAGTTTAACTTTTTTTTTTTTTGTCTTTTTGCCATTTCTTGGGCCGCTCCCTCGGCATATGGAGATTCCCAGGCTAGGGGTCCAATCGGAGCTGTAGCCACCTGCCTACGCCAGGGCCACAGCAACTTGGGATCCGAGCCTGCGTCTGCAACCTACACCACAGCTCACGGCAACGCTGGATCGTTAACCCACTGAGCAAGGGCAGGGATCGAACCCGAAACCTCATGGTTCCTAGTCGGATTCGTTAACCACTGCTCCACTACTGGAACTCCTAAAATGCAGGTTCTAACCACTAGGTCTGAAGTGAGGCTTTGAGATTCAGCAGTTCTCACAAGCTCCCAGCTACTCCTGATGCTGCTGATTTGCTGACAGACTATGCTCTGAGTAACGGGGAATAAACATTGTCCCTGGTCCCAAGACAGAATAAGACATGCACACATACATTAGTCCCAGGGAGTAATCAATTGATTTTCACAGCACGCAATCAAATTGTGCTATACAATCAGGAAATTGGTGTTTATGTAGTATAGATAGTATAAAAAGGAGAAGATGGAATTTGCTAGAGTCACCATAAAAGAGAAGTCAGACTGGGAGTTCCCATCATGTTGCAGCAGAAACGAATCCAACTAGGAACCATGAGGTTGTGGGTTCGAACCCTGGCCTCACTCAGTGGGTTAGGGATCTGGTGTTGCTATGAGCTGTGGTGTAGGTTGCAGATGTGGCTTGGATCCTGTGTTGCTGTAGCTGTGGCGTAGGCTGGCAGCTGTAGCTCCAATTTGACCCCTAGCCTGGGACCCTCCATGTGCCACAGGTGTGGCCCTAAAAAGGAACAACAATAACAAAAAGAATTCAGGGAGTTCTTGTCGTGGCTCAGTGGTTAGTGAATCCGACTAGGAACCATGAGGTTGCGGGTTCGGTCCCTGGCCTTGCTCAGTGGGTTAAGGATCTGGCGTAGCCGTGAGCTTTGGTGTAGGTTGCAGACTCGGATAGGATCCTGCGTTGCTGTGGCTCTGGCTACAGCTCCAGTTCGCCCCCTGGCCTGGGAACCTCCATATGCTGCGTGAGCGGCCCTAGAAAAGGCAAAAAAAAAAAAATAGAATTCAGACTGAAGTAGGCTCTAAGGACAGAATGGGAGATGTAGACAGAGATGGCATTCTGCTCAGCAGAAGCAGGATGAATAAAGAGCATGAGACAAAATAAAAATAGGACTAGTTAGTATTAAGAAATGGGAAATAAAGGGATAAGATTAAATTATGAAGGCATAAAGGTTTTAGACTTTTTGTTATTTTACATCTTATGATAGTCATTTGGGAACCATTGTGTTACTGAACAAGGATGTGTTTTTGTTTTTTGGTTTAATTTTTTTGTTTGTTTGTTTGTTTTTTTGTCTTATTGCCTTTTCTAGAGCTGCTCCCAAGGCATATGGGAGTTCCTAGGCTAGGGGGTCTAATTGCTGGCCTACGCCAGAGCCACAGCAATGCGGGATCCAAGCCACGTCTGTGACCTACACCACAGCTCATGGCAGTGCCGGATGGTTAACCCACTGAGCAAAGCCACGGATCCAACTCGCAACCTCATGGTTCCCAGTCAGATTCGTTAACCACTGCACCACAGCGAGAACTCCAAGGATGTGTTTTGAGAGTATCAGTCTTTGCAGTGATATGAAAAATGGTGCAGTGCTAGATTCAGAGAGACTGGAAAGGAGGAAAGTGCACTGAGGATAATAAGAGCTGGACTGAGGTAATGGCTGGAATATATATAATGTTATTTCATCTTCACAGATTTCATTTAGCTTGAGTCAAGTTTTAACACAACTGAGAAGAACTCACTATATTGGATCTGTTTTAATTATTGAGAAGGCACTTCAGGATCTTGCACTCCCTTGAGATTCTCATGCTCATCATTTATTGATTTACATTTGTTACAACTTTTATGGGACCATAGGAATTTTTAGTGAACTTGCTGTCCAAGAGAATGCAGAAAAAGATGGCTTATCTAAGGTTTTTCCAACCCTATAATTATAATGGAAATAGTATCATTGGAGTACTAGTAAATATAATTTTCTGTTTAAATCCCAGTATCTCCAGAATTTACTATGTATTTCTTTTATTAATGTTACAGTATTCAGAGCTGAAGACTCTAATACCCATAGACATCTAACTGAATTTGTTGGTATGGATATTGAAATGGTTTTTAATTACCATTACCATGAAGTTGTGGAAGAAATTGCCGACACTTTAGTACAGATATTCAAAGGACTTCAGGAAAGGTAAAAAGTATATATTTGATATCCTTAGATGAAGATAATTTCAACTGTTTGAGTTCTTCAAAATAAAGCAGTTCTTGAAACTTGTAAACTGAGTGTTTATTGAAAAAAATATTGTATAGATAAAGATAAATAAAGACTTGCCAGTTAGATGATCAGTTACTGGAAAACTCCACACTCACAGTAGTACTTGTGAATCCAACAACTGGGGCTGCAGCTCATTAACCTGATTTTGGTGGGGAAATCTACCAGATTATAAATAACCTAACTATATTTGTCTTTTCCTCTATACTGATGTCTTGATTGTTTCAGAAATAGAGCCCATGTTGGAGTTCCCGTCGTGGCGCAGTGGTTAACGAATCTGACTAGGAACCAAGAGGTTGCAGGTTCGATCCCTGGACTTGCTCAGTGGGTTAAGGATCTGGCGTTGCCGTGAGCTGTGGTGTAGGTTGCAGACGCGGCTCGGATCCTGCGTTGCTGTGGCTCTGGCGTAGGCTGGCGACTATAGCTCTGATTAGACCGCCTAGCCTGGGAATCTCCATATGCCATGGGAGCGGCCCTAGAAAAGACAAAAAGACAAAAAAAAAGAAAGAAAGAAATAGAGCCCATGTTACCTTTATAGCAGTTTATTATTGGGAGGTAGTATGGGGTAGTACAGAGCTTGGATTCAGCTAGATCTAGATAGCTTGGAATCATACCCCAGCTCTGCTGTATATCGATGTGGGCTTTGTGCAAGTTACTTAATCTATGCCTCCGTTTCCTCCACTTTTTGTCTTTTTAGGGCTGCACCCACGGCATATGGATGTTCCCAGGCTAAGGGTTGAATCGAGGCTACAGTTGCCAGCCTACACCACAGCCACAGCAACTTGGGATCTGAGCCGCATCTGCGACCTACACCACAGCTCGTGGCAACACGGGATCCTTAACCCACTGTGCAGGGCCAGGTATCGAACCCACATCCTCATGGATACTAGTCAGGTTCATTAACCACTGAGCCACAATGGGAACTCCCAGTTTCCTCCACTTTTATAATTGAAGATAATATTATTATATACCTCAGAGGAAAAGGGTCCCTTTAGTCTTTCAGTTTTTAATTTTTACTGAATCTGTCAATTAAGCTTGGTCAGGAATGTTTAATTTTTAGATCAATTTATATTCACACTAAGTGCTCAATAGAGATTGGAAACTCCAATATACTGAAAGGACTTTTCAGCTTATCTGGGCTTGGTGAACTGACACATTTATAGAAAATTTTTAGACACATTCTGTGTATTCAGATAATTGAATTATGTAAAGTGTTCACTTTATTTTTTTTGTGCGTGTATTCTAGAGCCACACCCACAGCATATGGAGGTTCCCAGGCTAGGAGTCAAATTGGAGCTGTAGTCTTCGGCCTACGCCAGAGCCACAGCAACGCAGGATCCTAGCCGCGTCTGCAACCTACGCCATAGCTCACAGCAATGCCGGATTGTTAACCCACTGAGCGAGGCCAGGGATCAAACCCATGAGCACATGGTTCCTAGTCGGATTCTTTAACCATGAGCCACAACGGGAACTGCATGTATTTGAAATTTCTATTTGAAGACCACTGATTTAACTATTAATTAATGTTTTTGGATATGTTTCAGTGATACTTAAAGAGTTTAGAAATATTATACAACTTATTTACTCCATTGCACATCTAATGAGTAATTTCAAGAATGCAGAAATTAATCATTGACTTTATAAAAATACCACAGCATAGCACCAATATTTTCCAGGCATTTTCTTCATTGCATTATACCTTTGATGAGTAATTGATTGTAGACAGCCCTTTTTTCCCCTAATAACATTTAATGTTTTCTTTCTGATTTTACAAGTTATACAGACAACTAAAAATAAAAGCATAAAATAAAGTCACCCATAATCCTGTTCCCCAGAGATAACCATTATTAACATTTTGATTCATTTCCTTCCAGTGTGTATGAATTTTTTTAAATTGAGATTCAGTTGACCTCCATCACTGTGTTAGTTCCAATGCACAATGTACTGATTCCATATTTCTGTACATTACAGATTGATCACCATGATATGTCTAGTTACCATTTGCCACCATACAGAGTTTTTACAATATAATTGACTATATTCCTTATGCCATACATTTCACCCCCATGAGTCATTGTTTTGGTAACTAAAAATGTGTACCTCTTAATCTCCCTTATGCATTTCACTCATCCCCCAAACCCCCTCCGCTCTGGTAACTTCTTATCTACGAGTCTGTTTCTGTTTTGTTAGGTTTGTTTTTAGGTTCCACAGATAAGTAAAATCATTCAGTATTTGTCTTTATCTGACTTATGTCTCTAGATCCATCTATGTTGTTGCAAAGTGACAATATTTCATTCTTTTTATGACTAAGTAATATCCCATCATATATATATTTCATTGTGTATATATATATATATTAGCTTTTCTTTATGTATATCCTATTATATATATCTTCTTTATACATACACACACTTAGACACACAATCAGTGGACACTTAGATTGCTTCCATATCTTGGCTGTTGTTATAATGCTGAAATGAACATAGGGGTGCATATATCTTTTTGAATTAGTGTTTTGTTGTTTCTTCAGAAAAATATCCAGCAGTGTAACTGCTGAATCAAATGGTAGTTCTATTTCTAATTTTGGGAGAAACCTCTATACTGTTTTCCGTAGTGGTGGTATTTATTTTGCATTCCTACCAACAGTAAACAAGGGTCCCTTAACCGCCATATCCTCGCCAGTACTTGTTATTTGTTGTCTTTTTGATAATAACCATTTTGATAGGTATGAGGTGATATCTCATTGTGGTTTTGATTTGCATTTCCCTGGTGATTAGTGATGGTGAGTATCTTTCCATCTGTCTCTTGGCCATCTGTGTGTCTTCTTTGGAAAAATGTCTATTCACATCCTCTGTCCCTTTTTTTTTTTTTAGGTTTTGGCGGTATATGGAGGTTCCCAGGCTAGGGGTGGCCTACACCACAGCTACAGCATCGCTGAATCTGAGGTGCCTCTGCAACCTATATCACAGCTCACGGCAACACCAGATCCTTAACCCACTGAGCAAGGCCAGGGATTGAACCCACAACCTATGGTTCCTAGTTTGTTTCGTTTCCACTGAGCCATGACGGGAACTCCCATTTCCATACAAATATTAGAATTGCTTTTTCTAGTTCTGTGAAAAAAATGCCGTTAGTATTTTGCTAGAGGTTAGGATGAATCTGTAGATTGCCTTGGGTAGCATGGTCATTTTAGCAAAGTTAATTCCTCCAATCCATGAACATGGTGTATCTTCCCATTTATTTATGTCATCTTCAGTTTCTTTCATTAGTGTCTTACAGTGTTCTGACTACAGGTCTGTCACCTCTTGGTTAGATCTGTTCCTAAATATTTTATTCTTTTTGATGCACTTGTAAATAGGAGTGTTTTCTAAATTTATCTTTCTGGTAGTTCAGTGTTATTGTATAAAAATGAAACTCATTTCTGTATATATTAGTTTTGTATCCCACAGCTTCACCGAATTCATTAGCGAATTCTAATAAATTTTTCTGGGGCCGTCTTTAGGATTTTCTATATATAACATCATGTCATCTGCATCGTGACAGTTTTACTTCTGTCTTTCCAATTGGATTCGTTTTAGAACTTTTTCTTCTCTGATTGCTGTGGTGGCTAGAACTTCCAATTATATGTTGAATGAAAGTGGCAAAGTGGGCACCCTTATCTTGTTCCTGATCTTAAAGAAAATACTTTTAGCTTTTCACTTTTGATTATGATACTAGCTATGGGCTTGTCGTTATGGCCTTTATTATATTGAGGTATGTTCCCTCTATACCTGCATTTTTTAAATGTTTATCATAAATGGTTATTGAATTTTGTCAAAAGCTTTCTTGTATCTGTTGAAATTATAATTTATTTTATTCCTCATTTTGTTAATGTGGTATGTCACGTGGATTGATTTGCAGATGTTGAATCATCTTTGCATTCCTGGGGTAAATTCCACTTGATCATGGTGTATGATCTTTTTAATATATTGTTGATTTCAGTTTGCCAATATTTTTTTAAGGATTTTTGCATCTGAGTAGTCATCGGGGATACTGGCATATAATTTTCCTTCTTTCTTTTTGTCTGGTTTTGGTATTAGTAACATTGCTGGCTTTATGGAATGAATTCAGAAGTGTTCCTTCCTCTGGAATTTTTTTGAATAGGCTGAGAAGTATTAGTGTAATTATTTAAATATTTGGTAGAATTCATCTGTGAAGCCATCTGGTCTTGGACTTTTATTTGTTGGGAGTTTTTTAAATTACTGATTCGATATTGTTACTGTTAATTGGTTTGTTCACATTTTCTTTTTTATCCCTTATTCAGTCTTAAGAGATTTTTACATTTCTAGGAATTTTTCTATTTCTTCTAGGTTGTCCATTTTATTGGCATATAACTATTCATAGTAATTTCTTTTGATCCTTTGGTGTTTGTATTTCTGTGGTGTCAATTGTAACTTCTCTTTTTTCATTTCTGATGATACTGATTTGTATTCTCTTTTTTCTTGATGAATCTGGCTAACATTTTATCAGTTTTATCTTTTCAAAAAAACGTCTTTGAGTTTCATTGATTTTTCTTATTAGTTTTTTTTTTTTTTGCAGTCTCTATGTCATATATTTTCACTTATTTTTTTTTTCCTTTTAGTAGCCTTGGGTTTTGTTTGTTTTTTTGTTTTTTTTTATAATTTGTTTAGGTGTAAGCTTAGGTTGTTTGAGATTTTTCTTATTTCCTGAGATAGGCTTATATTGATATAAACTTCCCTCTTAGAATTACTTTCCCTGCATCAAATAGATTTTGGATTGATGTATTTTCATATTCATTTGTCATCAGGTATTTCTTTTATTTTCTCTTTGATATCATCTGTAACCCATTGGTTATTTAGAACCATACTATTTAGCCTCTGTGTGTTAGTGGTTTTTTGCAGTTTTTTGTTCTCGTAGTTGATTTCTAGTCTCATGTGTGGTGGGAAAAGATGCTTGACTTATTTTGTGACTTAACATGTGCTCTAGTCTGGAGAATGTTCCATGTCGTCCATTTGGTGTAATGTATCCTTTAAGGTTAGTGTTTCCTTACTGATTTTGTTTGGATAATTTGTCTGTTGATGTGAGTGGGGTGTCAAAGTCTCCTACTGTTACAGTGTTAGTGTCAGTTTCTCCCTTATGTTTGTTGAAATTTGCTTTACATATTTAGGTGCTTCTATGTTGGGTGCATGTATATTTACAATAGTTAGGTCTTCTTGTTGCATCTTACTATCCTCTACAGTGGCAGTTTAGTACAGTAAACATTTATCTTGTGCCTACTGTATAGAAGGTAGACAGTATACTATAGTGATTACTAAAATGGGAAGGAAATGGGCATTCTCCTAAACAAATTTATAGTATAATGGGAATGGGGGAAAATAAGACAAGTATTCATTACTTTGGTCTTCCTTGATGATGACAGGTATCCTTAAAGGAGTGAAAAGTCAAATTTTTTTAATGTCTCTAACATTAAACATGTTTCTAACAATGTTAGCTGATATGAGTATAAAGAAAGTTTTTCATCCTTTAATGCCACTGTGGTGACAAATATGAAATTTAGAAATGGTGTTAAATGTTTTTAAGTATTTGCATTCTGTTTTTTAACAAATAACTTCTTGGTAACACTTTTTTTCTGCTGCATATACCGATTCAAAGAATGATTTTATGTGACATAAACAGGTGACAGTTTTTCTTAGCTGCTGTCACTGCTACTAAAGGGCCTAAAAGTCCTTGGGGCAGTTTCTTCACTGAGGCTGATTTTACAGTTTTGCTCTAAAGCATTTCTTTTTGAGTTATCTCTGAATTCAAAAGTGTTATCAGTGAAAAAAAAAAATTGTTATCAGTGAAACCATGCAACTAATAGGATGTACAGTGGGCTCTTGGGTCCATGTCAACTGGCTGCTTGAGTATAGGGCCCTTTAGATAGCTAGGAGAGGTCTGTGCCGATGCGTGGAATCAGCTGGAAAAGGGGCTCGTTTCCACTGCGGAATCTGCCCAGATTGCCTTTTCCTCATCATTGCATATATAGTGACTCCTATGTAATATTTAAAATGTTCGTTCTTTGGTTTTGTTTGTTTGTTTGTTTGTTTGTTTTAACTGTATGTTCCCTGTTTAAGCAGTAGTAGCTGAAAAAAATTTTTTTGTGGTTTTAATATATGTATTGACACAGTGACCTCTTGGGGAAAACATTTATTTCACAAATTTTTATTGACTCTTCATCATTGTACAATAGGTTTCAAACTGAAATTCAGATGGTGAATAAACAGTTCCCCTGTGAGCCATTCAAATTTTTGGAGCCAACTTTAAGACTAGAGTATTGTGAAGCACTGGCTATGCTTAGGGAAGCAGGAATTGAAATGGGAGATGAAGAAGACCTAAGGTTTGTTTGTCTTTGTGATTTTTAATACTTTAGTAATTATATTTAAGATATAAAAGAATGGATATATTAATGAATGGTATTTTTTCACCCCGTTGATGAACTTCAGTTTGTTAACTTTGGTATATATAGTAGGATGCTATTTCATTGAGTTGTGATCTGAAATAAAATATCATTTAATATGGTTTGCCAAAGCTTCAATATTTTTGTTTATGAACACCGTTTTCTCCAAATCCCTTCCCCATATTCATAATGTTTTAAAGAATATAGGCCTTTTTGCCTGTGATTTTATCATCTAATATGTTACCTCTCTTTCTAAATCAGTGGTGCTAAGAGAGGCTATACAGGATTACAGTATAAAACTTTTAAAATCTCTAGAAGTCACTGTTCTCTATTCAACATACTATGTTATATTATCTAAATTCAGATCAAATGGTTTGTAATTTTGAAATGAATTATGTAGTTTGATGAAGATTAGAAGTTAGCTACTTATATTTTATTCAAGGGTTCTTACATTAAACTATTTAAGCAAACAACTCATATCAATGTAGGAAGAGATGATTATTGTTATGTTTTAAGATTTTAAAAAGTTTTTCCCTAAAAACATTTCATTTACTTTAATTTTTTTCCTTTTTTTTTTCTTTTTTTTAGGGCCACACCCGCAGCACATGGAGGTTCCCAGGCTAGGGGTCAAATTGGAGCTGTAGCTGCCAGCCTATATATCACATCTCACGGCAACTCCAGATCTTTAACCAGGGATCAGACCTGCATCCTCATAAATGCTAGTCAGATTAGTTTCCACTGAGCCATGATGGGAACTCCTACTTTTATTTAACATACACATCTGTGTGTGTATACATATATATTGTTTTAAATATCCATACATTGCTAGATGACATTTGAAGGAAAACCATAAATTCTATAATTACTTTAAGATAGACATTATTTTCTCATCTATTTTGGGAATTTTTCTTAAATAGATGATAAAGTAACAGCCTCCTGGCTATAGAAATGTAATTGGTTTATATAAACACTATTACATTTTACTTGGGAATATAAACCTTTGATAAAGAGTAACAAAAAGATAAGACCATTTTCTTTTTTTCTTTTCTTTTTTTAGGGCTGGACCTGTGGCATATGGAGGTTCTCGGAGCTGTAGCAGCCAGCCGCAGCTCACAGTAACACCAGATCCTTAACACACTGATCGAGGCCAGGGATCGAACCAGCAACCCCATGGTTCCTAGTCGGATTCGTTAACCACTGAGCCATGACAGGAACTCCCCAACTTAAAACTTTTTGAAGTTGCTGTTTGATCTTCAAACACTTGATTTCCTGTTTCTTTTTCAGTACACCAAATGAAAAACTATTGGGTCGTTTGGTAAAGGAGAAGGTAGGACTCCTATTCATGCTGAATTTCTTTTTCTAAATCTGAAATATATGTTGGTACTGAAGAATATTTGCAAGGGGGACAGTATTTTTAAAAATTAGCTTAGTGTTTGATTAACTCAGTATTTTATTTTTGTATTAAGTTGTACTGAGGTATCTTTAAAAGTGATTTCTAGGTCTGATAGTTTAGTTAGAAAGGACCTCAAGATGATTTGAAATTATTTAGAAGTGGTCTTCCCTGAGTACCCTTGGGACTAGAGGGTGAATGAATTTCCTTCCTGCCTCTTTTGTGAAAGTTACTTTCCTATCTCATTTCCCAAAACTCCAGCCAGAGAAAAGCTAAACTTAGTGTGATCTTTAAAGAAATTAAAAGAATTGTGTTGTTGAATGAAAACAGTCCTTGAGCTCCTCCTGCTGGTTGCACTGAAAACTATTCAAGTGACTGGGGAACTAACTTGGTGAAACTGCGCAGTAGAGTTTTTACCTTTAAAATGCTGTTTCAGTAGGGCTGATTCTAATTTTCAGCTCTTTTTTTTTTTTTTTTTTTGTCTTTTTGCCATTTCTTGGGCCGCTACTGCGGCATATGGAGGGTTCCAGGCTAGGGGCCGAATCGGAGCTGTAGCTGCCAGCCTACGCCAGAGCCACGGCAACGCAGGATCCGAGCCGAGTCTGCGACCTACACCACAGCTCACGGCAACGCCAGATCGTTAACCCACTGAGCAAGGGCAGGGACCAAACCCACAACCTCATGGTTCCTAGTCGGATTCATTAACCACTGCGCCACGACGGGAACTCCAAATTTTCAGCTCTTTTGACATGCCTCAGTGCTCTGCTTTTAGGAAATATGTTTAACATTGAAATAGTTAAAATGTGATTGGTTTCTTTTTAAGTAAATGTAGGCCACATAGTAAATATTCTAATAAAAATGTCATAATTTCATGTTAATGTTATTTTATTTCAATTTTAGTTTTCACTTAAGGAAAACTACCAAATTTACTTTAGGTATCTAAAAGAAAATTTAAATTATTAGAGAAATAAGGTTTTTTGTAGATCGGTATAGTAAAGGATACCAGTTTTTCCCAAAATACTTTACAGATTCAGTGTAGCTTTTGTAAAACCCAATGAGATTTAGAATAATTTAGCAAAAGCAGTTATAAAATGCATCTAAAAAACTGAGCTCTAATTGCAGTGAAAAAAAAATGAAAATCAAGTTTATCACACCATAATTTTCTTTGGGGGAGAAATTGGAAAAAGATTACATGTCCAAAAAAAAAAGAAAAATGCATATTTGAATTATGAATAGTCATCACCTCATAAGAATTAAGTATATTGGAAGAATTTATAACATCATAGCAAGAAGCTATAAGATACAAATGTTACTAAGAAACTGGTTATTTCATATAGAGTGTAATTATAGTAATTTTGAAGAACAAAACTTATGTATAAAAAAGATAATCACTAAAATGTTTGCCTTTTCACTTTCATTAAACTTTTTAAAAATCTGTTTTAATCATTTATTCTTTTTATAGTATGATACAGATTTTTATATTCTTGATAAATACCCATTGGCTGTAAGACCTTTCTATACCATGCCTGACCCAAGAAATCCTGTAAGTAATTTGATTTTAAATAACCTGTTTTGGGGATATCTTTATTGTCACCATGTCAGTTGTACAATGGGAATAATGATTTTCATAGTAACTTGCAGTTTTGATGAACATATTGTTACATGTATTACTACTAGTTTCTGTCAATTCAAGTCAGAATAATATTGTGAAATTTTAATATTCTAGCAAATTAGTCCCCAAAACCTATATTAAAAAATCATTTTCACATGTCCTTTTTTTTTTTTTGTCTTTTTGCCATTCCTTGGGCTGCTCCCACAGCATATGGAGGTTCCCAGGCTAGGGGTTGAATCGGAGCTGTAGCCACTGGCCTATGCCAGCTGTGTGCAACCTACACCACAGCTCACGTCAACGCCGGATCCTTAACCCACTGAGCAAGGTCAGGGATTGAACCCGAAACCTCATGGTTCCTACTCGGACTTGTTAACCATTGAGCCATGACGGGAACTCCTCACATGTCATTTTTAAAGATATGAGGAAGAAACACCATATAAATAATAAGTAGCATTAATAGATTTGAAAACTACCAAATCATTTTATCATTGAACTTGAACTAAGAGTTCACATTTTGTCTTGGTAGTTAATCTAAATAATATCTTGTGGCCTTTTGCGGTTTTTCCTTTGCCCTGGCTCCCAAACTTTAATGGACATCAGAATCACTTGGAGGGTTTTTGTTTGTTTGTTTGTTTTTTGATTGTTTGTTTGTTTGTTTTGCCACACCCATGGCATCCTGAAATTCTGGGGCCAGGGATCAAACCTGCACCACAGCTCACAGCAACACTGGTCCTTAACCCACTGAATGAGGCCAGGGATCAAACCTGCAACCTCATGGTTACTAGTCGGATTTCCACTGAGCCACAACAGGAACTCCAGAGTGGTATTTTGTTTATTTGTTTTTCCTGCAGAAACAGTCCAACTCTTATGATATGTTCATGAGGGGAGAAGAAATACTCTCAGGAGCTCAAAGAATACATGATCCTCAGCTGCTAACAGAGAGAGCCTTACATCATGGAATTGGTAAGCAACTTACATTTCAGAGGTTGTGTTTGTTTGTTTTTTTGTGTGTGTGTTTTTATCTTTTTTAGGGCCACACCCATGGCATATGGAGGTTCCCAAGTTGGGGGTGAAATTGGAGCTGTAGCTGCCAGTCTACACCATAGCCACAGCAACACCAGTTCCAAGTCATGTCTGTGACCTACACCACAGCTCATGGCAATGCCAGATCCTTAATCCACTGAGCAAGGCCAAGTATAAACCTGCGTCCTCATGGATGCTGGTCAGATTCGTTTCCACTGAGCCACGAAGGGAACTCTGAGAGTCATGTAAATTCTAAAAACAATATGTTTTAAAGACTTTTAAGAAACACAATCATTTGTTTTAACCTTCATTGTTCAGTAATTGGGTTTACAACTTTTTAAGGTAATACGATGAAAATTACATTTCTTTGTTTCATGTTTGTTTTGTAGATTTGGAGAAAATTAAAGCATACATTGATTCCTTCCGTTTTGGAGCCCCTCCTCATGCTGGTGGAGGCATTGGTAATATTCCTTTAATAGTATGGCAATATTTCTAACCCAGATTTCATTTGGCAAAGTGCTCATTCAGTTTTGACTGAATTTCTTAAGTACTAGATTCTAAAAAGTAAATTTCGTATATTGTTATTGCTTATAAATAAGTCCATATGTGCTAATTTAATACAAACTTGAATTACAAGAATTTTTTTAAAGTGAGTTATGACTAAATGAAAGTTTAATTTTGAATATGTTAACTTTCAGTATTCATGAGTTCATTTAACTTAGTCCAAATTAAAGTTCTCCCTTCACTTATGTCAGATTGCTGCTAAATGTTTTTGTTGAAATGTAACACTTCATTGACTTTTAGGACCACTTCTCTAGTTTATGTAAAATATTGTTCTGTGATTTAAAATGACTAAATATTTAATTAACTCAACTTTTAGATGTCCATGTAAAAAACTCTTAAAAAGCATTCTGAATTTATAGTTTTGTGAAGTTTCTATTTGTTTGGAGTTTTGGGGGGTTTTTTGGGCGGGGGGGGGGGGGGGGTGTGTTGTTTTTTGTCTTTTGTGTTTTTAGGGCCGCACCTGTGACATATGGAGGTTCCAAGGCTAGGGGTCTTTTCAGAGTTGTGGCCGCCAGCCTACGCCAGAGCCACAGCAACTCAGCTGCGTATGTGACCTACACCACAGCTCATGGCAACGCCGGATCTTTGACCCACTGAGCAAGACCAGGGATCGAACCCGCAACCTCATGGTTCCTAGTCGGATTCGTTAATACTGAGCCATGATGGGAACTCCTGTTTGGAGTTTTTTGGTGAACAGGTAATATACTTATAAAAATTTCAAATTCTGAGCGTGCAGAAGAATGTACATCCACCTCCCTAGAGGAAACTATTGTTTCTAGTTTTCTCTTGACCTTAGTAAAGATGACCTTTGCATATGCAAAATTACATATCCCTTTTAAAATATTTTTTATGCAAATTTTAGTGTATAGTGTAAACCATTCAGTACCTTGCAGTGTCAGTACTTATCAATACTTAAAGAACTTTTTCATTCTTTTTCTTATCACTACATAGAATCCATTAAAAGGATGCATTATTAACCAGCTTCCTATTAGCAGACGTGTTGGCTATTACCAGGCTTTTTTTATTATAAACAATGCTACATTGAATATATACATAGTTTAAGTTTTAATTGGAAATTTGTAATTATTTTCTCTTAGAATATTGTGAGTAATGTGCCTTTTGCATGATATTCTACAAACTTTTGTGACTAATTGACAATGTAAATATTGCTTATGAAGGACACTTCAGTGATTGTCAAAATACTACCTTTTTTTTTTTTTTTTTTTGGCTGCCCTGCAGTATATGGATGTTCCCTGGCCAGGGATCAGATTCAAGCCATATTTGCAACTACACCATAGCTGTGGCACCTATACCGCAGCCAGATACTGAGCCCAGTGTGCCAAGTTGGGGATCAAACCTGAATCCCAGTACTCTAGAGACACTGTCAATTCTGTTGCGCCACAGTGGGAACTCCTAATACTGCCTATATTGGATAAGTAACATTTGAGAGGAAGATGGGATATAGTGATTTTTTTTTTTTTTGGTAATGTTAGATTACTATAATACAAGGTTCAAATTTACATCTACAGATGTATTTTAGTAAGGAAAAACAATACAAATATTAATTCTTTTATTTAGTACTGTTTTAGATGTTAAATATATTCCGTTAAACTTCAAAGTTTTTGCTATATAAAAATGTCCTTTGACTGTGCCTTCTTTGTGTGACGTATTGTCCCGCTGCAACTTCAGTGAAATAGAAAACAAATTACACCCAAAAATTTTCACTTGCAGGAGTTCCTGTTTTGGCTCAGTAAGTTATGAGTGCAACTAGTATCCATGAGGATGTGGGTTCGATCCCTGGACTCACTCAGTGGGTTAAGGATCCATCCAGCACTGCCACAAGCTGTGGTGTAGGTTGCAGATGAGGCTTGGATCCTGAGTAGCTATGGCTGTGGCATACGCCGGCAGTTGCAGCTAAGATTCGACCTCTAGCCTGGGAACTTCCATATGCCACAGGGGTGGCCCTAAAAAGAAAAAAGAAAAAGTTTCATTTGCTACTTTTGCTCTGCTTCTTAGGTGGTACTTTTCTTCATTCTTGTCAGTAATATAGTAATTTTTTAAATGATTTTAATTTTTTCCCATTATAGCTGGTTTACAGTGTTCTGTCAATTTTCTATTGTACAGCAAGGTGGACCCAGTTACACATACATGTATACATTGTTTTTTCTCACATTGTCATGCTCCATCACAAGTGACTAGATATAGTTCCCAGTGCTATACAGCAGGATCTCATTGCTTAAGTATATAGTATTTAAGTCACATATCAAAGTAAGACTCTTCTGCACTCAAAACATTTAGTATAGTACTGTGTTACAGAATCTTTTATGCTAGGAAACACCATGTTTAATAGAAGTTATATTCCTTCCTAACAAAGAAAAGTATTTTGTTGATCAGTGATATTATTTTGATAGTTTTCAATAAGTTAAGACCCCGAGAGGTTTTCAAAAAATGAATTAATAATTATTTTGTTTTCCTTAGGGTTGGAGCGAGTAACTATGCTGTTTTTGGGCTTGCACAATGTTCGTCAGACCTCAATGTTTCCCCGTGATCCCAAAAGACTCACTCCTTAAAGTGTTGCTTTGTATTCTTTCCAGTAACCTGCTATTGATCAGGCTGTACCTTAGATAACTCAAAATATGCAATAGAATAAATGTCTTATCTAAAGTGCCACAATTACCTTTGGATTCATTCAGTATAGGTCACTAAAAGAGAAGATTTTTATAACCTTGGACATGCTTCAGTAGGAAATGGTTGAACATTTTAATGAAAAATTCATACTGTTAAAAGTTCGTATTGCATTACCACAATAAATGTTAACAGTTTTAAACAGATAATATTGTATAAATTTTCTTTTCTATATTACAGTGGCTACAATATTAATATATTAAATTTTCAATATTTGGTCTTTTTTTTAATTCTGACATGGAGATAGAACAATTTTGGAGAAATATCTGAGATTTTAATGAGTGTATAATTGGCATATCATGGAAAATTAGACAGCAGATAATCAATTTTAAAAATCGTGCCTAGGAATCATGTAAAGCAGGTGAGAATACTGGTTAGAAAATAATATACTGTATTAAATTGTTTAATTCTGAACCTGAATTTCAATAAAATTTTAAAACTAATTATAGTCTCTGTGCAACTTCATGGCAATATGATTTTACAACTGGTTCTTGCCATTTATAATTTGGGAAAAGAAAAAATTGACAAACAGTTTATGTAAATGCCTAAGAGCAAATGAAAACTGATATATTCATAACATGTATTCATACTAAGGTATAAGTTCAGAAAGTTCTTAAAGCTGACAGCTTGGGTTGCTTAATTGTTTATTTTACATAGATTACAAAACACTGCAGAATTTTGTTGTTGTTGTTGTTGTTGTTGTTGTTATGGCTGCACCTGTGGTATATGGAAGTTCCCAGGCCAGCCGTCTTAATCGGAGCTACAACTGCACCACAGCCACAGCAACACCAGATTCTTAAGCCACTGAGCCAGGCCAAGGATCAAACCCGCATCCTCACAGAGACAATGTTGGGCCCTAACAGGAACTCCATAATTTTCTCTTTTTGTTTTTAACTGGTACTAGTATTTAGTGAAGTCACTAAAATGCACTCCTGTTTCCCTCCCCGAAATAAATTTTTATATAAGAATTACAGTTAGGGAGTTGCTGTCGTGGCGCAGTGGTTAATGAATCCAACTAGGAGATTGTGAGTTCGATCCCTGGCCTTGCTCAGTGGGTTGAGGATCCGGCGTTGCCGTGAGCTGTGGTGCAGGTCACAGACTTGGCTCGGACCGAGTTGCTGTGGCTCTGGCGTAGGCTGGTGGCTACAGCTCCGATTCAGCCCCTTGCCTGGGAACCTCCATATGCCATGAGAGTGGCCCAAGAAATGCCAAAAAGACCAAAAAAAAAAAAAAAGAATTACAGTTAGAAACACTTTACCTCTCAACTCTCAATTATTAAATATGTTGATGTTCATGTTAATTTTATGGTGATCCACATGTAATGGTCAGGAACAAAACAATGTAATGCAAATATTTTTCCTTACAGGAAAAGGAAAAACAATACAGCAAAGAAAGAGGGTCAGAAAGGTAGGACATTACCTGTGGATCAAGAACATCTGCCCATTATTTTTGAAAGTTAATTATGTTACCATCTAGATTATGAGGTCTTTTAAGTGTAGAGACTTAATTTTTATCTTTCTTTCATAACCTTCCCAAGTATCTTGAGTTTGGTAGGTACCCCAAAATAGTTAAAAACATTTAAGCCACACCAAGAATAAAATAGTCTACTATCTTTTTCTGTATTGCATAATCTCCAAACCCCAAAATAGTATGATAATAATAGCCCTGGAGCTATTCTGAAGTACAGAGAATTATAGCTTCTTTCAAAATAAATTATTTGTTTAAAGTCTTAGAATGATGTAATTTTTTATTTAATTATTTTTATTATTAAGTATTTCAAGCAGGCCAACCAAATAGAACCATGATATAAAGGACACCCCTGTACTTGCCACCAGGCTTTATCAAATCTTAACATTGCCATATTTGCTTCAAATATTTTTCTTTTTTAGGGAAAATATAGTGTGTGTACCCTGTTCCTATTCCTTCCTACCATAGTGTTAACTACTATATAAATTGGGTGTTTATTCTTTTGCAAGTTTTTCCAAGTTTTTATATTTTAACTAAATATTTCTCTTTTTTTGGCTTTTTTTTTTTTAGGACATATAGAAGTTCCCAGGCTAGGGGTCGAATCACAGCCACAGCTACTAGCCTACACCACAGCCATAGTAACTTGGGATCCGAGCTGTGTCTGCAACCTACACAACAGCTCACAGCAACATCAGATCCTTAAACCATTGAGTGAGGCCAGGGATCAAACCCACATCCTCCCAGAGCTTGCCTTAGGTTCTTAACCTGTTGAGAGGCTATCAGTTATCAGTTTTTATTTATTGCTTTTTTTATGCAGCAACATTCCTGAATTCTTATTACTTCTAAAGTTTCTATTAAGTATCTTGTATTTTCTTTTTTGTTGGTGGTGGTGGTTTTTTTTTGTTTGTTTGTTTGTTTTTCAATTTTTTAAGACCACACCCATGGCATATGGAGGGGCCCAGGTTAGGGGTTGAATTGCAGCTACGCCACAGCCATAGCAACTCCAGATCTGAGCCATGCCTTCGACCTACACCACAGCTCACAGACGCTGGATCCTTAACCCACTGAGCAAGGCCAGGGATTGAACCTGCAACCTCAGTTGGATTCGTTTCCACTGCACCACAATGGGAACTCCAAATGTCTTGTATTTTCAAGGTAAACAGACACGTGAGAAAGACTAGCATAATAGTAAAAAGTATAGAGTTCCCACTGTGGTGCAGAGGGTTAAGAGTCCAACTGCAGCAGCTAGGGTCACTGCTGAGGCACAGTTTTGATCCTTGGCCCAGCACAGTGAATTAAAGAAACCATTGTTGCCGTAATTATGGCATAAGTCACTGAGGCTCAGATTCAATCCCTGGCCCAGAAACTTCCATATGCTATGCGTTTGGCCATTAAAAAAAAAAAAAAAAAAGTGTGGATTCTGTGGCTCTGCTACCTGGATTCAAATCTTGATTTTGCTATTTACCAACTATATAACCTTGAGTAATTTGCTTATCCTCAATTTGCATAATTCTATCTTAATGAGACTATTGTGAAATTTAAAAAGCTGAAACACACGGAACAGTGCTTGGCTCATAGAATAGTGTCTGGCAAATAAAGAAGAGTCTTAACTTTTCCTATCTTTTTTTTTTAGGGCCGAACCCAAGGCATATGTAATTTCCAGGCTAGGGGTTGAATCAGAGCTTCATCTGCCAGTCTACACCACAGCCACAGCAGCTGGGGATCCGAGCTTCATCTGCAGTTGCAGCTCATGGCAATGCCACATCCCTGACCCTCTCAGCAAGTCCAGGGATCAAACCCACATTCTCATGGATACCAGTCTGATTCATTTCCACTGCACCACAATGGGAACTCTTAGTTCTTATGTCATATTTATTTATTGTATTACTTACTTCCTTCAGTAGATTTTTTTTTTTTTTGCTTTTTAGGGCTGCACCCGCAGCATATGGAGGTTCCCAAGCTGCCGGCCTACACCACAGCCATGGCAACTCGGGATCCAAGCCACATCTGCACCTACACCACGTTTCATGGCAATGCTCAATCCTTAACTCACTGAGTGAGGCCAGAGATCGAACCTGCAATCTCATGGTTTCTAGTTGGATTCATTTCTGCTGTGTTACAGTGGGAACTCCTCTTCAGTAAAATATTGAATAAAAGCAGTGGTGGGGGCATGCTTTTCTTGTTTCTGACTTAATTTTAAACACTCCTAAAGTCTCAAGATTAAGTGTGTTATTTGCTATGAATATATAAAAGAAGCCGTTTATCAGGTTAATGAAGGTTCCATTTGTTGAGTTTTTGTTAAGAATGACTTGAATTTGTCAAGCACTTTTTCTGTATTTGCTGCAATTTTTTTTTTCCTTTTAGTTTTGAATATGATAGATGACAGTAATAGAAATTCTTGATATTTTTCTGGAATAAATACTACTTGATCATGATGTATTTTGTGTATGTACTCCTGAATTCAACTTGGTAATATATACAACAAAATCCATTCATCTTAAGTGTGTAGTTGGATGAATTTTGGTAATTTTATATAGTCAGTAACTTCCACCATAATCAGAGCAGAGACCATTTCCATTGCCCTAGAAAGTTCCAGAGTGCATTCTCAACCTCTGGCAAAAGGTCTACTTTTGTCACTATTATGTTGCATTTTCAAGAACTGATATAAATAGAACAGTGTATAGTCTTGATTTCTTTTTCTTTTTTTTTTTTTGTTCTTTTTGTTTGTTTTTGGGGGGCTACACTTGGGGTATATGGAGGTTCCCAGGCTAGTGGTTGAATCTGAACTACACCAGTTGGCCTTTGCCACAGCAACAGCAACTCGGGATCCAAGCCAAATATGCGACGTGCACTACAGCTTACAGCAATACCAGATCCTTAGCCCACTGAGCGAGGCCAGGGGTCGAACTCACATCCTCATGGATGTGATTCAGTTATGTTAACGGCTGAGCAACAACGAGAACAAATTGATTTCTTTCTTAAGCTTGATGTTTTGAGATTCATCCATGCCGTTGCATGTATTAATAGAATGTGTTTTTATTGATCAGTAATATTCCATAGAATGGATATGCCATAATTTGCTTTCTTCACCAGTTGATGTACATATAAACACCATCCAGTTTTATTGTTTTTTTATTACTCAATGAATTTATTACATTTGTAGTTGTACAATGATCATCACAATCCAATTTTATAGAATTTCCATCCCACAACCCCCACCCCCCAAACTGTCTCCTCAGGAGACCATAAGTTTTTCAATGTCTGTGAGTCAGTATCTGTTCTGCAAAGAAGTTCATTCTGCCCTTTTTTCACATGCCACATGACAGTGAATGCATTTGATGTTGGTGTCTCATTGTATGGCTGACTTCACTTAGCATGATAATTTCTAGGTTCATCCATGTTGCTAAAGATGCCGGTATTTCATTCCTTTTAATGGCTAATATTCCACTGTGTATATGTACCACCTCTTCTTCATCCACTCCTCTGTCGATGGACATTTAGGTTGTTTCCATGTCTTGGCTATTGCAAATAGTGCTGCAGTGAACATCGGAGTACGTGTCATTGGGAGCCATGGTTTTCTCTGGATAGATGCCCAGGAGTGGGATTGCTGGATCAAATGGTAGTTCTATGTTTAGTTTTCTGAGGAATCCCCATAGTGTTTTCCACAGTGGTTGCACCAATTTACAATCCCACCAGCAGTGTAATAGGGTTCCTTGTTCTCCACACCCTCTCCAGCACTTCTTGTTTGTAAGACTTTCTGATGATGGCCATTCTGGCTTGTGTAAGGTGGTACCTCATCGTGGTTTTGATGTGCATATCTCTAATGATGAGTGATATTGAACATCTTTTCATGTGTTTTTTGGCCATCCAAATGTATTCTTTGGAGAATTGTCTGTTTAGCTCTTCTGCCCATGTTTTGATGGGGGTTGTTTGTTTTTTTGGTATGGAGCTGCAGAAGTTGTTTATAAATTTTGGAGATGAATCCCTTGTCAGTTGATTGATTTGCAAAGATGTTCTCCAATTCTGTGGGTTGTCATTTTGTGTTGTTTAGGGTTTCCTTTGCTGTGCAGAAACTTTTAAGTTTGATTAGGTCCCATTTGTTTACTTTTGTTTTCACTGTCAGTACTCTAAGAGATGGATCTGAGAAGATGTTGCTGTTGTTTATGTCAGAGAGTGTTCGGCCCAGGTTTTCCTCTCAGAGTTTTATAGTATCTGGTCTTAATCTAGGTCTTTAATCCGTTTGGAGTTTATTTTTGTGTATGGTGTTAGGGAGTGTTCTAATTTCATTCTTTTCCATGTGGCTGTCCAGTTTTCCCAGCACCACTTATTGAACAAGCTGTCCTTTCTCCATTGTATATTCTTGCCTCCTTTGTCATAGATGAGTTGGCTGTAGGTGCGTGGGTTTAATTCTGGGCTTTCTCTCCTGTTCCACTGATCTATATGTCTGTCTTTGTGCCAGTACCATACGGTTTTGATGATTGTTGCTTTGTAGTATGGTGTGAAGTCCGGGAGCCTGATTCCTCCAGCTCCATGTTTCTTTTTCAGGATGTCTTTGGCTATTCTGGGTCTTTGGTGCTTCCACACAATCCTTAAAATATTTTGTTCGAGTTCTATGAAAAATGTCCTTGGTAATGTGATAGGGATTGCATTGAATCTGTAGATTGCCTTGGGTAGTATAGTCATTTTGATAACATTAACTCTTCCAGTCCACGAGCATGGTATGTCTTTGCATCTATTTGTGTCATCTTTGATTTCTTTCATCAGTGTCTTGTAGTTTTCAGAGTACAGGTCTTTTGTCTCGTTAGGTAGGTTTACACCTAGGTATTTTATTCTTTTGGATGTGATGGTAAATGGGATTGCTTCCCTAATTTCTCTTTCTGTTCTTTCATTGTTAGTGTATAGAAATGCCATCGATTTCTGTGTATTAACTTTGTATCCTGCAGTTTTGCCAAATTCATGGATGAGCTCTAACAGTTTTCTGGTAGATTCTTTAGGATTCTCTAGGCATAGTATCATGTCATCTGCAAATAGTGATAGTTTTACTTCTCCCTTTCCAATTTGGATTCCTTTTATCTCTTTTTCTTCTCTGATTGCCGTGGCTAGGACTTCCAAAACTGTGTTGAAGAGTAGTGGCGAGAGTGGACATCCTTGTCTTGTTCCTGATCTCAGCGGGAATTCTTTCAGCTTTTCACCATTGAGAATGATGTTTGCTGTGGGTTTGTCATAGATGGCCTTCTTTATCTTGAGGTAGGTTCCCGCTATGCCCACTTTCTAAAGGGTTTTTTTATGAGAAATGGGTGTTGGATTTTGTCAAAGGCTTTTACCACATCTATTGAGAGGATCATATGGTTTTTATCCTTAGTTTATGTGGTGTGTCACACTGATGGATTTGAGGATATTGAAGAAAACTTGCATCCCTGGGATAAATCCCACTTGGTCATGATGTACAATCCTTTTAATGTATTGTTGGATGCAGTTTGCTAGTATTTTGTTGAGGATTCTTGCATCCATGTTCATCAGTGAAATGGGCCTGTATTTTTCTTTTGTTGTGGTATCTTTGTCTGGTTTTGTTATGAGGATGATGGTGGCCTCATAGAATGAGTTTGGGAGTATACCTTCCTCTCCAATTTTTTGAAATAGTTTCAGAAGGCGAGGTGGTAGCTCTTCTCTAAATGTTTGATAGAATTTGTCTATGAAGCCATCTGGTCCTGGACTTTTGTTTGTTGGAAGTTTGTTGTTGTTGTTGTTGTTGTCTTTTTGTCATTTCTAGGGCAGCTCCTTGCGGCATATGGAAGTTCCCAGGCTAGGAGTCTAAGTGGAGCTGTGGCCACTGGCCTATGCCACTGCCACAGCAACGTGGGATCCGAGGCACATCTGCAACCTACACCACAGCTCACAGCAATGCCGGATCCTTAACCCTCTGAGCAAGGCCAGGGATCGTACCTGTAGCCTCATGTTTCCTGGTCAGATTTGTTCACCACTGAGCCATGATGGAAACTCCCTGTTGGAAGTTTTTTAATCACAGTTTCAATTTCCGTTCTTGTGATTGGCCCATTCATCTTTTCTATTTCATCTTGGTTTAGTCTTGGAAGATTGTACTTTTCTAAGAATTTATCCATTTCTTCTAGGTTTTCCATTTCATTGGCGTATAGTTGCATATGGTAGTCTCTTATGATCCTTTGTATTTCTGTGATGTCCATTCTTGCTTCTCCTTTTTCATTTCTAATTTTATTGATTTGAGTCCTCTCTCTTTTTTCTTGATCAGTCTGGCTAAGGGTTTATCCATTTTTTTAAATCTATTCAAAGAACCATCTTTTCATTTCATTGATCTTTTCTATGGTATTCTTCATTTCTATTTCATTGATTTCTGCTCTGATCTTTATGATTTCTTTCCTTCTACTAACTTTAGGTCTTGTCTATTCTTCTCTCTCTAGCTGCTTTAGATGTAAAGTTAGCTTGTTTATTTGAGCTTTTTCTTGTTTCCTGATGTGGGTTTGTATTGCTATAAACTTTCCTCTTAGAACGGTGTTTGCTTCATCCCATAGGTTTTGGAGTGTTGTATTTTTGTTGTCATTTGCGGCCAGGTATTTTTTAATTTCCTCTTTGATTTTTTCAGTGATCCATTGGTTGTTTAGTAGCATGTTGTTTATTCTCCACGTGTTTGTGTTTTTTGCAGATTTTTTCTTGTTGATTTCCAATCATATAGCGTTGTGGTTGGAAAAGATGCTTGATATGATTTCAAGTTACCGAGGTTGGATTTGTAGCCCAGGATGTGATCCATTTTAGAGAATGTTCCATGTGCACTTGAGAAGAAAGTGTATTCTGTTGCTTTTGGATGGAATATCCTATAAATATCTGTGAAGTCCACCTGGTCTAATGCTTCCTTCAGGGCCTGTGTTTCCTATTGATTTTCTGTCTGGATGATCTGTCCATTGCTGTAAGTGGGGTGTTAAAGTCCCCCACTATAATAGTGTTTTTGTCGATTTGTCCTTTTAAGGTTGTTAGCAGTTGCCTTATATATTGTGGTGAACCTATGTTGGGTGCGTAGATATTTAACATTGTTCTATCTTCTTCTTGGATTGATCCTTTGACCATTATGTAATGACCTTCTTTGTCACTTAAAATATTCTTCATTTTAAAGTCTATTTTGTCTGATAGGAGTGTTGCTACTCCAGCTTTCTTTTGATCCCCGTTTGCGTGAAATATTTTCTTTCATCCTCTCACTTTCAATTTGTATGTGTCCCTAGAAGTGAAGTGGGTCTCTCTGTGAAGACAGCATGTATATGGGTCTTGTTTTTGTATCCATTCAGCCAGTCTGTGTCTTTTTTTTTTTCCTAGGGCGATACCCACAGCATATGGAGGTTCTCAGGCTAGGGGTCTAATCGGAGCTATAGCCGCCAGCCTACGCCACAGCCACAGCCACAGCCATGCGGGATCTGAGCCATGTCTGTGACCTACACCACAGCTCACAGCAACGCCAGATCCTTAACTCACTGAGTGAGGCCAGGGATTGAACCCGCAACCTCATGGTTCCTAGTCGGATTTGTTAACCGCTGAGCCATGACGGGAACTCCAGTCTGTGTCTTTTGGTTGGGGAGTTTAGTCCATTCACATTTAAGGTAATTACTGATATGTATGTTCTTATTGCCATTTTATTAATTGCTTTGGATTTGTTTTTATTGCTCTTTTTTCTTCCCTTCTTTTCTTGTTTTCTCCTCTTCTGGTTTGATGAGTATCTTTAGTTCTGTATTTGAGTTGATTTTTCTTATTTGTTTGTATATCAAATGTAGATTTTTGGTTTGCAGTTATTCTGAAGTTTTGATATAAAAGTCTATATGTATGTGAGATTGTTTTAAGTTGTTGTTCTCTTAATTGTAAGTTCATCTCTGGTGTCCTGCATTTGTACCACCTCTTCTCATGATTTCTGATTTCGGTGGTGTAATTGTGCATGATGATTTCATATCTTTATAGTATATATATGTCTTTACTGGTGAGCCTTGTCATTTGCGGTATTTTTGTTTCCTGTTGCTGTCTTTTCTTTTCTGCCTAGAGAAGTTCCTTTAGTATGTGTTGTAAAGCTGGTTTAGTGTTGCTGAATTCTCTCTGTGAAGGTTTTGATTTCTCCTTCAAATCTGAATGAGAGCCTTGCTGGGTCAAGTCATCTTGGTTGGAGTTTTTTTCCTTTCATTAAGTTAAGTATACCATGCCACTCCCTTCTGGCTTGCAAGATTTTCTACTGAAAAATCTGCTGATAACCTCATCGGGGTTTCCTTGTATGTTATTTGTTTCTTTTCCCTAGCTCCTCTCAAGATTTTCTCTTTGTCTTTACTTTTGGTCAGTTTGATTACTATGTGTCTTGGGGTATTCCTCATTGGGTTTATTTTGTATGGTACTCGTTGTGCTTCCTGGATTTGAGTGAGTGGTTCAAATTTCCCATGTTAGGGAAGTTTTTGGCTATTATCTCTTGGAATATTTTTTCTGTCCCCTTCTCTCTCTCTTCTCCTTCTGGCACCCCTATAATATGGATGTTCATGCATTTAATGTTGTCCCAGAGTTCTCTGAGACTTTTCATTTGTTTT
This sequence comes from Phacochoerus africanus, assembly GCF_016906955.1. NCBI lineage: Eukaryota > Metazoa > Chordata > Mammalia > Artiodactyla > Suidae > Phacochoerus > Phacochoerus africanus. Next base: position 80,349,825 of record NC_062546.1, read on the forward strand.
CAATCTTTTTTCTCTTTTCTGTTCCACATTGGTAATTTCTACTAATCTGTCCTCCACCTTGCTTATTCATTCTTCTGCTTCCTGTATTCTTTGTTAGCTGCTGCTTGTGAATTTTATATTTCAGTTATTGTATTTTGCATCTCTTCTTGTTTGTTTAAGTTTTATATCTTGTATCTCTTTGCTTAGTGTTTCCTGTAAGTTATACATCTTTGCCTCCAGTTTATTGCCAATGTCTTACATCATCTTCAGCATCAACAGTCTAAAGTCTTTTTCCTTGAGGCTGAGAATCTCATCACTTAGCTGATTTTCTGGGTTTTTTTTCTTTCTCCCTCATGTGATAGTTCTCTGTCTTTTCATTTTGGTAGGTTTTTGGTGTGGTCATGTTTTTTACAGATAATAGAGTTGTAGCCTCTCTTAGTTCTGGTGTCTGCCCCCCTTGTGGCTGAAGTTAGTATGGCATCTTGCGTACACTTCCTGATAGGAGGGACTGATGCCTGCCCACTGGTAGGTGGAGCTGATTCCTATCCCTCTGGTGGGTGGGGCTTTGTATCTGGATGGGATTAGAGGTGGCTGTGTGCCTGAGGGGTTAGCCAGTCTGTTTACTGAGGGGCAGGGCTGTGATCCCATTTGGATTGCTGTTTGGCCTGGGGCTTCTCAGTGCTGATGGCTGGGGCCAGATTTTCCCAAAATGGCCACCTCCAGAGAAAGGCTTGCTGCTGAATATTCGCAAGAGCTTTGCTTCCAGTGTCCTTTTCCCACCACAAGCCACATTTACCCCTGTTTTCCCAGGAGGTCCTCCAAGAACTGCAGTCATGTTTGACCCAGATTCCTATGGAGACTTTGCTTTGCCCTAGGACCCAGGGTGACGTCTGTGTGCACCGTTTTAGAATGGGGTGTTTGTTTCCCCCAGTCCCGTGGAGCTCCTGTACACAAGCCCCACTGGCCTTCAATGCCAGATGCTCCAGGGGCTCTTCCTCCCAGTGCCAGATCCCCACACGTGGGAGTTTGGTGTGGCGCTCAGAACTCTCACTCCTGTAGGTTTCTGTGAACCAGTTCGTTTCCAGTCTGTGGGGCTTCCCAACTGGGAAGGATGGGGTTTCTTATATCGCATAATCACCCCTCCTACCTCTTGATGTGGCCTCCTCTTTGTTTTGTGGATTAGGATATCTTTTTTAAGGTTTCCGGTCCATTTGGTTGAAGATTGCTCAGGCTTTAGTTGTGAATTTTGTTGTTTTTAGGAGAGAAATTGAACTCCAGTCCTTCTATTCCACCATGGTAATCCCATCTCCAGGTGTTTTGGTTTTTGTTTTTTGTTTTTTGTTTTTTTTGAAAAGAAGACAGCACAGGAGTTCCTGTCATGGTGCAGCAGAAACAAATCCGACTAGTATCCACGAGGTTGCAGGTTAGATCCCTGGCCTCGCTCACTGGGTTAAGGATCCGGCATTGCCATGAGTTGTGGTGTAGGTCGCAGATGTCGCTCAGATTCAGCATTGCTGTGGGCTGGTGTAGGCCGGCAGCTACAGCTCCTATTAGACCCCTAGCCCAGGAACCTCCATATGCTGCAGAAGCAGCCCTAGAAAAGACAAAAAGACAAAAAAAAAAAAAACGCAGTGCAAATAGCTTTGTTTTTATTTATTTATTTGTTTTTGCTTTTAGGGCCACACCCATGGTACATGGATATTCCCAGGCTAGAGGGTGAAATCAGAGCTACAACTGTCAGCCTTTACCATCACTCAAGGCTGCACCAGATCCCTGAAACACTGACTGAGGCCAGGGATTGAGCCCACATCCTCATGGATACTAGTCAGCTTCATTTCCGATGTGCCGCAACAGGAACTCCAGCATCCAGTTTTTAGTCTGTAGTGAATGACAGTGCTATGAACATTTGCTTATAGGTCTTTGTACTGGCATGTTTTAATTCTCTTGTGTAGATACTTAGGAGTGAAAATTCTGAAAAACATTACAAGTATATATAATTTTATAAGGTAGTGCCATATTGGTTTTCTAAATCGCTGTATCATTTTGCATTTCCATGAACAGTAAATAAGAGTTTAAGCTAGACCACATCATCACCATAGTGATGTCAGTCTTTTTTTGGCCACACCCAGGTCATGGGGATGTTCTGGGGCCAGAGAGTGAAATCACACCACAGCTGTAACAATGCCAGATCCCTAACCAGATGAGCCACCAGGGAACTCCAAATTGTCAGTCTTTTTAAATTTAAACTAATCTTGTACTTCTGTAGTAGTGTCTCATTATGGCTTTCATTTGCATTTCCCAAGTGATTAATGACAATGAGCATCTTTTCATGTGCATATTGGCCACTTGTTTACCTTTGAAGTGTCTTCATATCTTTTGCTTGTTTTATCAGTTTGATTTTCTTCTACTTTAGTTATAAGAGCTCTTTATACATCCTGAATATGAGGCCTTCATCAGATGTATTTTTGACAGCTAGCTTCTTCCTGTCTGTGACTTTCCTTTTCTTATTTTTTTAATTGCCTTTCAAAGAGCAGAAGATTTAATTTTATTGTTGTTTACAGAAATATCTGACTAATCCAGTGTTACAAGTATTTTTTCTTATGTTATCATACATAATTTTAGTAATTTGAACTCTTACATTTAGATCTATGATCCATTTCAAGTTAACTTTTGTCCACGGTATTTTCAAGGGCCCATGTTCTGCCCCACCCCCATATAGATCCAGACCATTTGTTGAAAAGACTATCCTTTCCCTGTTTTATCATCTTGTCAGTTTCTTTAGAAAAGCCTACTAAGGTTTAGATTTGGATACCAGTGACTCTGTTGATTGATTGGTGACAATTGCTTTTTTTTTTTTTTTTTTGTCTTTTTCTATTTATTGGGCCACTCCTGCGGCATATGGAGATTCCCAGGCTAGTGGTCCAATCAGAGCTGTAGCCACCGGCCTACACCAGAGCCACAGCAACACAGGATCCGAGCCGCGTCTGCGACCTACACCACAGCTCACGGCAACGCCGGATCGTTAACCCACTGAGCAAGGGCAGGGACCAAACCCGCAACCTCACGGTTCCTAGTCAGATTCATTAACCACTGCGCCACGACGGGAACTCCTGACAATTGCTATTTTAATAGTAATGAGTCTTCCAGTTCATGAAATGAGATACCCCTCTTCCCCCTGCACCCTTTTTTTTTTTTCCAGCACCCACAACATATGGAAGTTCCTGAGCTCAAACTTGTACCACAGTTGCAACCTGCAACACAACTGGAGCAACACCAGACCCTTAACACCCTCCACCAGAAGAGAACTTCTGAAACATCCTTTTTTTCCCTTCTTTCTTTTTATGGCTGCACCTATGACATATGTAAGTTCCCAGGCTAGGGGTCAAATCAGAGTAGCAGCTGCTAGCCACAGCCACAGCAAAGCTGAATCCGAGCCTTGTCTGTGACCTACTCCACAGCACACAGCAACACCAGATACTTAAGCCACTGGGCAGGACCAAGGATCAAAACTGCAACCTCATGAATACTAGTCAGGTTCGTTACTGCTGAGCTGCAATGGGAACTCCAGACTTTGATTTATAAAGTGAATAAGTCATGAGGATGTAATGTGTAGCATATGGAATATAATAACCTTTTATTGTGACAGATAGTAACGAGACATCTTGGTGATCATTTTGTAATCTATGAAAATATTTAGTATGTTGTACCTCTGAAACTAATATGTCAGTGATAAATTTTAAAAACTAAAATTTAAAAATAAAAACATTTTTTTAAGTCTCAAGCACGTTTCAGCTTCAGTTAACAAAATTTTACTTCAGAACATGCTGTTACTATAAATAAGTTAAAGAGAAGAAGAAAAAAAGTCTCAAGTACAGGAAGTTATGCAATGCAAGAGATGGTCCATGACAAAGCCTGAATCAAATTTGGCTTTACTGTAGCAGAACCCTTTGTTCTCCATGCAACAGTTAAAGAGAACTTCCTGTTGAGCCTGCTACACTCAGACAGTGCAAATGTCTAATTGTAACATTTAGTACAAAAACTACTAGACTAGGAGATAGCATCTACTCATTGTTTAAATATTATTTTCTTCTTTCATATATAATCCTCTTCCTAAAGATGGTCCTGTGAGTTTGCATGTGATAACCCCTTCTATGTGAACACATGTCAAGAACAGACAAAAACAAAAAAGGAGAAAGGCAAAAGTATTTTGTAGAGTAACATAATACAAAATTTCCTGAAAGAAGGAGTTCCCATTGTAGTGCAGTGGAAACAAATCCAACCAGGAACCATGAGGTTGTGGGTTCAACTCCTGGCCTCACTCAGTGGGTTAAGGATCTGGTGTTGCTGTGGCTCTGGCATAGGCTGGTAGCTATAGCTCCAATTAGACCCCTAGCCTGGGAACCTCCATATGCCGCAGGTGCAGTCCTCAAAAAAGACAAAAAAAAAAAAAATTAAAGATATAAATGGATAATCTCCACCAAAGAATGAATGAACAAAAATAGACATAAATTAGAAAAAAACTAATTAGAAAATAAGTCATTAAAATAAAAAATGCAACAAATGAAGTTAATTTTAGACTAGGTATATTTGGGTTTTTTAATTCAATTAATTTTATTATATTTATGGTTGTACAACCATCATCACAGCCTAGACTAGGTATATTTGAAAAATATTTAAGTACATTAGAAGACAGGATTAAGGAGCTCATCTATAAAACAGACAAAGTTGAAAAATACGAGACATAATAAAATGGTTAGAGGCCCAATATCAGCTTTTTGGAGGTTTTTTTAAAATGGATAAAATGGTAAATTGAAAATAGACATGAGTCCTAGACAAAAAGCACACTGAATACTCAACAAGATGATTAACTGTCAAACAGATCATAAAGAATTAATAGAATATCAAAGATAAAGAGGTAACTTAGATGTTAACTCTAAGGAAAAAGGCCAGATTATCTTTAAAGGAAAAAACTACAGCAAACTGCTCATAGGCAATAAGAAAACTTAATGGTGTAATATTTCAAAGTGGTAAGGGAAAATTTGTGCTAACCTTGAATTTTATACTGAGCCAAAGTATCATTCAAGAGTATAAGACTTTAGAATTTATAATAAACATATCTTAACTTAAAGAAATATTAAAGGAAGGTACTTGAGTAAGAAGAAAAGTGAACCCAGATGAAATGCAAAGAAACTAGTGGTAGTTCCCATTGTGATTTCCGGGTTAAGAACCAGACATAGTGTCCATGAGGATGTGGGTTCACTTTCTGGCCTCCCTCAATGAATTAAGGATCCAGTGTTGCTGGAAGCTACTCCAATAATTTGACCCCTAGTCTGGGAACTTCCATATGCCACAGGTGCAGCCCTCCCCCCCAAAAAAAGCAATAAATAAATAAATAAAAATTTTTTAAAATACATGTATAACAAATTTTTTACCTCTTAATTTCCATCAACTGTTTTACTCACCATTCCATCCCCTTTCCTGTGACAACCACCAGTTTGTTCTCAGTTGTCTGAGTCCGTTTCTGTTTTTTGTTCATTCATTTTGTTTTTTAGATTTCACATATAAGTGAAATCATATGGTATTTGTCTTTCTCTGTTTCATTTATTTCACTTAACTTAGCATAATATCTTCCAGGTCCAATCATGTCATAAATTGCAAGATTTTATTCCTTTTTCTGGCTAATATTCCATCGTGTATATATACCACATCTTCTTTATCCATTCATCTTTTGATGGACACTTAGGTTGCTTCCATATCATCACTATTATAAATAACACTGCAGTGAACATAGTGATGTATATATCTCTTCAATCTGGTGTTGTTTTCACTGGGGAAATATCCGAAAGTAGAATTGCTGGATCATGTGGTGGTTCAATTTTATTTATCAATTTGTTTTTTGTCTGTGCCTATAGCACATAGAAATTCCCAGGCCAAGAATTGAACTCATGCCACTGCAGCAACCTAAGCCACTATGGCCACTAAAGTGATAATGCCAGATCATTAACCCACTGCACTGCAAGAGAACTTCGCTGTTTTTAATTTTTTGAGGAAACTTTATACTTTCCATGGTGGCTATATAATTTACATTCCTGCCAACAGTGCACAAGGGTTTCCTCTCCTCCATATCCTCTCCAACATTGTTGTTTGTTGTCTTTTTGATAATAGCCATTCTCACAGGTATGAGATGATGTCTCATTGTGGTTTGTTTTTGGTTTTTTGGTTTGTTTTTGGTTTTTGGTTTTTGGGGGGTTTTTTGGGGTTTTTTTTTTTGGTCTTTTGTCTTTATAGGGCTGCACCTGCAGCATATGGAGGTTCCCAGGCTAGAGGTCTAATAGGAGCTATTGCTGCCGGCCTACACCACAGCCACAGCAACTCTGGATCCAAGCCGCATCTGCGACCTATACCATAGCTCACAGCAATGCCAGATCCTTAACCACTGAGCAAGGCCAGGGATTGAACCCGCAACCTCATGGTTCCTAGTTGGATTCGTTTCCACTGTGTCATGACAGGAACCCCTCATTGTGGTTTTGATTTGCATTTCCCTGATTATTAGAGATGTGGCGCATCTTTTCATGTGTCTGTTGGCCATCTGTGTGTCTTAGAAAAATGTTGAGATCCTCTGCTTTTTTCTTTTCTTTTCTTTTTTGGTCTTTTTGTCTTTTTAGAGCTGTACCCGCGGCATATGGATGTTCCCAAGTTAGGGGTTGAATCAGAGCTGTAGCTGCCAGCCTATACCACAACCACAGCAACATGGGGTCCAAGCTTCATCTGCAACCTAGACCACAGCTCACAGCAATGCCAGATCCTTAACCCACTAAGCAAGGCCAGGGATCAAACCTCCATATCCTCTCGGATATTAGTTGGGTTCGTTAACCACTGAGCTAAAATGGGAACTCCCCTCTCCATTTTTTAATCAGATTTTTTTGTTGCTGTATGAGTTTTTGTATATTTTAAGTATTAATCCCTTATCAATATATCGTTTGCGATTATCTTCTCCCATTAGTAGGCAGCCTTACCGTCTTAAGAGTTTCCTTTGTTGTGCAAAACTTTTTAGTTTGAAGTAGTTTCATTTCTTTATTGTTTTTTTGCCTTGTTTAGATTTTTTGTTATTACTCAATGAATTTATTACATTTATAGTTGTACAATGATCATCACAATCCAATTTTATAGGATTTCCATCCCACAACCCCAGCACATCCCCCCCACCCCGAACTGTCTCCTTTGGCAACTATAAGTTTTTCAAAGTCTGTGAGTCAATATCTGTTCTGCAAAGAAGTTCATCTGTCCTTTTTTCAGATTGCACATGTCAGTGAAAGCATTTGATGTTGGTGTCTCATTGTCTGACTGACTTCATTTAGCATGATAATTTCTAAGTCCATCCATGATGCTAAAAATGCCGGTATTTCGTTCCTTTTAATGGATGTAGTTTCATTTCTTTAGTTTTGCTTTTTTGCCCTTGCCTGAGGAGACAGATCCCCAAAAAAATATTGCTAAGGCCATTGTCATGGAGTATACTGTCCTTGTTTTCTTCTAGTTTTATGGCTTCATGTCTTAGATTTAAGTCTTTAAAGCATTTTGAATTTATTTTTGTATATGGTGTGAGAAAGTAGTCCAGTTTGATTCTTTTAGATTTAGCTATCTAGTTTTCCCACCATCATTTATTGAAAATACTGTTTTTTCCCTATTGTGGCTGCTGTGGTATTAAGATCTTTTACCCATTCTAAGGATAATTTTTGACCTCCTCAGTAATCACTGAAAAACAAGGACACAAGATCAGCTATATAGTCCACAGAGAAATTTGCTTAGAAAAATTGGAGACCTGGGAAAGAGTCCTCATGTGGATCCTTATGAAAAAAATGCCACATCATTTTGGGAAAGTGTTCTTAGAAAATGTACCATGGACATCTATAATTCTTTGTCAGTGTTTTGTGTATGTGTGTTTTGCATATTTTTAATTCAATTTTAGTATTTCTCTTCATGATTTGTATGGGTTTATTATACAACAAGAATAGTTTTTTGTGAAGTTCCCGTTGTGGCTCAGCATAAACGAATCTGACTAGGAACCATGGGGTTGCAGATTCTATTCCTGGCCTCTTCCAGTGGGTAAGGATCTGGTGTTGCCATGAGCTGTGGTGTAGGTCTCAGAGGCGGCTCGGATCCTGTGTCGCTGTGGCTGTGGTGTAGGCCAGCAGCTATAGCTCTGATTGGATCCCCAGCCTGGGGACCTCCATATGCCATGGGTGCCGTGGGTGCGGCCCTAAAAAAAAAAAAAAAAATAGTTTTTTGTCATACTTGTTGTCTTTCATATTTACAACAAATCCACCAAAGAGTTAATAATTTTGTTTATATTTTGATATGAGTTTTAAATTTTACTTAGTCTAATATATAGATATATATTTCCTTATATGTGTTTGTGTAAGGAATATGTATGCATATGTACATATATGTTGTATAGTTTCTTATTACTTTATAGCTAGAATGCATTTTTCCATCTAGTTACCAGTTAAATAATTACCTTTATTTTCTTCCAGTTTGTAATGGCTTAATTTTTAAAATTTCTGTTGCCTCAAGACTACTGAATTTCAAAATGCATCTGAGGTTCAGGCCAACGTTCATAAGAACTGGAATGGATGGTGTTCTTTTTTTTTTTTTTTTGTCTTTTGTCATTTTAGGGCCGAAATTACGGCATATGGAGGTTCCCAAGCTAGGGGTCTAATCGGAGCTACAGCTGACAGCCTATGCCACAGCAACACTGGTTCCTTAACCCACTGAGGAAGGCCAGGGATCGAACCCGCAACCCTATGGTTACTAGTCGGGTTTGTTAACCACTGAGCCACAATGGGAACTCCTGGATGGTGTTCTTTAAGCAAATAAAAGGAATCTTTTTCTAAGAAAAAAATTAAAAATAAAGACTAGCCATCTGGCTAACAGTGGTAGCCATCAGTTTGCAAAGAGTTACTAATTTTTTACGTACTCTCTCTTTAAATCATTGTTTGTTAGTACTTTGCTTAACCAAAATGAGCTGGACTCTTATTTGCTGCCCAGAAAGTTGGACTAGTAGCTGCTGCTTATCATAGATTAAGATGTTACCATGTCCCTAGAGCAAGTAAATGCTCTACTTACAAATATCTTTAGGGAACTCTTTTTCCAGATAACTTTTAAAAACCTTATCTCTTAAAGATGTTCAAATTCACTGGCAATCAAATTGAAACACCAGGGAGATAACAAACTGGCAATGATGATAAGACATGTTTACTGTTTGCAACAGGATGGAGAATTGGGAACTTTGAGGCACTGTTGGTGGAGTGTAAACTGGCACTCAGCCTGCCTTTCTGGAAAGCTGTATAGCTATATACATCAAGATGTGAATGTGCAGAGTCTATGAGCCTATACACTCTTATAATTTATTCTTTTTTTTTGTCTTTTTGTCTTTTTGCTATTTCTTTGGGCCACTCCCATGGCATATGGAGGTTCCCAGGCCAGGGGACGAATCGGAGCTGTAGCCACCAGCCTACGCCAGAGCCACAGCAACGCCGGATCGTTAACCCACTGAGCAAGGGCAGGGACCGAACCCGCAACCTCATGGTTCCTAGTCAGATTCGTTAACCACTGCGCCACAACAGGAACTCCTTATAATTTATTCTAAAGGAGTTCCCTTTGTGGCTCAGTGTGGTAAGAATCCAACTAGTATCCATGGGTTTGATCCCTGGCCCCACTCAGTGGGTGAAAGATCCAGTGTTGCTGTGAGTTGTAGTGTAGGTCGCAGACATGGCTCAGATCTGGCGTTGCTGTGGCTGTGGTATAGGCCACCAGCTATAGCTCTGATTTGTCTCCTAGTCTGGGAACATCCATATGCCCCAGGTGTGCCCCTTAAAAAAAAGAGAGAGAAAAATTCTCTTAGTATTGGTTATAAGTGCATAGGTAAATAAAAAATAGTAAAACCAATATTTATTTTACATTATAATTTAAAACATTAGAAGGGTTCTGGGATAGTCTAGTGGTTAGGCCTCAGCGCTTTCCCTGCTGCAACCTGGGTTCATTCCTTGGTCTGGGAAGTGAGATCCCACATCAAGCCACTGCATGTTGCGGGAAAAAAAAAAAAAGAAAAGAAAGAAAGAAAGAAAAAATTAGAAACATTAAGAATTAAAGTGTTTTAGTCCTTTGTAAAAAAAAATTTATCAAGTAATTTGAACAATGTTTCCCCTCTTGTATAACTTTCAGTATGAAGTAAACATTTCACTTTGTTGAATTGTCATACTTCTGAAGTTCAGATAAGCTTTTGATACTACCCTTTGCACTTTTAACATCATGAAACATGGCCAAGAGTTCCTTACTGTGAAGTTTTTTGTAGTTGTCACTTCTGAAATAGTTTCATCCCTTCCATCACAGCCACTTTCCTCACTGATGTCAAATTCATCTGGCTGCATATCTGGAGCTTCTCAAACAGTGGCAGTGTCAACACTCCCATGTTCTTTTTTCCTCTTAAATCCTTTTACATTTGATTGAGATTTTGCTTTTTGTTTCTTTGCTGCACTTTCTTTTTTTTTTTTTTTTTTTTGACCATTCCCTCTTTCAATTATCTATCTTTGTAAAATGTCACCTGGGTTCATCAATAGGAGACAAGGAAGCGACACAACTACATGCTTTGTTATCTGTCTGAACTCAGTAACATGCAGTGATCAGTTACTGACAAACTTTGAAGGAAGTGACATGATTGTGTTACTTATCATTACTGGTGATCGTGATAAACATCTGTTATTTACAGAATGATGTATGGACTGAAGAGCCAGCACTGACAGTGACTTTTGTTTTTGTTTTGTTTTGCTTTTTAGGGCCACACTCTCAGCATATGGAGGGACCCAGGCTAGGGAGCTATAGCTGCCAGCCTATGCTATAGCCACAGCAACATCAGATCTGATCGATGTCTGTGACCTACACCACAGCTCATGGCAATGGCAGATTCTTAACCCACTGAGCAAGGCCAGGGATCAAACCCACAACCTCATGGTTCCTAGTCAGAGTCATTTACACTGTGCCACAATGGGAACTCCACGTTTGTATTTTACAGTAACAAAAATTTGAACCATGTTGTTAGGGGACTGGTATAATTTAACAAGATGGTGCAAACTGAAAGTCGTATTTATCAGAATCACACAATTAGGACTGTATATAGATATGTATATTCATTGTTATTGAAAGCTCTTCATGTGAGCTGGACGTTACTTGCCCCTTATGGAGGTCAGATGGAGGGAGAAGAGAAAGATCATTTTATTTACTTCTCATCTCTCTTGGGCCACATTTTGTACATGAAGTCTACAGCGTCCATGGAGCAGTAGGTCACAGCTCCCTCTCTACAACCGCAGCTGCTTCTTAGATCCCATTGCTGCTCCTTGTCTTTGCCCCTTCATGCCTAAAGGTGATAATAGCTTCCTACAGTTGCTGGCTCTTGGGTGCTTCCCAATCCCTTCTGGTTTCCTTTAAAGCTTCCCAACCTTTGTTTATGGCCTCTCTGCAAAATGTATCATGTTTCCCATCAAGACCCTAAGCTAGATACCATGTCACACTGTTTATGGAAAATCATATGTATTTATCCAAATATGTATATGCATTCAATGAGAAGTCCTAAAGGATATGAACAATACCATTTTTAGCCCTTGGCCTTTCTCCTGTCTGCTTTTAGAAATAAGTGGATTACATGCATTGAACTTCAAAGTAGTTACTCATTTTTCTAATTTAATCATATCTTTATAGATGTTTCCAATTTAGCCAGTCTATTTTTTAACATACCCAGCCAGACATATCTTTGTATGAGTGTTCTTTAAAGCTCTTCTAACAAAGAGTTAGTTGATCATGCAGTAGTTCATATTAAGAAGTTGCTGAACAGAGACAAGTTTTAAAATTAAATGATATTAGTTGTCTGTATTCTTAAATAGGGTAACTCAGATCATGCTTTATGCCCTAACAGATGCCTGCACCAAGACTCCATCCAATCTGGGATAGCTAATGCTTTCCAATTTGTAGGAAAACATTGACTTGCACACATAGCTTTGTTGCTGCTCTGACTAGTTATTAATCATAGTTTCCACATATCCAACTTAATATTTACCTCAGAACCACACCTAATTGAATTTTCCTCTTGTGAGAAGCATTAAAATGCTAATTCCAAAGTTCTTTTGTTTTCTTATTGCTGTTGCCAGAATATTTAACAAGGCAAAGTAGACCGTGGTGAAGCTAAACACGTACACAAAATGGATTTTGAAAGTGCATGTGTGACTTTATCATTTGAAATGCTGAAAGTTCGAATTGGGGTCTTTTAAATTTTTATTTTAAGTTGATAAGAAAGTAAAAACTTTATTGAATGTGGGGTTTGGGGAGGTTGTTTTTGTTTATGTTTGTTTGTTTAGGGCCACAGGTATATGGGAGTTCCCAGGCTAGGGGTCGAATCAGAGCTACAGCTGCCGGCCTACCCCAAGCCAGCCTATCCCACAGCCACTGCAATGCGGGATCTGAGCCAAGTCTGCGACCTACACCACAGTTCAGGGCAACTGGGAATCCTTAACCCACTGAGCAAGGCCAGGGATCGAACCCTCATCTTCATGGATACTATTCACGTTCATTAGTGCTGAGCCACAACAGGAACTCCCTCTTGAATGTTTTTAAGGAAACCTATCAGGGGAGTTACTGTTGTGGCTCAGTGGTTAATGAACCTGACTGGCATCCATGAGGACACAGGTTCGATCCCTGGCCTCACTCAGTGTTTTAAGGATCCGGCGTTGCCATGAGCTGTGATGTAGGTTGAAGATGCGGCTCAGATCCTGCGTTGCCGTGGCTCTGGTGTAGACCGGTGACCACAGCTCTGATTGGACCCCTAGCCTGGGAACCTTCATATGCCATGGGTGCAGCCTTAGAAAGACAAAAAGAGACCAAAAAAAAAAAGAAGAAGAAAAAGAAAAAGAAACCTATCAGAGAAGTTCCTAAAAGGAGATCTGTTCACTGGAATTCCTTCCCTTTGCCCTGACAGTTTATACAGCAGTACTTGAAGAAGGCTCTGTGCTGGATTTATGATTGTAGATTAAAGAGAGATTTCCTCCTCCATAACATTTTTTATGTTTGCCCCACTTTTTATAAGACATTCAGAAAGCGTAATAATAACAGTAATATCCTAGTTCATTTTTACTTTCCAAGTCTAGAATACCTGAAACTAATAATTATTGAACAAAATACTTCACAGAATACCACTCTGACCCATTTAAATGGAATGCTGTCAGGTTTGAGTGGTGCCTAAAACAGGGGAGGGCTCTAAAGCAGGTCCATGCTGTGGTTCAAGCAGCAGAACCTGTGGTTGTAATGGTATGTATCAATGAGGAGAAAAGTGCCATGTGGAGTTTATAGGAGGACCCAGTAGGAGAATCACAATCTGTTAGCTTCTGGAGCAAGGCCATGCCATCTGCAGCAGAGAACTACACACCATTCAATTACCAGCCCCTGGCTTGCTACAGGGCCCTGGTGGAGATAGAGCACCTGACTATAGAACATCAAGTGACCATGTAGCCAGACCTTCCTATTATGTGCTGAGTCTTATCAGAGCCACCAAATCATAAGAGTCAAGGCAACCCATCATAAGACTTTGGTTGGTATGTGTGGGACTAGGCATGAATAGAAAAAAGGCCAAGTAGGCTGAGTAAGCAGGACCCCCACCATTGTTGCTTCATTGCTTCTCCTCTCTGAAATTTATGGCCATGTATGAGGGAACTTCCTTAGGACCAGCTGGCAGAGGAGGAAAGGGGCCATGTTTGGTTCATGGTTGGCGGACTTGGCCAGTGGCTGCTGCTGGCGCACTACTACCACTCAAGTTTGGTCTGTACAGGCTTGAAATCCTCCCAATGGACAGTACCTGCGGCTCTCCATTTTGTACAGAAAGAGAGGTGATCCAAGGTAATACCATACATAACATTCATGGGCATTAGTGAATGCCTAGGCTGATCAGTCAGAAGCAAGGAAGAAAGATGAGAAGTTTGAGAATAAGGAGGTTTACAGAAAAGGTATATGGATAGATCTGTGGGAGTAGGCACAAAAGTGTAAAAATCTTAGTATCAGAAGTTAATGCCTACCAGAGAACATTTCACCATGGAAGACGCATTAGTAGACAGACTGTTTTGGCCACTTGATTAGAGCCAGCTTCTGTCATCAGTCATTGCAAGTCTGACACAGTAGGTTCATGAACGAGTAGCCAGGTGGCAGGGAGATGCTTTGAGCCCAGCATGAGTTTTCACTCACCAAGGCTGATCTAATTGTCCTGTAAATCACTGCTAAGCTAAATGTCCTATATGGCAGCACAGAAATCAACACTGAGCCCCAGTATGGCACCATATCTTGGAGTGCCATTTACTTTCTAGCAAGTCAGTTTCATTTAGACCTTTCTACCTTGTGAAGGGCAGCAGTTCACCTTAACTTGATTCAATGCGTACATCAGTTTATGGGTTTTCCTTTCCTACCCACATGGCATCTAGTAGCAGTATCCAGGGGCTTATAAAGTTTGATCTACCAACACTGAGTCCCACACTACAACTCAAAGTAAGGATCCTACTTTACAGCAAAGCATTAGGCACAACACCACAGGATCTGCTGATTGAGGAGTATGGCTGCTGTTTTAAAATCATGGAATTTGTGTTGTAGCTCAGTGGGTTAAGAACCCTGCACAGTGTCCCCAAGAACACAGGTTTGATCCCTGGCCTCATTCAGTGGGTTAAGGATCCAGTGTTGTCATGAGCTGCAGTATAGGTCACAGACATAACTCAGATCTGGTGTTGCTGTGGCTGTGGTGTAAACTAGCAGCCACAGCTACAATTTGACTCCTAGCCTGGGAACTTACATATGCCCCAGGCATGGCCTAAAAAGAAAAAATTGGAATAGAATTAAATTAAATTGAACTGAATTAATCTATGGGTGGTTTTTTAGGCCCATAGATTTACCTTCAGCTAGACTTGGTCCATGGTGAATGCACTGTAGTCTCTAAAGGGATATGCAGTCAAGGATACAGAGCGTTTAGCTGGTCATATTCTTCACATATTTACATACCTAGTCCAGGCACCTCCATTCCTAAGTCTCACTACCTGAGGCCTTGGGCAGAAATCTTTAGGCAGCTTTGCTGAAATCTTGTAGAAAATTGTGAGGACAAAGAAGATATCTTTTTCCACTCCGACTCAGTACTCAGGACTTTTTCCCTCCTAGCCCTTCCCCAATCCCACCCTCCACCTCAGGGTCCTAAAACTACCAGAGCTTTTTGTCCGTATTTCCCTCAACAATGAGGGAGACCTTACTGCCTGCACCTGACCATCCACCACTCATCATTCCATGGGGGAAAAGGAACAGAGGAATCTGCTTACTCTGGTTTTAGCTTCTTGCTTGTACCATTGAGGCAAAGTGCTTAAAGTTTTAGCTCTTTCATTTTTTGGCTTATCTAATTAATCAGCAGCTCAGACACTTGACAGTTTAGCTCTTTCCCAACTCAGCTGAGCTCCTGACATTGATCTATGACATACTTCGCCCCCTAGAATCTTCAAGCCCATAGAACGATAAAGGGGCCTTTTGAATGCTTGACCAAGGTGCTAGTGTGGAGATATTGTACGAGGAGGGGACGCCACATCCAGGACATGTTATATACCTTAAATCAGCAAGCACTGTAAGATGTACAGTGGAACACAAGGGCCCAGGATACAAGAGGTATGAGGCGTGACCCTGCTCACAATCTCTTCCAGCAGTCCACCTAGGAAATTAGTAATCCCTTCCCCACAGAATGAGACTGTGTGGATCTAGATGTCCTGGTTCCCAGAGAGTTAACACTTCCACCAGGAGACACAGTAGAGCCCCATAAACTTGAAATTATGGCTGCTATTCTGCCATTTCAGGCTCCTCATGCCAGAAACCAGGAGGCAAGGGAGAGTCACAGTATTGGCAGGTTTACTTGATCTGATTGGCAGGAGTAATGAAAGCAGCCGTCATACAGTGGGATGGAAGA
The DNA here is from genome assembly GCF_016906955.1 of Phacochoerus africanus. Classification (NCBI taxonomy): domain Eukaryota; kingdom Metazoa; phylum Chordata; class Mammalia; order Artiodactyla; family Suidae; genus Phacochoerus; species Phacochoerus africanus. The sequence continues at coordinate 80,365,822 of NC_062546.1, forward strand.
AAATGTCCAATGTCAGATAATCCAGTAGGGTTTCTCCTCATACATCTACTAACCAGTTTCAGCCATGACCTGAAAAAGGTATGGTGACCAAAGTTCAGGCCCCTCAGGCACATTACCCCACCAGGTCTGTGTTACCCCACGAAGTAAGCCACCTGTAGCAACGGCACTGGCTGAGAGCGAGGGGAATCTAGAATGAGTGGTAGAGGAGGGATCATGATGAATATCAGTTGTGGCCTCAAGATCAGCTTCAGCTCTAAGGACTATCTTTCATCCTACTAACCTTCCTCTCATAAGTTTTCCCAGGAAAAGAGCCAACCAGGATCCTGGAGGTGCTGTTCCCAGAAGCAGAGTTTACAACACGAAGCAAGTGCAGCTGAGAGGTGCAAGCGTGGGCTGTAGTGGATGCTGTGATGTGCCACCACACACCCCAACACAAACCCTAATCACCGGTGGCAGGAGTGCTGGCTATTGAAGGCTCATTTCCTTAACCCTTTCTAAGAATTGCCCTTGATGCAAGGAAGTGGCTTCGCCTAAATTTACACTGCCTCCCCAAGGGAAGCATGCATCCAATGAGTGCTTGATGCTGCGATCAGAGGCCCAGTCCCCTGCCTTGATTTGGTACAACTCTGAGGGACCATCTAACTCCCAGGGCTCCCTGAGGGATCAGTTGAGGTCTCTGCATCACAGTTTAACTTCTCCCTCTACCCAGGTGTGCTTTCTGTGACTCCACTAAGTGTTGATCCCAAGAGCAATCCCCCATAAATCCCTTGCACAGAAATCTATGTGCCACAGTCCTTTTCTGAGGACAAAGACAATAAGGAAGTTGTAGTCTCAAGAGTTTCTCCCTCTGTGTGAAATTCAACAGGAGAACACACCCTTGCATAAGCCATAATGGAACAAAGAAATCCAGGTTTAGTGCAATCCACTGAACTAACCAGTTTTTGAAAGCTGGTAAAGTGCCCTAGGAAATTGTTAGAAAACGTGTAGAAACTAAACTACGATCTCGTTTATTTCATTTTTAAATTGGCAAGGAGGGAAAAAATTGCAGTGATACTACCATAATGCTGGAGAGAGTGTATAATTTTTCTAGAGGATAGTTCGGCAGCAGTATCAAGAGTATTTGTTAACTTGAGCCACGATGGGACCTCCTCATTAATTTCTTCATCAAAAAATTATCTAAAGATTTAATGGAGTTCCCATCGTGGCGCAGTGGTTAATGAATCCAACTAAGAACCATGAGGTTGTGGGTTCAATCCCTGGCCTTGCTTGGTGGGTTAAGGATCCGGCATTGCCAAGAGCTGTGGTGTAGGTTGCAGACGTGGCTTGGATCCCGAGTTGCTGTGGCTCTGGTGTAGGCCGGTGGCTACAGCTCTGATTGGACCCCTAGCCTGGGAATCTCTATATGCCGCAGTAGCAGCCCAAGAAATGGCAAAAAGACAAAAAAAAAGAATTATCTAAAGATTTAAATTAAATTTGTAAAAATATATTACATGGATAGATTTATTTTTAATATATTTTAAAAATTAATTTTATTGGAGGGAGTTTCCTTTGTGGTTCAGGGGTTAATGAACCCAACTAGGATCCATGAGATTTTGGGTTTGATCTCTGACCTCGGTCAGTGGGCTAAGGATCCGGCGTTGCCATGTGCTGTGGTGTAGGTCACAGATGCGGCTAAGATCTGGTGTTGCTGTGGCTGTGGTGTAAGCCATGAGCCATAGCTCCAATTCAACTCCTAGCCTGGAAACGTCCATATGGCATGGGTGCAGCCCTAAAAAGCAAAGCAAAAAAAAAAAAATTAATTTTTTGAGGAGTTCCCGTTATGGCTCAGCAGAACCTGTCATTGTGTCCATGGGGATTTGGGTTCGATCCTTGGCCTTGCTCAATGGGTTAAGGATCTAGCATTGCCACAAGCTGCTGCATAGGTTACAGAGGCTCCTCGATCTGATGTTGCCATGGCTGTGGTGTAGGACAGCAGCTGCGGCTCTAATTCAACCCCTGGCCTGAGAACTTCCATATGCTGCAGGTGCGGCTGTAAAAAGAAAAGAAGAAAAACATTTATTTTATTGAAGTATAGTTGATTTACAATGTTGTGTGACTGAAATTTATAGTAATCTAGATAGCTATTAAAAAAATACTGAAATACATTTATCAACTGAAAAGATGTTAATGATATATTGCTGAGCTGTTTAAAAAAACCTGTTTGTAAAATCATATATTTCACATGGAAGGATATACATCATGAAAAAAATATATATATATATGTGGGTTTTTTTTGTCTTTTTATGGCTCACCGGTGGCATATGAAGGTTTCCAGGCTAGGGGTCTAATTGGGGCTGTTGCCACCATCCTGCACCACAGCTCATGGCAACGCCGGATTGTTAACACACTGAGCAAGGCCAGGGATTGAACCTGCAACCTCATGGTTCCTAGTCGGATGTGTTTCTGTTGCGCCACGAAGGGAACTCCTACATCATGAAAATATGAACTGAGGTGTTCCCTTGTCATGCAGTGGGTTAAGTACATGGTGCTGTCACTGCAACAGTCCAGGTCATTGCCATGCATGGGTTCAATCCCTTGCCCAGAACTTTAGCATGCCATAGGTGCAGAAAAAAAAAGATTAACCAATAATATTTCTGTGTGATATAGTTTGGGGTGGTTTGTATCAAATCTTTTCATTTATCTGCCTTTATTTATCTATACCCCTCTGACTATGTATTAATTGCAATTGTTAAAATTGTAATTTACTACAAAATAAGGAATCAATGATTCTTGTCTCCTAATAAGTTACCTCATTTTACAGAAAATATCCTAACTGGAATCCTCCATTTGGAATTCCCTTCGTGGCTCAGTGGTTAATGAATCCAACTAGGACCCATGAGGATTCGGGTTCGATCCCTGACCTCACTCAGTAGGTTGGGGATCTGGCATTGTCGTGAGCTGTGTTGTAGATTGCAGACACGGCTTGGATCCCACGTTGCTGTGGCTGTGGTGTAGGCCAGCAGCTGTAGCTCCAATTTGACCCCTGGCCTGGGAACTTCCATGTGCTGCAAATGCAGCCCTAAAAAGCAAAAAAAAAAAAAAAACAAAAAAACAAAAAACCTCCCTTTCGTATCACTTTATACATTATGTATTTTGGTATACTTGGATTTTTCTGCAGTTTGTAGTGTATTTGTATCCTGCCTTCATCATTAGGTTGTAAGTTTGTAAGAGAGCTGGCTACAAAAATGTCTGCCCACTGCAAGATACCCCAGCAGACTAATGACTGAAGGACGGGATGCATACACTGAGCCAAAGCACAGAAGGAACCAGTGGCAGCATGAGGCACGACAGACCTTTGTTCTTGTTAATTAAAAATGTAACAAAACCCACACATGCCCCACACCATCAGATATTCTAATTGAAATCATGCTAGGAACTAGACTAGCTGTCCTTATTGCCTCCCACATACTGTGCAACCCAATGCTTTCTAAAATATTGCTATCAGTCATAAAATCCTCTATAACAGCTGAAAAAAGCATGAGCTCTTTTGGATTTTGTGTTTGTTTTTTGGTTTTATTTTGTTTAATTATTTAGGATAACCTGGTGGACTTGCATGCAGATCAGAAAAGTATTTCATTTGGTTCCATCTGAGCTGCTTGTAAGTGCCTCTTTCTGAGCTGTCTGTCAACCCACCTGTCTGCTAGGTCCAGGATGAGTCTCCTGGGGCCAATAAAAGATGGATGATTGGCCCCATGACGACTGCACAGCCTGTCACAACTACTCATGAGGAGTATGAATCTTTTTTTGTCTTGAAGAATGGGTTGTGAAATTTCCTTTTTCAATTTCAAGCCAAGGAGATGGATTTTATCTCTTTATAAAACATTGGGTAATTATTGGACCTTAAACTGTAACAGAAACTGAGGCTCAATAGCAAGAGGAGTGAGTTATATCCAAGTCTTCACTGTGTTCCACTTCTGCCTGGCCCTCTAGAATGTAAGCTCCACAACAAACAGGCCCTTCAGTTTCACTAGTCCCTTGTGTTAGGTCGGTGGAGTCCGAGTTGAGAGAAACAGAAGCTGGAGCAATGAGATTGCAAGCAGCTTTACCGACCAACAGAGTGGCCAGGAGAGCTGATTGGAAGGAACTCAGGCTTCCTGCTATTGGGGCAAAGGCTTCTTTATAATTAGGGTTTCATATATTAGGCCACATAGTCTCAAGGAAAAAAGGGAAGGGGGCTTTGGAAACAGGAAAGGAGGATTTAGATCATTAAGTGTGAATTTTAACAGTCCTTTTGGCTCTGTTTATTTTGAGGTTTAACAGCTCCTTAAATTATCTTGGTCCAGGGGCCTTCATCCATACTGGAGTCTGTTTCCTGTTGGTTTGGTCAGCTAAAATCGTGTCTGGAGCCTGGGTGGAATCTTGATGGTATGGTTGTTTTACGTTCTCTATTTTGTATTCTCCCTCCAGATTACAGATACCACCTAACACTTTGGTATTGACACATAGTAGGTTCTCACTAAATAGTGGTTGCATGATTAAATAAATGAATGAATGGAGCAAAGTTTGGGGATTGCTGAAATTTTGGGGGTACCAAGTAGCTTCTGTTACCCAAATAATCATTCCCCATTGGCCAGCTGCAACCTGTAATTCTAAGATCAGAAATTAATCCATTTGCCTTAAGGTTTTTATTTCACTTAAAATGAAAATGCCTTGTGTGTTAATAAGAATATTAATTGGTACAACCTTATTGAGAAGCAATTTGGCAGTTCGTGAAAATGTAAAATAGTCATTCCCTTTTACCTAGAACCAGCCCTTCCAGAAATTTATCCCCCATAAATACACCCATACAAAGATAGTTATTACACTGTTTTTTCTAATGGGGGGGGGGGCGGCAAGGGGAAGAAAGGGGGATAAGAAAATCTAACCTGAGTTGAAGACTCATATGTAAGGGATTGATTAAGGGGAAAATTATTTATTAAAAATTTTTATTATAGTTGATTTACAATGTTCTGTCAATTTCTGCTGTACAGCGAAGTGACTCAGTAATACATATATATATATATGTTCTTTTTCTCATGTTATCTTCTATCATTTTCTATCACAAGTGATTAGATATAGTTCCCTGTGCTATACACAGCAGGGGCTCATTGCTTATCCATTCTAAAATATAATAGTTTGCATAGGGGGAAACAATTTAACCACTGACTAACTTTTCTCTTCCAACCATCAAAGATTCTCTGTGGCCTTGACTCCCTCTGTCCTCCAAGGTGCTTCTAAGAGGCATGAGCTGATTCCTCAGAGGTGACAACAGGGAAACCTCAGGGCCACAAAGGGCAGAAGACACCATAGAGCAGCTCAGAGCCCTCAGGGTACTGGAATGAAAGACAGGTGAGGCTCTGAAGGGGTGCATAAGAGCATCTAATAGAGGCTGGTTTTGTGGGGAGAGGTTGTCTTTTTTTGGGGCGGCATGTGCAGCATATGGAAGTTCCCAGGCTAGGGGTGGAATCTCAGCTGCAGCTGCCAGCCTACACCACAGCAACGCCAGATCTAAGCCACATCTGTGACCTACACCACAGCTCACGGCAACACCGGATCCGTAACCCACTGAGCAAGGCCAGGGATTGAACCTGAATCCTCATGGATACTAGTCAGGTTCATTTCTCCTGAGCCACAACAGGAACTACCTGTAATTTTTTTTTTTTTTTAAAGAATGCTTATCTTCAGAGTTCCCATTGTGGCTCAGCGGAAATGAATCTGATTAGTATCCGTGAGGACGCAGGTTCAAACCCTGGCTTCACTCAGTGGGTTAAGGATCCGGTGTTGCTGTGAGCTGTGGTGTAGGTCAAAAACATGGCTCGGAGCTTGCGTTTCTGTGGTTGTGGTGTAGGCAGGCAGAAATGGTGTCCAGAAATTTATAAAATGTAAATACTGATTTGGTTGGTCTTTAAGATGTGTTTAACTGTGAGGCTATTTAACTAATGGTGTGGATGTGATTTGTCATCCAATAGTAAGTTCTTAGTCATTGATTTTTGTGTTAAAAAAACAGGAGAGAGGGAAACTACAGCTTTCATTACAGACTCCCTGATTAGTAAGCTCTCCAAATGATGAGTTCCAGTAAACTCCGTTTATGCCTCTGGATAGTGGATTTCGAGCATTTCTCTCGGGCTTTAATTTGCTGTGCACATATGTAAAAAAAGAAAAAAATAGATTATTTTAGGGGAGATGTAGGTGTAGAATTATTGCTTATGTCATTTCTTAAGCAGTTATGCTCTTAATTCTTAAAAGAAGGCTAGCATTGTTTGCACAAAAGGTTGGTGATTCCCTCCCCCAAATGTAATGAAATTACTTCTGTTGAGTAAACTTTTTATGTCATCTTATAATAAAAGCTGAAAAAAATCCTTTTGTTTCTATTTATAAAAAAAATGCTTTTCTATATGTACCCTTGATAAGAGATTTTGAAGAAATCATGTAAGATGATAAAGCATTTGAATGGTACAGTAGATGTAAAAAAAAAATTCAGTTTAAAAGAACGTTTGTTTTTACATTAAATGTTTATTTGAAATCAAATGATTTTGTACATAAAGTTCAATGATATATATATAAAAAAAAGAACGCTTGTCTTTGGAGTTCCCATTGCGGCTCAGCAGAAATGAACCTGATTAGTATCCATGAGGACGCAGATTCGAACCCTGGCTTCACTCAGTGAGTTAAGGATCTGGTGTTGCTGCGAGCTGTGGTGTAGGTCGCAAATGTAGCTCAGAGCTTGAGTTTCTGTGGTTGTGGTGTAGGCTGGCAGCTACAGCTTCGATTGGACCCATAGCCTGGGAATCTCCATGTGCCTGGATACGATCCTAAAAAGACCAAAAAAAAAAAAAAAAAAGAATGCCTGTCTTTTAGAAGCTCCAGCTGTGGTGCACTGGGATCGATGATGTCTTGGGAGTACTGGGATATGAGTTCGATTCCCATCCAGGCACCGTGAGTTAAGGATCCGGCATTGCTGCAGATTTGGCATAGGTCACAACTGTAGTTCAGATCTGACTTCTGGCCCAGGAGCTCCATATGTCATGGGGTAGTCAAAAATGAAAAGGAAAAAAAAAAAAAGAAAAGAAAAAAAGCTGGAGTTCCCATCTTGGGTCAGTGGTAACTAACCCAACTAGTATCTATGAGGACGCTGGTTGGATCCCTGGCCCTGATCAGTGGGTTAAGAATCCAGCAGCATTGCCATGAGCTGTGGTGTAGGTCGCAGACGTGGCTCAGACCCCAAATTGCTGTGGCTGTGGTGTAGGCTGGTGGGTACAGCTCCAATCAGACCCCTAGCCTGGGAACCTCCATATGCTGCAGGTGCAGTCCTAAAAAGCAAAAAAATAAAAAATAAAGAAATAGTGCCCGTTAGTTTCTTAGAAGCTGTTAAGTCTCCCCAAATTCTCAGTTTTAGTCAGTCAATAATAATCTTTGCTATCAAGCCAAAAGATAACAGCCTGAAAAGAAAACCAATCTAATCAAGGCAGAAAACTACATGTGCCAACTGGGAGATGGAATGTTTCCAGAGGTCAGAGAAAGAAGAGAAAACCATAGGTGGAGAGGCCAGAAAGCCTCACAGAGGAGTTGGGACTAGCAAGGAGACAGGTCTAATCATAATGGACACATAGGCCTCATGGGCAAGGGGTCTCTGGGTCTCTGGAAATGGGAGTTTCACCAAATCAGCCCTACATAGGTCAGAAGCTAACATATAGTTTTCTGATTTTGCTAATAAGAGGCTATATATATTAAATATTTTTTTAGATGAGGAGTGACTTTATATGAACAAAAATATTTCATTATGTGATTTGGCAAATATCTTATTGAATATTGTACACCACTTAAACCATGCAAAATTTTAACCTGCTGGTTTTATTTAAAATAAGTTGAGGAGTTCCCGTTGTGGCGCAGTGGTTAACGAATCCGACTAGGAACCATGAGGTTTCGGGTTCGGTCCCTGCCCTTGCTCAGTGGGTTAACGATCCGGTGTTGCCGTGAGCTGTGGTGTAGGTTGCAGACTCGGCTCGGATCCTGCGTTGCTGTGGCTCTGGCGTAGGCCAGTGGCTACAGTTCCGATTCAACCCCTAGCCTGGGAACCTCCATATGCCGTGGGAGCGGCCCAAAGAAATGGCAAAAAGACAAAAAATAAATAAATAAATAAGTTGAAGTGTTGGTAATCCAGGAAAACACTACAGTAAGCTTTAAAAGGATCAGCATCCTCAACTCTTATTGCTACAGTCCAGCTAAAGATATGTCTCAGGAAAAAGAGCCCTTATCTTTCAGAGATTTTTTTTTTTGTCTTTTTGCCATTTCTTGGGCCGCTCTCGCGGCATATGGAGGTTCCCAGGCTAGGGGGTCTAATCAGAGCCGTAGCTGCCAGCCTATGCCAGAGCCACAGCAACGTGGGATCCGAGCCACATCTGCAACCTACACCACAGCTCACGGCAATGCCAGCTCCTTAACCCACTGAGCAAAGGCAGGAATCGAACCCGCAACCTCATGGTTCCTAGTCGGATTCATTAATCACTGCGCCACGACGGGAACTCCTAGAGATTTATTCTGAAATATCTACATTTGATATGGTACATCTAGGATTTGCTTCAAAATCATAAGGGAGTGGTGAGAATTGTACCTTACTTCTGTAGTCTTCCTCCCAAAACCTCTTAACTGGAATCTGAACATAAGAAAAATATCAGACAAATCCCAATTGAAGTTTTCTTTGCAAATTACCTGAGCAGTATGCCTGAAAACTATCAATGTCATCAAAACCAAGAAAAGTCTGAGAAACTGTCACAGACCAGAAAAGACTAAGGAGACAGAGCAACTTAGTGTAACGTGGTAGCCTGAGTGAAATCCTGGAAGAGGAAAAGGACATTAGGGGAAAACTAGTGAAATCCAAACAAAGTAAAGAGTTTACCAAAAGTTGGTTACCAAAGTACCAAAGTTGGTTCTTTAGCTGTGACAAAGTACTACAGTAATATAAGATGTTCTCAACAGGGAAAAAGGGGCACAAAAATATACAACTCTGTACTACCGTTTGCAGGACTACTCTAAGATATTATTCTAAAATAAAATTTTCAAGATAATCATAATGGAGTGGGAAAAACAGATGGGGTGCATGGTTGGTACTGGACTGGCCACCAGTTGTTGGTTATTGGGGCTATATAATGGAAGTTCATAATACTATTCTGTCTGCATTTATGTATGTTTGAAATTCTCTACTCTTTATTTATTTATTTATTTATTTATTTATTTATTTATTTATTTTTTGTCTTTTTGCCATTTCTTGAGCTGCTCCCGAGGCATATGGAGGTTCCCAAGCTAGTGGTCTAATCGGAGCTGTAGCTGCCAGCCTACGCCAGAGCCACAGCAACTCGGGATCTGAGCCGCATCTGCAACCTACACCACAGCTCACAGCAACGCCGGATCCTTAACCCACTGATCAAGGGCAGGGATCGAACTCCCAACCTCATGGTTCCTAGTCGGATTCGCTAACCACTGCGCCATGACAGGAACTCCAAAATTCTCTATTCTTAAGGTTAAAAAATATCTATTTTGTGTTGGAGGTCCTCAAAGCCATCCTCAGGTTCAGTGATTTGGCTGGAAGAGTCCAGGACTCAGCATCTAATCATACTTACAACTTTTACAACTATGATTTATTCCAGCAAAAGGATAGACAATAAAATAAAAAAAAAAAGGAAAAGGCATAGAGGTCAAAGTCCAGAGGAGACCAGGCACAAGCTTCCTGGAGTCCTCTCTATATGGAGTCATACAGAATGCACTAAATTCCTCCCTAGCACCAAAGTGTGACAACACACATGTCATAGTATCTGCCAGGAAAGCTCATTAGAGAAGCCCAGAATTGTTACTGGGGGCTGGTCACATATGCACCCTCTACCTACCACATGTCAAGATTCCAGACTCTCAGAAGATATTCCCCATCAACCACATTGTAAAAACCTTTTAGGCACAGTGAGCCATCCTTATCATTTAGAGAAAGTATCATATCAGTGTAGGGAACTGTTTACCAGTCAAGTTCCCAAATGCCAGCCAAAAGCCAATCTTGCAAGGAAACCTTTCTTTCTTTCTTTCTTTCTTTTTTCTTTTTCTTTTTTTTTGGTCTTTTTGCCATTTCTAGGGCCGCTCCTGCGGCATATGGAGGTTCCCAGGCTAGAGGTTGAATTGGAGCCATAGCTGCCGGCCTATGCCAAAGCCACAGCAACTCGGGATCCAAGCCGTGTCTGCAACCTACACCACAGCTCACGGCAACGCCGGATCCCCAACCCACTGAGCAAGGCCAGGGATCAAACCTGCAACCTCACGGTTCCTAGTCGGATTCGTTAACCACTGTACCACAACAGGAACTCCAAGGAAGCCTTTCTAAGGAGAGCAGGCTCAGGCCCACATACTCATGGAGGCATGAACTCTGTGGAATATAACACAGAGATGTTTCATAACTCATTCTCCTCTTCTATGGAAGGTACCTCCACAACCCTTGCTTGGAGACCTCATCCACTAATCTGGTCCAGAGATGCATATTTGAAGGGAGAAAGGAGGCCCAGTGAGGTGTGGAAGGCTGAGAAGAGCAAGTCCCAAATTTCTCAGCAGGTATGGCTGCAAGTCAGTATGAAACTCTGCCTTCTTTTTTTTTTTTTGTCTTTTTTTGCTATTTCTTGGGCCGCTCTCGTGGCATATGGAGTTTCCCAGGCTAGGGGTCTAATGGGAGCTACAGCTGCCGGCCTACACCAGAGCCACAGCAACACGGGATCCGGGCCGAGTCTGCGACCTACACCACAGCTCATGGCAATGCCGGGTCCTTAACCCACTGAGCGAGGCCAGGTATTGAACCTTTATCCTCATGGTTCCTAATGGGATTCATTTCTTTTGCACCACAATGTGAACTCCTGTTTTTTTTTTGTTTGTTTGTTTTGGTTGTGCCTGAGACATGCGGAAGTTCCTGGTAAGGGATCAAACCTAAGCCACATTGGTGACAATGCTGAATGAACCCTTAACCACTAGGCCACCAGGAAACTCCTGTGAATAGTGTGTTTGTGTATATGTGTGTGTGTTAAAAGAATTAGCATAGCTTCTGTCACCCTGTGTGGCATTTAAAAATAATTTCTTTTAAATGTGCTTGCAAGTCTAAAAAATGGAATAGGTCCAGGTTTCTTTTAATCTCTTGGAGGCCCAGGAAAGAGAACTGGTTGGTGGTACACATTCAGAAGACATCAGCATCCAGACTTTAGTGAATTGAAAGCATGGAAATTAAGGGGTTGCCTAAGAAAGCTCCTTTATGGGAAAGGAGGGCTCTGATACCATAACATTTTTTTTTTTTGTCTTTTTGCTATTTCTTTGGGCCGCTCCCGCAGCATATAGAGGTTCCCAGGCTAGGGGTCGAATCAGAGCTGTAGCCACCGGCCCACACCACAGCCGCAGCAACGCAGGATCCGAGCCGCGTCTGCAACCTACACCACAGCTCACGGCAACACCGGATTGTTAACCCACTGAGCAAGGCCAGGGATCGAACCCGAAACCTCATGGTTCCTAGTCGGATTCGTTAACCACTGCACCACGACGGGAACTCCTGGGACCATAATGGATTCCCTAAATAGCTGCCTGCAGAGGGTAACCAGGAATGGCTGAAAGAGATAAGAGAAAATCAAAAGAAACGAGGTTGGGGAAATACGGCCAAAGAGGGGGGTAAGGAAAATCAGGAGGACGCAAGTCTACAGTGCATTTGAGAGAGGAATTAACCAACAATGTCAAAAATTCTATGATTTTTCCCAGTCAGCTCCAGCCAGAATAACTGCCAAATCCTTCCTCTCCCCTCCCCGCGCCAGTACTGCTTATTCGTCTCTTTTAACTCTTCCACGAGGTTTTATCCGGTGGTTTACGGTTTATTTCCTCCAGTTAGACTCAAGCAGGAGGTCTCAAGCAGGACTGAATCTTCATTTTCCTTTTCCTTAAGGTCTTACGCCTTCTGCTCAATTGCTCTCAGTGAGATGATCTGAACATTTGAAAAACCATTTTAACAAACAACCTATCTCTAAACCGGCTCCTAGCAGCCAAACTGCGCAGGCGCAAAGGCAGACATCCCGGCTTACTCAGGTCTTTGCATTTGGCGCGAAATCTCTGCTACATGGGCGGGGCAAAGGGAAGAGCTGCGTTCATTGGGCAGGCTTGGCGCGAAATCTCTGAGCTCCTGCGCCACGATTGGCTCCGACCTTTCCAGTGGGGGACGAGGGGGCGGGGCGGAGGCGGCGCGCGCAAAGCGGCATCGTCTAGGGAGAAGGTACTCTTGGCGATCGAGCGTGGCGCCGGCGGCTCCTTAGCGCTCGGCAGCCATGGACCTCGCGGCGGCAGCGGAACCGGGCGCCGGCAGCCAGCACTTAGAAGTCCGCGACGAGGTGGCCGAAAAGTGCCAGAAATTGTTCCTAGACTTCTTGGAGGAGTAAGTCGGCGAGCGCCCCTTCCTCGCGGACCTTCACCTCAGGCCCCTCCCGGCTTCCGGAGCCCGGGGGCGCTGTGGGGGCCGCGAGTGTTCTGGAAATGAGGGGTTGCGTGCTGGGGAGAGCGGCCCACGGGAGGCTTAGCTGGGCTGCTGGAAGGAGGCTGGGTCGGGCCGAGCAGGGCTGGTTTCCAGCGGGTGAAATGCATCTGGAGCCCTTTCTCAAACTCGAGCGGTGCGCAGTGCCCGGTACCGAGCGCTTTAGGCCCACCATTCAGTCCTCACAGACTGAAAGGCGAGTGGCCCTAGCCCCGGGTTCCCGGTGCGGACATTGAGGCTGGGTGGGGATGCGTAACTTAACGGTTAGGCCGCACGTCGGCTGGGTGGTGTGGGAGGCCGAAGTGTCCTCGGAATCCTAGCGGGAGCTTGGCTGGGGTCCGCCGATGGCCTGGCAGCCCTGGAGCTTGTGCAGATCCAAGTAGCGGTGACCTCTTTGGTTGACAGATGTTCCGAGGGGCCGCCCTGCGATGCTTATGTCGTTGAACGCACCCGTCCATCTCTTCCTTTCCTTCCAATCCCTTAAGCCTCACTTTTTTTTTTTTCCTGTTACCTTTTTTAGGCCCCAGGCATCTCAGACCCCCTCGCCCTGGCTTACAGCCACTGCCATCTGCTACTTTTCTTAGTGCAGATATATCATGGCTCTCCTTGAGGATGAACCCCACTAGCTCCAGGAGAAATAGAAGCACTTTGGAATGTCTTAGAAAATTCTTTTTTAAGAATCCTTTTTTTTTTTTTTTTTTTTGCTTTTTAGGGCCGCACCTGTGGCATATGGAGGTTCCCAGGCTAGGGGTCGAATCGGAGGTGTAGCCACTGGCCTAGGGCACAGCAATATGAGATCAGAGCCCCTTCTGCAACCTACATCGGCAGCTCACAGCAATGCTGGATTCTTTCTTTTTTTTTTTTTGTCTTTTGTCTTTTTTTGTTGTTGTTGCTTGGATTCTTAACTTACTGAGTCAGGCCATGGATGGAACCCATAACCTCATGGTTCCTAGCCAGATTCATTTCCCCTGTGCCAAATGGAAACTCCAAGAATTCAGTTTTTAAATTTGATCATTTTTTGCATTGGAACTACTCATCGATGACATCCTTGGCCTGAGACTCTTTGTCATAGTCCTAAAAAAATATCATGTGGTTTTAGTAATATTTAGAAATTCCACTAAGTTGTTAGCACTAGGTATAGTGAAGCTTTAAAAAAACTATATCATATCTTAGGAAAATGCTTCCCATCATTAAAATTTCTTGTAGCCATATTCAGGGACCCTAATGAGTTCAGTGTCTTTAAGGCTCATTAACATGGCAGGAAATTTTTTTTTTTGATTGTGGTAAAATATATGTGATCTAAAATTTACCTTTTCAACCTTCTGTAAATGTATAGTTCAGTGGCACTTAAGTAATTTACCTTGTTAAACAACCATCACCACCATTCATCTCCTTTTCTTCTTCCCAAACTGAAACTCTGCACCCACTAAACAGTAACTCATCATTTCACCCAGTCTATGAATTTGACAACTCTAGGTACCTCAAACTTGGGGTCATACAATATTTGTCCTTTTGTGACCAGCTTACTTCACTTAGCATAATGTCTTCAGGGTTCATACATGTAGCGTGTGCCAGAATTTTCTTTTTAAGGGTGAATAGTATTGTATGTATATGCCACATTTTGTCTCTTCATCTATCCATATAGATATGTGTTTCCATGCTTTTACTATTGTGAAAAATTCTGCTATTTTATGAAATTCTTATATACTTAAAACCATACTTTAACTTATATTTCCCTACCTTTGGTGATGTTATTCTCTGCCTGACAGCTATTTATCCTTCAAAACCCAGCTAAATATTCATACCCCTTTTGTAAAACCCTATTAAACTTTTAGGCAGTGCAAATATTATGTTCCCAAGGTGCCATTTTCCATTATCCCTGGTAATAATCTTTACTTGTCAGCCATTTCATGTGAATGTACATCCCATTCCTAATCCCACATAGCCACCACACCACCTTACAAAGGTCCTTAATTAACGTTTGATTTCAACAAATAATGTAGTTGTCTTCACTTCCTTGCAGTTTGCCATGCAGTTAGTTAACTGCTGGGCATAATGATGAGCAAGACAAATAATCCCTGTATTTGTTGGGGTGAAAATGTTAGTTCCCTTTCAGAATACCAACTTTGATTTGGCATTGCTTATTTGAAAAAGTCCGCATTCTTCACAGCTGCTTTATTTTATTTTATTTTATTTTATTTTTGTCTTTTTAGGGCCGCATTCGAGGCACATGGAGGTTCCCAAGCTAGGGGTCTAATCGGAGCTGTTACCGCTGGCCTATGCCAGAGCCACAGCAACGCCAGATCTGGGCTGCATCTGGAACCTACACCATAGCTCATGGCAACACTGGATCCTCAGCCCACTGAGCGAGGCCGGGGATTGAACCCAAAACCTCATGGCTCCCATTGGATTTGTTTCCACTGCGCCACGACAGGAACTCCTGTTTCTTGTTTTTTTTTTTGTTTTTTTTTTTTTAAAGGCCCTACCTATAGCATCCCAGGTTAGGGATCCAATTGGAGCTACAGCTGCTAGCCTACACCACAGCCACAGCAACACCAGATCCTTAATCCACTGAGTGAGGCCAGGGATTGAACCCACAACCTCATGGTTCCTAGTCGGATTCGCTTCCGCTGCACCAGGATGGGAACTCCAGAGTCTTCACAGCTGCTCTTTACAGTTTCATCTTCCACAACCATTCTGTCATCATCGATGCTCCTCCCATACCTTTTCTGATTTTAACCAGTCTGTCCACACTCATTTTTCTTTCAAATTTTAAAAGTGTTTCAAGGCAGAATTCCAGTGCTGCCTTTTATTTGCATGAGGCCTTTCTAGATGTTCCTGTTAAGCAAAATTAGTTTTTATTCCCCTGACACATTTCTTGGACCACCTCCTTTTTTTTTCTTCTTAAATTTTATTGTAGAAAGAACACTTAACCTGAGTCTACCTGCTTAACAAATTTATAACTGTACGCTATTGTTGTACAGTAGATCTGTTAGACCTTATTCCTCTTGCTTGACTGAAAGTTTATGCCTGTTAATTATTACCTCCATATTTTCCTCTTCCTCCAACTACCCATTCCATTTTTTGATTCTATTAACTGTTTTGGATACTTCATGTAAGAAAATCATGCAATATTTCTTTCTGTAATTGGCTTATTTCACTTAGCACCTTGTCTTCAAGGTTCACCTATATTGGGGCATTGCAGAAAATATCCTGTTTTAACATTGAAGAGGGAGTTCCTGTCATGGCTCAGCAGTAATGAACCCAGCTGGTATCCACAAGGATGTGGGTTCGATCCCTGGCCTCACTCTGTGGGTTAAAGATCTGGTATTGCTGTGAGCTGTGGTGTAGGCCAGCAGCTACAGCTCCGATTAGACCCCTAGCCTGGGAACTTCCACATGCCATGGGTGTGGCCCTTAAAAAAAAAAAAAAGCAAGATTGAATAATATTCCATTATATGTGTATACTGCATTTTGTTTATTTGTCATGGACATTTAAATGTCTTTTCCCTCTCCTTAGTAGTAATGTCTCCTGTGAGAGTGTCAACCATAGGAGAGGAGCAACACTGTCATTTCCAGCTTATGGTATCTCTGGCATAGTACTTCGCAGATAGATGATATTTATTAAGTAATTAACAGAGTTAGAACACGCTGTATTTGAGGGAGATATTTGATTTTTCCTCAGAACCTAATCTGCATGGTTATGTTCAAAGAACAAAAAGCAAATATATTTGTATGATATTTTGGAAAAAAGCAGCTTTACTTTGTGTGTATGTATGTTTTGGTTTTCCTGGGGTCTTGGGCACTGAAGCACCTCATTTCTGTGTATTTGTTTTTTTCTGGTTCTTAAATCAATAACTAATCTGTCAGTTTTCCCTTTAGAAATTAAATCTTTGGATTTTAACCTGAATTTCTTGATTTAAAATTTTCTAACCAACAGATGCTAACTGCTTATTTATGTTATGTACAATTAAGGTCGGAAGATGTTTTCCTGTGTTTCGAGCTTTGGACAAAACATTTGACAGGCATTTTCTCATTTAATCTTCACAATAGTCTTTTAAGATGATGTTCTAATCTTTTTTTACCACTGTTATTTTTCAAAAAGAAGGATGTATTTAGAGAGAGTACGTAAGCTCTCCCCAGTTATACAACTATTAAAATGGGCTTGTCTGATCATAAAGCTGTTAATCTTTAACCTACACTGAATTATCAGGCATTCAGATTCTTATTTTTACTAATTCTTCAGTTTACTATGACTTTCATGTATCTGCAGATTCCAGAACAGCGATGGAGAAATTAAGTACTTGCAGTTAGCTGAGGAACTAATTCGTCCTGAGAGAAACACATTGGTTGTGAGTTTTGTGGACCTGGAGCAATTTAACCAGCAACTTTCTACCACTATTCAAGAGGAGTTCTATAGGTAGAGTGTATTAATCTTTTTTTTTTTTTTTGTCTTTTTGTCTTTTAGGGCCTCACAGCGGCATGTGGAGGTTCCAAGGCTAGGGGTCAAATCGGAGCTGTAGCCGCCAGCCTGCTCCAGAGCCACAGCAACTCAGCTGTGTCTGTGACCTACACCACAGCTCACAGCAATGCCAGATCCTTAACCCGTTGAGCAAGAGCAGGGATCGAACCCACAACCTCATGGTTCCTAGATTCATTTCCACTGCGCCACGATGGGAACTCTGAAATCTTTACTTTAAATAGACATGGAGCCTGGGAAACCAGCTCTTCTTGGTGTAGAAATGTTCATTTGTGAGGCAAAAGGGGCAGCTATCACAGAGTTCCTTTGATACAGCCAGTGGTCATTTTTGGGCTGCTCTGAACTAATTTAGGCCTTTGTGGAGTTAAATATTTTTCATATGCAAATGTTGAAAACCTGTGCTTTCTATATAGTTTTACCGTGTTAAGAAGCTTGCTTTGTGTCAGGCATTCAGTGCTATTGCTATATCATTCATTTAATCCATTCCGTCTCACTCTTCCACATGTCATAATATATATAAATCCCTTGAAACATTTTCAAAGCTGAGTGGTAATTTTTTTGGCAGAAATTAGTTGTTATGTTTAATAATTTAGGCTTTTGTTCTGCTTTTAATTGCTATATAAAATAAGAAACATCTTTCTACACTAATCTTTCTCTGCATTTGGATTAAATAAATGTGATTTTATAAATAAAATCAGGTTAAAATAAACACTGTTGACAGTTAAGGAGAAATGAAGACCCAGGATTAAAGAGACATAATTCTGTTCTTTTACCTGGTGAACTGAGAAAGGGAGGATTTAGCTCAGTGTTTCTAGTCATAGAAATGGTTGGAGGGATACTAGGCAGTTTATTGTGAAAGTATGTAGCAAGAAAAGTTGTATTGACCAATGAGTAGAGGTGGAAAATCAGGGCTGATGGTGGAAACACCTGTGCCCATACCTCATGTACGGACCATACAGCAGTTCTGTCTCCTGAAAGCAGCTTATTTTTCAGAGGATTTCCAGATCCTGCTGCTTAAACCAAGCTGCCACAGCTATTGGGAACTTAAATCACATTTCTGTGAAAAAAAGCCATTGGTAATTTGATAGAGTTTGCATTGAGTCTATAGGTTGCCTTGGGTAATATAATCATTTTAACTATTGATTCTTTCAATCCAAGAACAAAATATATCTTGAAAATTTTTTAACTTTTTGTTTTGTTTTGTTTTCCGTTTTCTGTCTTTTTAGGGCCGTACCCATGGCCTATGGAGGTTCCCAGGCTAGGGGTCTAATCAGAGCTACAACTGCCAGCCTACGCTGCAGCCACAGCAACTGCCAGATCTGAGCCATGTCTGCGACCTACACCACAGCTCCCGGCAACGAAAGATCCTTAACCTACTGAGCGAGGCCAGCGATCGAACCTGAAACCTCATGGTTCCTATTCGGATTCATTTTGGCTGTGCCATGACGGGAACTCCATGAAGATTTTAAAATTTGTATAGAAGCACAAAAGACACCAAATAGGTAGCAAGGAGTCTGCCTTGCTAGGTAATAAAATGCTCAGGTGGCAGATAGAGTCAGAGGTGTGGCTTGCAGTGTATGCACTAAATGATTATTTAAAGATAATAGATATTCAGGAACAGCATTTTATCTTTGGGTTTGTATTTTCTTAGATGTATTTGTTGTGGAATAGAGGATTGAAGAAGCTTCTAAACCTAGACCAGATCATAGAAATGTCCTGCAGAGTTAAATTCTAAAGCTTGGTTTAACCAGATAAAATTCCTTATTTTCAGCTATTGGGAAGCATGATGGGGAAGGAGACTTGGTTAGTCTGTTGAAGTTGTTAGTTGATTTTTTTTGTTTGTTTGTTTATTTTTCAGGGTTTACCCTTACCTATGTCGCGCTTTGAAAACGTTTGTCAAAGACCGTAAAGAGATTCCCCTGGCCAAGGATTTTTATGTTGCATTCCAAGACCTTCCTACCAGACACAAGTAAGAAACCCTTCTTGGAAAGGATTATTAAAAAAACAAAACAAAACTCCAAATAATAGTTATCACTTAATTGTCAAAGCTCAGAAGATTGTAGTCTTGAATCTATAAAGAGTTATACCAGTTATCCTGAAGGTTTAATTTTGTAATACCTATATAGCCAGGGAAGTGGGATGGGAAGTAAGTAGAGCAATTTCTGGGGATTGTCATATTTTAGGATATCTTTTAAGGGATATTTTAGGTGAAAAATTAGTTCAGTGAAAAATTATGAAGACTTAGAGCAGTCACAGAAATGTGTCTTTGGAAATTTTTGTCAAGAGCTTAAAGAGCATAAACTTTTAAATTGTTTTTCCTCTTAGCAGTTATATAAAGAATAAGTTTGCTGATACTTGGTTACTTTGAAAACTTAAACCACTGAAATCATGAAATTACAAAGTTGTGGAGTTCCCACTGTGGCACAGTGGGTTAAGAATCCAGCATTGTCTCTGAGATGGTGAGGTTTTGATCCCTAGCCTAGTGCAGTTAGTTAAGGATCCAGCATTGCTGCAGCTGTCACAGCATTGGTCACAGTTGTGGCTCGGATTTGATCCCTGGCTGGGAAACTTATATGCTGCCAGTGTGGTGGAAAAAGAAAGAAGGAAAAAAAATTACCAAATCATTTAAGGTAAAATGGGTTTGTGAAATAGTATTCTGAATTTCCAGGTTCAGAAAAAAAATCTTTGCCCATGATAATTTTACTGTGAAAATAACACATTCTTTAATTTCTTCGGTGTCTTTCACATCTTCATTTATGTATTTTGTTGTAGTTGTGTGTATATTATACTTTAGGAATGGGCTGTTAACTAAATCATTCTTGTGGGATAGTCCAGTGAATACCTTATCTCTTGTCCCTTATTTATTTGTTGTTTTAAGCATCGAATATCCTCTCATTAAAAGAGAAAATTGTCATAGTTTGGAAATGAGTATTTACTAATGCAATATCTGTCTTTAAACAGAATTCGAGAACTTAACTCATCTAGAATTGGTTTGCTCACTCGCATCAGTGGGCAGGTAGTACGGACTCACCCGGTTCACCCAGAGCTTGTGAGCGGAACTTTCCTGTGCTTGGACTGTCAAACAGTGATCAGGGACGTAGAACAGCAGTTCAAGTACACACAGCCAAACATCTGCCGAAATCCAGTTTGTGCCAATAGAAAGAGATTCCTGCTAGATACAAATAAATCAAGATTTGTTGATTTTCAAAAGGTATTTAGATGTTTAAGTCTGATTCAGCCTATGCTAATAATTCATTTTAGGCACTTGTAATTATTCTCATAAGCTTACTTAGGCAATGTTAATCTCAGTTTTTATTTAAGTGAAGCATTGTCGATTATAACTACAGATTTAAGCTTTTGTAACGCACACTTCAATATCAGTACATGTGTTTTAACCTTTAATAACTTGGATTAGAAGCTCTTTCAGACAGAATGTACATGTCAGAGAATAAATAGTAACCATTGTTACTGTTACTATGTATGAGCTAGAGTTAAGAAAACAAGAAATAAGAGACTAGTTGATATAAGACTTGGAGTTGGTGGTTAGAAGGGAAGAAGGCATAAATAAAAGGATAGGTGAAAATGGACATGCTTGTCAATAGCAATGAGGATTTATCATGATTAAAGTAGAGGAATTAATTAATTAATTAATTAGAGGAACCAAATTGGAAATCATCTGAGAGGCATAGAGGCATGATTTGGTATGAGGCATAGGGGTACTTGGAGCCTTAAATCTCAGATTGAGAAATTTGGATATAATCTTGATAAGCAAGGGGAATATAATTTCAGGGAATGTGAATTTTTCTTTGTTAAAGGAAGACTAATGGGATAGTCATCAGTAGTATTTAACAAAAGACTAATAGGCAGTTGTAGTTACTTGGGCAGAGTTGGATGATAGCAGTAAGAATGAAGTCCTTTAGTACTTACTAACTCTGGAATATGCAAAGAGGAAAGAAAAGTTTCAGTACCTCAAGCACTGGGAGAATGAGTAGCAAACTAAAATAAGTAATTTTTTTTTTGTCTTTTTAGGGCATATGGAAGTTCCCAGGCTAGGGGTCTAATCAGACCTGCAGCTGCCCGCCTATACCACAGCAATGCCAGATACTTAACCCACTGAATGAGGCCAGGGATGGAACCCAAATCTTCATGGATACTGCTAGTCGGGTTCATTACCACTGAGCCACAACCGAAACTCCAGTAACTTGTATTAAATTCAGTTTTTAGTTCTTACTTACTTATGATACTTGGTTTATTAGAAGCATATACTCTACCAGTCACTTTGGGTAAGGGATGCTTTATTTGAAAGGACATGATATAACAACCAAATACAATGTATGAATCTAGATTGGGTCTTGGTTTGGGGAAAAAACAGCTGTAATAAAGGACATTCTTGGCAATTGGGGAAATTTGAAGATGAATTAGATAATCGAAGACTATTTAATTCTCTTGGTGGGATTGATAGTATTCCTAGGAAATGGATGCTAAAATATTTGGGGACAAAGTATCTTGAGTTTTGCAGCTTCTTTCAAATCATACAGTAAAAGTATGTGTGCATTTTAGGAAATGTTAACAGTTGTTTTGAGGTGGAGAGTATAATAGATGTAAAGTTTTTCATAAAATTTCCCTGACAGTTTAGAGGAAGATGGAACACAGAACAGATATTTAAAGTCAGTTTGAACAAAGAGAAGAAAGAAGTATTGCTTAATGAGAGTAAAAGTGAAGTTGAAGTTTTTAATAGTTGTAATCTCTTAGCAAACTGAAAGGACTTTTATGGTAGAGATTTTTTTTTTTTCTTTCCTAGGGCTGCTCCCATGGCATATGGAGGTTCCCAGGCCAGGGGTCTAATTGGAGCTGTAGCCACTGGCCTACACCAGAGCCACAGCAACGCAGGATCCAAGCCGTGTCTGTGACCTACACCACAACTCATGGCAACACCAGATCCTTGACCCACTGAGCAAGGCCAGGGATCAAACCCGCAACCTCATGGTTCCTAGTCAGATTCATTAACCACTGCGCCACGACAGGAACTCTTGGTAGAGAATTTTTAAGATGAATGTTGGCACATGTCAGAAGTATGTAGGAGTTGCCATTGTGGCTCAGTGGTTAACAAGTCCAACTAGGAACCATGAGGTTGTGGGTTCAATCCCTGGCCTTGCTCAGTGGATTAAGGATTGGGCATTGCCATGAGCTGTGGTGTAGGTCGCAGACATGGCTTGGTCTGATGTTGCTGTGGCTGTGGCTGTGGTGTAGGCTGGCAGCTGTAGCTCTGATTAGACCCCTAGCCTGGAAACCTCCATATGCCGTGGGTGCGGCCCTAAAAAAAAAAAAAAAAAGTCTGCAAACTGGTAAGATAATTTAGGATATGTCAATAATTGTGGCATTTAATTTAGATTGCATGGCATTTGAAAAAGATGACTTCTCATTCTTGGCCATTTGTCTTTGTTACAGGTTCGTATTCAAGAGACTCAAGCTGAGCTTCCCCGAGGGAGTATCCCCCGCAGCTTAGAAGTGATCTTGAGGGCTGAAGCTGTGGAGTCAGCTCAAGCTGGTGACAAGTGTGACTTCACAGGAACGCTGATTGTTGTGCCTGACGTGTCTAAGCTTAGCACACCAGGTCAGTAATCTGTGGCTCAGATTTAACAAATTCTTGGTTACCTAACCTACAGAGTATCTGGTTTCTTGTATCTTCCTTGTCTTGTTTTTGGCTACCAATCAGAGGATGAGCAAGGAACTATGACGAGAATAAAGACAAATTGGTTTTGCTATAGAAGGTACTGTTCTGAAAAATTTCAAAGTCTAAATAAGTTTCATTTAACTGAGCAATTTTGATTCACAGCACCTTGAATATTTGAACTGTGAAACAACCTATCATTCGATCTTTCAGGAGCACGTGCAGAAACTAATTCCCGTGTGAATGGTGTTGATGGATATGAGACAGAAGGCATTCGAGGACTCCGGGCCCTTGGTGTTAGGGACCTTTCATATAGGCTGGTCTTTCTTGCGTGCTGTGTTGCACCGACCAATCCAAGGGTGAGTTTTTTTTTTTTTTTTTTTGTCTTTCGTCTTTTGTCTTTTAAGGGCCATGCCCGTGGCCTATGGAGGTTCCCAGGCTAAGGGTCTACTACTCCACAGCCAGAGCAACGTGGGATCTTAGCCACATCTGTGACCTACACCACAGCTCACGGCAATGCCAGATCCTTAACCCACTGAGTGAGGCCAGGGATCGAACCCATGTCCTCATGGATGCTAGTCAGGTTCGTTAACCACTGAGCCATGACAGGAACTCCCTAAAGGTGATTCTTAGAATAGCAAAGCTTGGGAAAGACATCTGCTGATGCTGCCACAAAGTTATAATCTTCTGAAACTCAGTTTTAAAGGCAGGGGGGTGGGTTGAGATTTGTTCTTGAAAGCAGATGTTTTTGTGTCTGTCCCACCTTAAAGAAAAATCTTACTTGTTTTCATGCATAAGCACTGAGTACTTTAAAAGCATTGGTACAAATAATCCATAGCGTTTTTGTTTTTTGTTTTTTTTTTAATTGTCGCAGTCCCTCTGTCATGCTCCTTGAGAAAGTATAAATAGAAAAACTTTAGTAATCTGAAGGTACAGTATAGCACTCTTTCTGAGAGTGACGTATCCCTTGTATTATAGTTCAGAACTTGATTTTGTGTCCAGGATGGGAAAGCAGTGAAAAAATGTTTGGACAGTAGTTTAGTACTGGAAAATGAGAGGGAAATATAATACTCTGTTACTTCTTTCATCCTCATATCAGTGATTAACATTTTATTACGGCTCATCTCTTGAGTATCTAGATTCATTTAGATAGCAATACAAAAAAATGGTAGTTTTTTTGTTACTTTTAATTCACTGGACAGATGATTAGTTCTTCAGTGTCTTGATAAACTTAGCCCATAGTGGTTAGGAAATAGTTTTTTTAAATAGGGCCACACTCATGGCATATAGAGGTTCCCAGGCTAGAGGTTGAATTGGAGTTATAGCTGCTGGCCTACACCACAGACATAGCAATGCCAGATCCGAGCCATGTCTGCAACCTACACCACAGCTCATGGCAGCACTGGATCCTTAACCCACTGAGTGAGGCCAGAGATCAAGCCTACGTCCTCATGGATGCTAGTCCAATTCCTTTCAGCTGAGCCACTATGAAAACTTCTGGTTAGGAATTTAAAAAAAAAAAAAACTTTCCAATCAACAGATTTTGAAGTTTACCTCCCAGGCTTTATTTTATTTGTGCTGACATTTCTTCTCTTTCACATTATTTTGACTATTTCTGTACTACTGTTTTTTCCCTTTCTTCTCCACCATTCAGTTTGGAGGAAAAGAGCTCCGAGATGAGGAGCAGACTGCTGAGAGCATTAAAAACCAAATGACTGTGAAGGAGTGGGAGAAGGTGTTTGAAATGAGTCAAGATAAAAATCTATACCACAATCTTTGCACAAGCCTGTTTCCTACTATACATGGTAAGAGTCCTTTTATCCATTTGTGGTCTAAACTTGAAATCAAAATAATGATTATATTTTTAAAATTTTTAATTTTTTTTTATTAAAATTTTTTTTTTGTCTTTTCTAGGGCCTCACCTGCAGCATATGGAGGTTACCAGGCTAGGGGTTGAATCGGAGCTGTAGCCACCGGCCTACTCCAGAGCCACAGCAGTGCCAGATCTGAGCCATGTCTGCGACCTACACCACAGCTCATGGCAACGC
The DNA here is from genome assembly GCF_016906955.1 of Phacochoerus africanus. Classification (NCBI taxonomy): domain Eukaryota; kingdom Metazoa; phylum Chordata; class Mammalia; order Artiodactyla; family Suidae; genus Phacochoerus; species Phacochoerus africanus. The sequence goes on from NC_062546.1 coordinate 80,390,564, forward strand.
CAGATCCTTAACCCTCTTGAGTGAGGCCGGGGATCGATCCTGCAACCTCATGGTTCCTAGTCGGATTCGTTAACCACTGAGCCACCACAGGAACTCCCCAAAATAATGATTATAAAACAGCAATCTATGGCTTCTTAAAGCACACAAATCAGATCATAAAAGTTTTTTAGGGGGTTTAGGACTCTTAAAAAGTCATTTACAAAAAGACAGATACTAGATGATTCCATTTGAAATGAGGTACCTAGAATAGGTAAGTTCATAGAGACAGAGTAGAAAGGGGTAACCTGGTGGCTTGGGGAAAGAGAATTTGTTTAATGGATAGAGTTTCTGTTTGGGATGATGGAAAGTTCTAGAAATGGATGCAGTGATGGTTGTAAAAGAGTGAATATACTTAATTCCACTGAACTGTTTGAAATAGTAGTTTTATGTTGTATATATTTTACCACAATTTTTTAAAAAAGAAAAGAGGTCAGTCTTTTTTTTTTTCCTGGCTTTATAACAACTGTCTTTAATATATCCTAATATGCTAGATTAATATCCTAATCTTGTTTTTCTTCATTTTCACAATGGAGAGTGTTTTCATTCTGTTTTTTGGTTATGTGTATTGTGCAAGGTATGGATCTTGTTTCTTTCTCTTGGTTACTAGCTGCTCACTGTCTTTAAAATCCCCTTGTTAAAGGATATGTCTGAATTTTCAGGCCTCATACTTTACTTTTGTTCCATCATTATCTTCCATACTTAATTAGAATTATGGCAAGAATTCATAGGATCATGGGTATTTCTCTTGATATATATCTATATATATATATTTTTTTTTGGTCTTTTTGCCATTTCTTGGGCATGCTCCCGTGGCATATGGAGGTTCCCAGGCTAGGGATCGAATCGGAGCTGTAGCTGCCAGCCTACGCCAGAGCCACAGCAACGCAGGATCCGAGCTGTGTCTGCGACCTACACCACAGGTCACGGCAAACCTGGATCGTTAACCCACTGAGCAAGGCCAGGGATCGAACCCACAACCTCATGGTTCCTAGTCAGATTTGTTAACCACTGAGCCATGACAGGAACTCCTTGATATATATTTTTAATCATTGAAATTTAGCATTTTTTCCTAGTTAAATATTTGGTCAATGAAATTGAATTGAAATTCTTTCTGTTTATAACTCTTTATAGATTTTATTTTATTTTATTTTTTTTTGTCTTTTGTCTTTTGTCTTTTTTTTTGTTGTTGTTGTTGTTGTTGTTGCTATTTCTTGGGCCGCTCCCGAGGCATATGGAGGTTCCCAGGCTAGGGGTTGAATCGGAGCTGTAGCCACCGGCCTACGCCAGAGCCACAGCAACGCGGGATCCGAGCAGCGTCTGCAACCTACACCATAGCTCACGGCAACGCCGGATCGTTAACCCACTGAGCAAGGGCAGGGACCGAACCCGCAACCTCATGGTTCCTAGTCGGATTCGTTAACCACTGCGCCACGACGGGAACTCCGTTTTTATTTTTTTTATTACTCAAATGAATTTATCACATCTGTAGTTGTATAATGATCATAACAATCTGATTTCGCAGGATTTCCATCCCACAGCCCAAGCCTCTTTATAGATTTTAGAGTGTCCTCTGTTATGAGTAGGTGTCAAATTTTTATACTGCTCCATTCCCATGAATTAATCTTTTGCTGCATAAAAAAATTACACAAAACTTAATGGCTTAAATTTTCTCATACAATCTGGAGGTCAGGAATTTGAGAGGGAGAACCTGGGTGGTTCTGGCTCAGTCTTTGACGAGTTTGATCGGACGGCTTGACTTGGGCTGGAGGATGATCCACTTAAAAGGGGGCTCACGCACTGCTTATCTATTAGTGCTGGTTGTTAGCTGGAAGCCTTGGTTTCTTGCTACACGAATCTCTTCCATTGGGCTGTTTGAGTGTCCTCACAACACAACAGCTGACTTCTTCCAGAGCATGCGATCCAAGAGAGCAGAGCAAGGAGGAAGCAAAATGCCTCTCAGAACCTATTCTTAGAAGTTACATACCTTCACTTCCACTGTGTGCTCTTTGTTGGAAGCAAGTTACTAAGTGCAGGCACACTTAAGGAGAAGAGAATTAAGCTCCACCTAGAAATGAGGATTATCAAAGAATTTGTGTACTATTTAAAAACTACCACATGAGTTTTGTTTGTTTCGTATAGGTTGTGAGTCAGAGGAATTTTGGTTTTGGATTTTCAATTTTTTGCTCTTAAGCAGTGTTTGTGGAAATGTGCCTAGGACATTGTTGATGGAGTTCACAGAAAATCATCATAATTTAAACAGAAAATGTTTATTTAAGTATCACAGTTTCTAAAAATCTGATGTTGTCTTTTTTAAACTGTACATTTCCTTCTTGTATTAGATGTATAAACTGTTCTTAGAAGCAGCTCTAAATCACATTTAGCATCTTATTTAATCCATATCAGTTCACTTAGCATGTGTTTATATTCACCATGGATCACTGTTCTAAGTAAATTATAGACCATTTCCTTAAACTACTTTTATTTATTTATTTAATTTTACTTTTTAGGGCTGCACCCATGGCACATGGAAGTTCCCAGGCTAGGAGTCTAATTGGAGCCACAGCTGCTACCCTGTGCCACAGCCACAGCAACGCCAGATCCGAGCTGAGTTCACGGGTGAATAAGAAACTATTTCCTGAAACTGCTGGTCTTAAAGTTTTTTTAATCCTTTAGATGGATTCTTAAGTTCAGATAAAAGAATCTATTTGGGTTAAAAAGGAAGCAAATTTTGGAATTCCGTTGTGGCGCAGTGGTTAACGAATCCGACTAGAAACCATGAGGTTGCGGGTTCAATCCCTGGCCTTGCTCCGTGGGTTAAGGATCCGGTGTTGCCGTGAGCTGTGGTGTAGGTTGCAGACATGGCTCGGATCCCGCATTGCTGTGGCTCTGGCGTAGGCCAATGGCTACGCCTCCGATTAGACCCCTAGCCTGGGAATCTCCATATGCTGCAGGAGCAGCCCTAGAAAAGGCAAAAAGGTAAAAAGACAAAAAAAAAAAAAGTTAGCAAGTTTTGAAGTTCCTGTTGTGGCTCGGTTAACAAACCTGACTAGGCTCCATGAGGAAGAGGGTTTGATTCCTGGCCTCGATTGGGGGTGAAAGATCTGGTGTTGCTGTAAGCTGTGGTGTAGGTTGCAGATGCAGCTTGGATCTGATGTTGCTGTGGTGTAGGCCAGTGGCTACAGCTCTGATTGGACCCCTAGCCTGGGGACCTCAATATGCCATGGGTGTGTTCCCCCCTCCCCCCAGGGAAAGGAAGCAAGTTTTAAAGGATATTAGAAAGTTTGTAGTATCCAAAGGAGAAGACTACCCTTTGGTTGGATTGCCAGAAAGAATTCTTTTTAAAATATATATTTAAAAAAATTTTATTTAAGTTGACTTAAAATGTTCTGTCAATTTCTGCTGTATAGCGAAGTGACCTGGTCATGCATATGCAAACATTCCAGAAAGAATTCTTATAACTACATCGCAAAATGGGCTACTGACCCCCCAGACCATGCTGCCTCAGCCGCAACTGGGAGTGTCTCCTTCATCAACCTTAGAACCTCCCTTCTCTGTTGACAATCACATCAAAAGGTTACCTCACCTTATCTTTTTCCATGTAACTCATGTGAATCCATCTCTCAAGTTAGCTTTCTGAACTCTAGTGGCAAAAAAGGCTGGAAATGTAGTTTTTCTTTCTTTTTGCTTTTTAGGGCGGCACCTGTGGTATATGGAGGTTCCTAGGCTAGGGGTCTAATCGGAGCTACAGGTGCTGGCCTATGTCACAGCCACAGCAATGCCAGATCTGAGCCGAGTCTGCAATGTTCACCACAGCTCATGGCAACGCTGGATTCTTAACCAACTGATCAAGGCCAGGGATTGAACCTGCAACCTCATGGTTCCTAGTTGGGTTTGTTTCTGCTGTGCCGCAACGGGAGCTCCCATTTCCTTAAACTCTTGATTAGAATTGTAGGACCTGCCACTAGAAAGAGCCAGTAAATGTGGTAGGCTGTAATGGACATAGTTTGTATGGGGAGAGGTGTTTGAGGACTGTGACATTAGGAAAGGCTTTGTGTAGAGGTGGGACTTATGGACAAAGAAAGACTCTTAGGATGGTGAGCGTCAGCATCTGTGATTAGGTAAAGACATTAGGACGGTGATTGGGTGACTATATTCACAGAACAAGAGCCAAGATTAGAAACCAGGTATTTTTACTCCAGTCTTAGCTTTGTTTCTGCTATCTCTGCTCTTTTAATTGGTAAATATATCTTGGTAGTTTCCTGTGAAATTTTTTAACGTTGTGTTGCAAATTACCTTGGGTTTTCATTTCAGGCAATGATGAAGTAAAACGAGGTGTCTTGCTGATGCTCTTTGGTGGTGTTCCAAAAACAACAGGGGAAGGGACCTCTCTTCGAGGGGACATAAACGTTTGCATTGTTGGTGACCCGAGTACAGCTAAGAGCCAGTTTCTCAAGTAAGTGTTTGCCTAAGATAGGGGCGCAGAGAAAGCAATATGCATAGTTCCAGACTTTCTGTGTTATGAAGAATACAGTCATTGTGCCTTTACCAGAGCAAGAGTATAAATTATGACTGTTGACTATATAACTCTCTTGATTTAAGTACACCTTAATTTGTTAAGTAGAATGTAACAACATTTTACACTTTTTTTTTTTTTGGTCTTTTTGCTACTTCTTGGGCCGCTCCCGCGGCATATGGAGATTCCCAGGCTAGGGGTCCAATCAGAGCTGTAGCCACCAGCCTACGCCAGAGCCACAGCAATGCGGGATCCAAGCCGCGTCTGCAGCCTATACCACAGCTCACGGCAACCAACGCCAGATCGTTAACACACTGAGCAAGGGCAGGGATCGAACCCGCAACCTCATGGTTCCTAATCGGATTCGTTAACCACTGCGCCATGACGGGAACTCCCATTTTACACATTTTTTTTGGAATAGGGAAAAATTGTGTGCAGTCCCAATCCCACACGGAATTCTTTTAATCTTTGTATAATAAAGTTCTTTGAATACATGAATATATATATTTTCGTGGTTATAAGTCACAGCATGCATATTCTTAATTTTGATTTACCCTAAATATTTTTCCAGCCAGGACAATTAAGCAAGAAAAGAAAAAGGTACCTAGATTTGAAAGGAAGGAGTTCCTGTTGTGGTGCAGCAGAAATGAATCCAACCAGGAACCATGAGGTTGGGGGCTCGATCCCTGCCCTCAATCAGTGGGTTAAGGATCACGGGTTGTAGTGAGCTGTGGTGTAGGTCGCAGATGTGGCTTGGATCCCACGTTGCTGTGGACCTTTCAGTATAAGGTTGAATAGATAGCAAGGGCAGACCCCCATGTTTTGTTCCTCCTCTTAGGGGGCAAGCATTCAGCCTTTTACTATTAAGTGTAATGTTAGCTGTGGGTTTTCATAGATGCCCTTTATCAGATTGAGGAAAAGTTTCTTCTGTTCTAGAGACTCGTAAAATCTGTATTGGATTTCATCACATGCTTTTTCTGCATGTATTGAGATAGTTCTTATCCTTTATTAAAAAGGGTATATTGTTGATTCTTTGATGTTATACTAGTTTTGCCTTTTTTGAATAAATCTCACATCTAGTTCTGTTTTCATTTTTTTTTAAGTGCAAGGCCTTCTGATATTGTTGCTCAGCTGTTTATGACTGATGTTTTTTGTCATGTGTGAACTTTATCTTCCACCTGACAGGAATAGATTTAACCTATTTAAAAGACCAAAGGAGAAAAGGTTTTTTATTTGGTCTGTGGTATATGTCTTTATGAATTGCTTTTTTTTTTTTAATGACTCTTTCAAATGTTAGTTAAGAAATTTTTCCTTTTTTTTTTTTGGACTTTTTGTCTTTTTAGGGCTGTACCCGTGGCGTATGGAGGTTCCCAGGCTAGGGGTCCAGTCAGTGCTGTAGCCACTGGCCTATACCAGGGCCACAGCAATATAGGATCTGAGCCACATCTGCCACCTACACCACAGCTCACGGCAACGCCAGATCCTTAACTCACTAAGTGAGGCCAGAGATAGAACCTACGTCCTCATGGATGCTAGTCGGGTTCGCTACCTGCTGAGCCACAGCGGGAACTCCAAGTTAAGAAATTTGAATTCTTGGGAGTTCCTTCCTGTTGTGGCTCAGCAGGTTACAGACCTGACTAGTATCCATGAAGATGTAGGTTCAATCCCTGGTCCTGCTCAGTGGGTTAAAGTTCCGTTGTTGCCCCGAGCTGTGGTGTAGGTCATAGATGTGGCTCAGATTCTGTGTTGCTATGGCTGTAGCATAGGGTGGCAGCTACAGCTCCGATTCGACCCTTAGCCTGGGAACTTCAATATGCCACAAGTGCAGCCCTAAAATAAATAAATGTAAATAAATTCTTACTTGCCATAAACCCTACTAGATGATATTCCTGAAAAGGATAATTTATAGTCATAAATTTATTAACTATTATGATAACCTTGAACAGGCATGTGGAGGAATTCAGTCCCAGAGCTGTCTACACCAGTGGCAAAGCGTCCAGTGCTGCTGGCTTAACAGCAGCTGTTGTGAGAGATGAAGAATCTCATGAGTTTGTCATTGAGGCTGGAGCTTTGATGCTGGCTGATAATGTAAGAGCATTTTACCTTCTTGGATATAAAGACATCAAAATATCCAGTACCCTATCAATAAAGGCTTATAAGTTTCTATTAAGAGTTTTTTTTTTAAAGCACTTTTAGTAGGTAATTCATGGTTTTATTAGTCCAGAATATAATTGAGATTGTCGTCATTAATCAGTGCTTTCTGAACTTCTCTAGAATGAATTGCCTGCTTTGAGCTTTTGTGTTTGCTATAACTAGTATTTATCATTTTATCTTTTTAGATTGACACATCTGAGTATATCTGTTGCATTTCACATGCGTTAGTTACAGATCCATTAGACCTGTGAATGTGTATAAACTAGTTATACATACTTATTAATAGTAATATGTTCCAACTTTGCTCTTCACTTCCCCAGCCTAAAATCAATACTGAGATGACCTAGGATATTTTGAGACTGGTTTTGATAGTGAGTAAAAGTTCAGTCAGTAACTATGTATCTAGTTTTGCTTAGTTTAAATGGGTCAAAAGCATATAATTCCTTCTAGCTCTGAGATCTTTTGTACTGTCTTACTATAGTAGGAGAAATTAGTATTGCTTACTTAATCTATCTTTGTTATTTAGAGACTGGAAAGGTCTCTGATAGGAGTTTCCTTGCCATTTGACATCTGAAAGAGTTTCTTAAGCTAGATTTGTTTGGTCACAGGGTGTATGTTGTATTGACGAATTTGATAAGATGGATGTGCGGGATCAAGTTGCTATTCATGAAGCTATGGAACAACAGACCATCTCCATCACTAAAGCAGGAGTGAAGGTTTGTGTGTCCACTTCTGTTAACACTGCATGGTGCCTTTGCCTTGTAGATTAATGTAGATCTAGAGATGGTCACTTGAATAAAATGCATTACTTCAATAAGAAATGGTGTTTATTGAAATGGAAGACACAGCCCTGAGAATTATTAATCCAAATTATAGGTGCTGTTTACGGTACTGTGAAAATTATTGCTATGACACAAAGTAGAAGTACTGGTGAAATTTTTAGTACTTTCACAATTTCCACAGAGCTTCTGTAGTCTTTGATAAAGGGTACTTCCATTTGTAACCAAAATGATGAAAGTCAACAGATTATTTAAATGAAAATAATAAATACAGTATTGTAACTAGCATTAGAGAGAAGCCAAACTTTAAGAATAAAAGCAATATGGTCAGTTAAGAAAAACGTAAGCAGTACTTTAAAATAGAAGTTAAGGAGTTCCCGTCGTGGCGCAGTGGTTAATGAATCTGACTGGGAACCATGAGGTTGTGGGTTCGATCCCTGCCCTTGCTCAGTGGGTTAACAATCCAGCATTGCCATGAGCTGTGGTGTAGATTGCAGACGCGGCTTGGATCTTGTGTTGCTGTGGCTCTGGTGTTGGCTGTTAGCTACAGCTCCGATTGGACCCCTAGCCTGGGAGCCTCCATATGCCGCAGGAGTGGCCCAAGAAATGGCAAAAAGACAAAAAAAAAAAAAAGGTGTGTACATTATACCACCAACATCATATGGGAGTGGGTACCTGTTTCTCTATATTATCAGACTTTAATTTTAATGATTCAGAAGGTGAAAGATGATAATCTTATTATTTTCTTTTGCATTTAGTCAGTTATTAGTGAGGTTGAGCATTTTGTTGTATGCTTATTGGCCATTCCAATTATCTTTAAACCTATCACAATTTTTCCTTTTGTGGTCAGGCTACTCTGAATGCCAGGACGTCCATTTTGGCAGCAGCAAACCCGATCAGTGGACACTATGACAGATCAAAGTCATTGAAACAGAATATAAATTTGTCAGCTCCTATCATGTCCCGATTTGATCTCTTCTTTATACTTGTGGATGAATGTAATGAGGTAACCACATGTGCTGTCTTCCTTTGTTGTTTCCATTTTGAGTAGTTGAGACAAACCTGGAGGATATACTCCTGAAGAACTGGTGCATATGTTGGCAGTGACTTTTTTTTTTTTTTTTTGGCAGTGATTTTTTTCTTTCTCAGTGCCACAGGTTTGGACAAAGGTTTATTAAGCAACTCAAAATAGAGTCACATCAAGTTTTTTGTTTTTGTTACTGTTTTTAAATTCTCAGATAAAAGAGGAAACATATTACAGTAAATTCCCAACCATACGCTTCAAGGTTTCTATAAGATTTTTTCATTGTTTTCTGTTTCTTCCAGGAGTATTGGAAAGAATCAGAATGCCAAACAGGAATTTTTTTCTTATTTTAAATTATGAGTCATTTGCCTTCCTGTATTGTACTTTCCTATCAAGTTACTACATGTGTCACATTTTTTCCTAATTATGTAGTAGTTTTAAGATTGAATGTAAAATTGTGGATTTACTTAGGTTTTAACATGTTAGTATTAGAGTTACTTAGACTTAAATATTTAACAACATTGCACATCTTAGATGAGCACAGAACTACAAAATGTCCTTCTGTAGAAGGTAATACTGTACCATACTTTTTAACTGCTGAGCATGGAGATCCTGCATTACATTAGGCCCAATGCATGCTTCTTGTTTATAGCAAAACTTTAAATATTATTCAAAATAAAAGCTGCCTTCTGGAGGTTCCACTGTGGCACAGTGGGTGTATGATCCAGCTTGTCTTCGTGGAGGAGCTGGTTTGAACCCTGGACTGCTGCAGTGGGTTAGGGATCTGGCATTATTGCAGTTGTGGCTTAGGTCACATTTCTGGCTTAGATTCAGTTCCCAGCCCGGGAACTTCCATATGCTGCCAGGGCAGCTGAGAAAAGCAGGGGGGTAGGGAGCTGCCTTCCATTAATATGAATGTTTAGGCAGTTTTTGTATTTTATGTTCGGGTTTGGCTGTTTTCCTTCACAAATCTATGGGGAGCTGCCTTCCATTAATATGAATGTTTAGGCAGTTTTTGTATTTTATGTTCGGGTTTGGCTGTTTTCCTTCACAAATCTATGTATTTAACCCATTCCTCTTTGAAGCCCCATTGTTGGGAGTTGTCTGATTTTCATATATTTCTGTCTGTACATAATACTAAATTAGTTTTTTAACTTTTTAATTGAAAATAATTTCAAATTTACAGAAAAGTTGCAGGAAATAGAATAGTATATATAGTACCCCAATAGTCTTTTTTCAGTTCACATATTAACTTTTTGCCTCATTTGCTTTACCATTTGCTCTATATATCTCTACTTTTTTTTCCTGTACCATTTGAGAGTAAATTATGTATTTTTAGTATGATTTTATTTTTTCAATGGTAATAACAATTCTATGAGATTATCTTCATGTATTCATAAGTGGCAACATAATGTAGTGGCTAAGAGGACAGACTCTGAAGGTAAAATCTTCAAATCCTTTCTCTGTTACTTAATCACTGTGATGTTAGACAACTTACTTAATCTTTCTGGGCCACAATTTACTCATTTGTAAAATGGGGGTAATATTACTTACCTAATAAGGTTTTTGTGAGGGTTGCATGAATTATTGCTTCTGGATATACTTAGGGCAATAGTGACTGTCATATACTGAGGGCCCTAGAAATCTTACTTCTGTCATATTAAAATCAGTTATTTCTGGAGTTCTCCCTTGTGGCCCAGCAAGTTAAGGATCCAGCATTGTCTATATGAGGATGCAGGTGTGATCCCTGGCTTGGCTCAGTGGGTTAAGGATCTGGTGAGCTGCAGCATAGGTTGCAGATCCAGCTCAGATTTCGTGTTGCCATGGCTGTGTAGCTGCAGCTCTGATTCAACCCCTAGCTTGGGAACTTCAGTATACCATGGGTGTGGCCATAAAAAGAAAAAAATATTAAATCAGTTAATTCTTTCAGGAGTAGTCTTAGAGCAGTTTAAAGGTATACATTTAAACTTTTGATTAAAACTGAAGAAACTTTTCTCAGAAACTTGAACCCATTAATACATCTTATGGTGGCATATTAGAGTTTGTTAGCTATAATTTCCTAATGCCTGAGATAGCCTGGAGTGTTTACTGTTGTAACTAATCAAAGTGATTTTCTGATTTCGAATTAGGTCACAGATTATGCCATTGCCAGGCGAATAGTAGACTTGCATTCAAGAATTGAGGATTCAATTGATCGTGTCTATTCCCTTGATGATATCAGGAGGTATCTTCTTTTTGCAAGACAGTTTAAACCCAAGGTAACCTGCCTTTTTGAATTGTAATCAGGCATTATGAGTATGTGAAAGTGACATTTAAACAAAAGCATCACCTGGAAATTAACTGAACTTGACTTGTTCAGGTGTTTTTTTTAAAGTTATTTGTTTTTTTTTGTTTGATCTTGAGGGCTTTTTTTTTGAGAACAGTTTTCTTCAGTGAGAGCTGAGAAAAGGGAACTTTTTAAAAGTGAAAAATTAACATTTCTTTTACTTGTTAGGTGCCAGTAAAAAGATTTTTGTAAGTGAATGAACATGAATAACTATCTTACAGTAATTGATGTAGTTTATTGGATTCTGTGCTGGGTCCAGAGTATTCAGTTGGATGTTTGTTTCTAAAATAAACCTCCATAATGCCTTTTTTTTTTTTTTTTAAGCATTTTGCTAAAGTAGAATCAAAAACTTTGATTCTCGTTGTGGTTTTTACACTATTTCTGGCTTGACTTTTGGGAGTTATCCTTAGATTTTAATTCTCCAGCTCCTTTGCTTGGTTATCTAAAATAATCAGGATTGACTCTCATGTCCCAAGAGAAGCATCACTTTTATTTGCAGAGGCATTTGTTCTCCATCACTGTATGCTGGTCCTTCTGTTACCTTGGTCTGCTTCCTTAACGTGCTTACTTCCTAGCTCTGAAAAACTGAGGATTCTTTAGTATGCCTCACTTTGTTATTCAGTAGATACTAAGCTTTATCAGAATATCTGGTGTGTGTGTTTAGCAGTTCCCTCATATCCACAGGGGATATATTTCAAGACCCTTAGTGGATGCCTTTGACCACAGATAGTACCAAATCCTATATATACTATTTTTTTCTTACACATACATGCCTATGATAAAGCTTAATTTATAAATTAGGCACAATAAGAGAGTAACTGAATAGCTAACATCACTATTCTTGCACTTTGGGGCTTTTATTAAGTAAGATAAGGGTTACTTGAGCACAAACCCTTTGTTACTGTAACAGTTGATCTGGTAACCAAGATGGGTACTAAGTGACTAATAGGCAAGTAGTATATACAGCATGGATATACTGGAAAAAGAGATGATTCACACCCTGGGTGGGACATTGGGTGACATAAGATTTCACTATACTACTCAGAACAGTGCACAATTTAAAACATATAAATTGTTTATTTCTGGGATTTTCTATGTAATCTTTTCAAACTGCAGTTGATCATGAGTAACCGAAACCGCAGAAAACGGAGCTACAGATAAAGTGGGACTACTATTAATTATTGACTCCTCTTTTTCCCAAAGACTGCATAAGTTAATTAACTGCTCAAGAATAGCCTGAATGGTAGCTTGTTTAATGAGCTTTGGCATTTTAGGTATAAAGTACATGTCTTTTAGAAATGGTCATTTGCTTAAATACTAACTCTGCCGTCTCCCTGTTCATAAAATTAGTATATGGAATTCACAGTCCTAAGTATCAGTTTCTTTTAAAAGACATTTCAGTATTAATTCCTTGTCATTGGTTTCAAAGCTTTGACCCTCTCAGTTCCCCCAGAATATCTCCACCTGGGAGGCTCTTAAACTTATGTTTAAGTAAAAATGCTGACTTCATTGATGTTCTGACACAGATTTCTAAAGAGTCAGAGGACTTCATAGTGGAACAGTATAAACGCCTTCGCCAGAGGGATGGTTCTGGAGTAACCAAGTCTTCATGGAGGATTACAGTGCGACAGCTCGAGAGCATGATCCGTCTTTCTGAAGCAATGGCTCGGATGCACTGCTGTGATGAGGTATCAAAATCACTTCAACATAATAGAAAGAGAAATCGTTTGTTGACTTATGTAAGCCAGCTTTGGTGTAGGACATACTAGCATTAGCTGCAGATTTTTTTTTTAATGTGACTGTTGATTGCTCATAGGATACGTGACTGGGATTTTTCCCTTGTAGAAGGTTGCTGTCAAGCATTTAATGAATTTAATAGTTAGATTAATAGTAATGAAATAATCATGATGTAGATTATAGATAAATATATAGTAGTGAGTTCAAGATTAATGCCATTCGTTTGAGAAAAACTTGTTTAAACCCTACAACGCGCCAGGCCTCTGGACTGGGGATACAGGTAGAATGACGTAGCCCACATTCTCCTAAGGAGGGAGTTGTCTACCTTAGGTTTGTATAATGTGTGGATATTAAATTGTTCTTCGAGCCCTGGGTTGTACAGTGGATATTTAGAGGAGTAAACAGGGAGCAGAGTGGAAGAACATTCATGCCCTCATTTCTGCTTCAAGCAAACCAGCTTACTTTTATCTAGCTTTATATTTTTGACAGTGTTAGATTTTGTTTGAGGAAAGAGTTTGGCTATTTTTCTTAATAGTACAATTGATGTATAATTCACATAGAGGAAAATGTACAGGTTTGACTTTTTACATACACCCTTGGGGCCACCCAACTCAGAATATAGAACCTTTGCATCATTCTAGAAAGTCTGCACCCTTCCCCAGAAGTAACCACCGTTCTGACTTCATTCACCATTTCTATTCCATAGGTTTTATTTTTTGGCTTTTTTTTCCTTTTTGTTTAATTTTTCTTTTTTTTTGTTTATTTTTTCTAATTCTCTGATAATGGTGCTTTACTAATTACAAAATACTTTCGCCCTATGTGACTTATTATCAAGTCAAGAGTCAAAGATTATCTTTTGATTCTTCTGACATTTAATGGACATTTAATGAATAAAAGAGCTCCTGTCTTCCATTACTGATAATTTGGTGAGAGCAAGACATGTTTAATTAGGCATATTAAATATGAGTGGGAGGCTGAGCTATTACCAGCAAAGAGTACAGAGATTAGTGAATTTTTTCCCAAAGAAGGAGTATCTGGGGAGATACCACATTCAAACATGATCACTGAAAAGTATATAGAATTTTTTTTTTTTAATTTTTAGAGCCCCACCTGTGGCATATAGGAGGTTCCCAGGCTAGGGGTCCAGTCAGATCTATAGCTGCCAACCACAGCCATAGCCACAACCACGGCAGCATCAGATCTGAGCTGTGTCTACGGCCTATACCACAGCTCATGGCAACCTCTGATCCTCAACCCACTGAGTGAGGCCAGGGATCGAACCTGCAACCTCATGGTTCCTAGTCAGATTCTTTTCCACTGCACCATGACAGAAACTCCGAAAAGTGCATAGAATTTTGATAGCCTTTTTTTTGGGGTCTTTTTGCCATTTCTAGGGCCGCTCCCGCAGCATATGGTGGTTCCCAGGCTAGGGGTTGAATCAGAGCTGTAGTCGCGGGCCTACACCACAGCCACAGCAACACGGGATCCGAGCTGCATCTGTGACCTACACCACAGCTCCCGAAAATGCTGGATCCTTAACCCACTGAGCAAGGCCAGTAATTGAACCCGCAACCTCATGGTTCCTAGTTGGATTTGTTAACCATTGAGCCACGACGGGAACTCCTGATAGCCATTTTTAGAGTGAAGATAGAAAGTTTCAGAAAGAGCATAGGGTATTTGGAGGAATATAGTAGAGTTTGAAGAGAACAAACAAAAAACAGGTCATAGTGGAGAGGAATTTTTAAAATCCATGCTGACGCATGTACTTTTTTTTCTCCCCCATTATAATGTTTCCTAAAGTAAGTTTCAGAGAATTGACATGTGTCTTTGGGGACTCTCTAATAGATTTTTCTTCTCCCTTTTTTTGAGGGGGGGGTGCGGTTTTCAGTAGGTAGCATGTTCACATGAAATTATCATGATTCACATGATAAATAGACATGTATACACAAATACATTTTCTGAATAAAACTAATTTTTTTGCATATATTTAAAAGTCATTTCTATCTCCTTTTATGATCATATTCTTTGTTCATTTTTTGCTTAGTTTCCTTAGAAAGGCTTCCCCCTACTCTTAAGATTATAAAAGAATTCTCTCAGGATTTCCTTAAGCACTTCAATGGTTTCATGGTTTGTATTTATTTATTTATTTATTCTTTTTTTCTTTTTTTCCTTTTCCCATTTCTTGGGCTGCTCCCATGGCACATGGAGGTTCCCAGGCTAGGGGTTGAAACGGAGCTGAAGCTGCCAGCCTATGCCAGAGCCACAACAATGCAGGATCTGAGCCGTGTCTGCGACCTACACCTCAGCTCGATCCTTAACTCACTGAGCAAGGCCAGGGATTGAACCTGCAACCCCATGGTTCCTAGTTGGATTCATTAACCACTGAGCCACAATGGGAACTCCTCCCATTGTTTGTATTTAAATCATTCAAACATTTGAGGTTTATTCTGCACTAAGATGTGAGGTATGAATCACTTGATTCTTTTTCCTAGTTGTTCCAGTTCTATTCACTGAAAAAACATCTTTTCCATGTGTTTTTCATGTGTTTTTATTATATATTAAATGCTTCATGCGTTTTTATTATATATTAAATTTCATGTGGTTTCATGTGTTTTTATTATGTATTAAATGCTTGTGTTTGCGAGGCTCTCTTTCTGAAATTTTTTTTATTCCTTTGGTCTTTCAGTCTCCTTTTGCATTGTTGTCACAATATTTTAATCAGTGGGGTTTTATATTTTAAATGTACGGCTAGTTCTACTGCATTATTCTCTTTGGCTGTTGTGAACTTAATAATCAGCGAGCTTAGTTTCTTTAAAAAATTAGTTATTTTCACTGTTTGAGGAAAGCATCCTAGGAACTTGTTTGGAAAAGCCAGGAATTTTTGAAGAAAAGAATAACCATTCTGTCTCCAGACTGCTGTTCTAATCTACACACCTTGGACTTGCAGGTGTGCAGCATTTCCAGCCTCTAGCTAGCCCTGCTCGCTTCAGACCAGCCCCCACAATCCTGTCTAGAACCAGTTCCTTATTACCTATCCTGTTGCTCCTCTTTGTCCTCAGTTTGGTGGGTTTTGTATATTGAGTTCCCTTGGTTTGTCTTAAGTGAAGGGGATATTCTGTCAGCAGGACCCAGGACCTCTCTGTTCAGTTCTGAAACAGGTTTTTCCTCCAGTTGCATGGCATGTCCCTGTATTTGTGCTACTAAGTATATAAGGGTATGTAGTTTTACCACCCCCTAGATTTTCTCTGTTGAAAATGAAATATATTGCACCCTTAAAGCTGTCTGTCCATTAATGTTTATTTCAAAAATCTGAAATCATCAGTGTTTGATGGTAAAAATTTAAATATGAATAAAATTTAAAAAGTATACTGCCCAAATTCCTGATATTGAGAGCATATTAAATTTATATGTTAATAGGGAGAATTGACATCTTTATGATGACTTTTCTTGTCTGAGAAAACATAATAGCAGTTAGAACCTAGATTATGCTGCAATAAAAATCTCAGCCACTTAAAACATAAGCATTTATTACTTATTTTTGCTCATGCTTCATATCCATTTGTTACCCAGAGGCTCTAGTTGCTCAGAAATTCAGGCTGATATAAAGGTTCTTTCTTGACATACACTTCCATGATCATAGAAGACAGAGAAAAAAATAAAAGGTGGCAAACTGTATGCCATGTCTTAACCTTCTATCTAGAAATGACCTAGCACTGCTGCTCACATTTCATTGATCAGGGAAATTAACATACCATGCCTAAGTTCCAAGTGGTTAAAAAGTGCCTTCCTATCAAGTGCATGGAATGAGAAAAGCAAACATTTGTGAATATTTCTGATAATTACCAGAGATATCATTATTTTTCCACATAATCTTTTGTTTCATTCAATAGCTTTTAAATTTTTTTCATATGAGTTTTGCATGTTTCTTGTTGAATTTATTTCTTGATATTTTGTAATATTTCTTGGTATTGAAGGTAGACTTTCTTTTCCCATTTTTATCTTTTAACAGGTTGTTGCTTTTATATATCAGTTGAATTCTGTATCTTAGTTTTGTGCCATAGTGATAACTTCTATTGTTTGTAATAGTTTTTCAGTTAAATCTATTAATTTCCCAGATTTTCATTCTTTTTTTTCTTTTTCTTTTTTTTTTTTTGGTCTTTTTGCCTTTTCTAGGGCTGCTCCCGCCACATATTGGAGGTTCCCAGGCTAGGGGGCTAATAGGAGCTGTAGCCACTGGCCTACGGCAGAGCCACAGCAACGCAGGATCCAAGCCTCGTCTGTGACCTACACCACAGCTCACAGAAACGTGGGATCCTTAATCCACTGAGTAAGGCCAGGGATTGAACCCGCAACCTCATGGTTTCTAGCTGGATTCCTTAACCACTGAGTCATGACGGCAACTCCAGATCTTCATTCTTATTTGCAAATGATATGACATGTTCTTTTTCTTCTTACTGAAAAATAAACTTAATCTTTTTCCAATTCTCCACTAACTTAATTTTGCTTTTGCTGTTGTAATACAATGCCTAATACTTAGGACTTTGGACATTTTTTCTTGTTCTTGATTGGCTCAGTGGCTGAGATATGATATGTTTCTATCAATAGAAAGTATACATTTATTATTCCTATCTTGAATATTTTTATGAAGATTGATTTTTTTTTTTAACTACCATACAGCATATGGAAGTTCTCAGGCTAGAGGTCAAATTGGAGCTGCAGCTGTGGTCTACACCACAGTAACACCAATTCCTAGTCACATCTCTGACCTACACTGTAACTTGCAACGCTGGATCCTTAACATGCTATACCACAATGGAAACTGTTTTTTGTTTGTTTTATAACCAGATGTCTTTTTAGAGTCTCTGGAATTAACCATAATCTTTTTTCTCCTGGATCTGTTAATATGAAAAGTCAATTCATAGACTTTCTAATATCAAACCTTCCTGGAATAAATCCCACTTTTTAAGGCATGTAGCTTCTGCTTGCTATTAGAATTTTTTAAGCAGTGCAGTATTCATAAATCACATTGGTCTCCATGTGTTTTGTTTTTGCATTCTTTTTTAGTACTGTGGTTGTTATTTTGTTTAAATTTTTGGAAGTTTTTTTTTTTTCCTTTTCTAGAATAGTTTTCTGTTGCATTAAAATGATCTGCAGTTTCATTGGTAAGAATTATCAAATAAAACCCTCTGTGTCTAGTATATACAATTTGAGTACATGCTTTTAATTTCTGCCAGTGGAAACCAGTCTTAGATTTGGTTTGGGGGTTTTGTTGGTTGCCTGTTTTAATTTTATTACATTGTGGTTAGAAAAGGATGTCTATGCTTCTCATTGAGTTTTGGTTTTGGAGAATTTGGTTTTATGGATGCTTTCTTTGTGACCCATTACCAGTTTTTCATAAATGTTCCATAAGCTCTTTAAAGGAAGGCCTAGTTTCTGTTTACAGTTTATATAATTTTATTTATATCTGTGAAGGGGGAGGATACCTTTTTATGTGACATGGGTCTTCTAATTTATAGGTTTTTTTAGTCTGCTGCATCTAGATTGAAAATTAAATGTTTCCTATTAATAGTATTGATTTCTCTACCACTAATGTAGTTATTGTCTCTTTGTGTTTATCTTTTTATCTCCTATAATTTCTACTTTACTAATATTGTTGTTCTCATTACTGATAATTGTTGTTCTCATAACTGATAAAGATGTATTTTCATTGTGATATGTACTCTTTAACTTTCTTTGTCTCATGCTTTTTGGCCTGGATTCCACCTTGCTTTCAAAGTCTGATATATCATTACCTAATTTTTAATTAATTAATTTTTAATATAATGATTTTTATTTTTTCTATTGCTGATTTACAGTGTTCTGTCAATTTTCATACTGTATAGCAGGGTGACCCAGTCACACCTACATGTATACATTCTTTTTTCTCACATTATCATGCTTCATCATAAGTGACTAGCTATAGTTCCCAGTGCTATACAGCAGAATCTCATTGCTTATCCATTCCAGAGGCAATAATTGGCATCTATTAACCCCAAATTCTCAGTCCATCACACTCTCTCCCCTTCCCCCCCTGGCAACCATAAGTCTGTTCTCCAAGTCCATGAATTTTTTTTTCCTGTGGAAAGGTTCATTTGTGTTGTATATTAGATTCCAGATATAAGTGATATCATATGGTATTTGTCTTTCTTTTTCTGATTCACTTCACTTAATATGAGTCTCTAGTTCCATCCATGTTGCTGCAAATGGCATGATTTTGTTGATTCAGTTCACTTAGTATGAGTCTCTAGTTCCATCCATGTAGCTGCAAATGACATGATTTTGTTCTTTTTTATGGCTGAGTAGTATTCCATTACGTATATATACACCAATTCTTCTTCATGCATTCATCTATCAATGGACTTTTGGGTTGTTTCCATGTCTTAGCTGTTGTGAATAGTGCTGCAGTGAACATAGGGGTGCTTATGTCTTTTTCAAGGGAAATTCTCTCTGAATATATGCCAAGAGTGGGATTGCTGGGTCATATGGTAATTTTATGTATAGTTTTCTAAGTTACCTCCATACTGTTTTCCATAGTGGTTGTACCAATTTACATTGCCACCAACAGTGTAGGAGAGTTCCCTTTTCTCCACCCTCTCCAGCATTTGATATTTGTGGACTTTTTAATGAGGGCCATTCTGACTGGTGTGAGGTGGTACCTCATAGTAGTTTTGATTTGCAGTTCTCTAAGAATTAGTAATGTTGAGCATTTTTTCATGTGCTTGTTGGCCGTCTGTATATCTTTTTAGGAGAAATGTCTATTCAGGTCTTTTGCCCATTTTTCCATTGGGTTGTTGGCTTTTTTGCTGTTGAGTTGTATAAGTTTGTGTATTTTAGATATTAAGCCCTTGTCAGTTGCATCATTAGAAACTATTTTCTCTCATTCTGTAAGTTGTCTTTTTTTAATGGTTTCTTTTGTGTGCAAAAGCTTGTCAGTTTGAGTAGGTCCCATTGGTTTATTTTTGCTTTTATTTCTATTGCTTTGGGAGACTGAACTGAGAAAACATTTGTAAGGTTGATATCAGAGAATGTTTTGCCTATGTTCTCTTCTAGGAGTTTGATGGTGTCTTTTCCTATGTTTAAGTCTTTAGGCCATTGTGAATTTATTTTTGTGCATGGTGTGAGGGTGTGTTCCAGTTTCATTGATTTACATGCCGCTGTCCAGTTTTCCCAGCACCACTTGCTGAAGAGACTGTCTTTTCCCCATTTTCTATTCTTGCTTCCTTTGTTGAAGATTAATTGACCATAGGTGTCTGGGTTTATTTCTGGCTTCTCTTTTCTGTTCCATTGGTTTGTATGTCTGTTTTGGTACCAGTACCACACTGGTGATGACTGGCTTTATAATATTGCCTGAAGTCTGGGAGAGTTATGCCTCCTGCTTGCTTTTTGTTCCTCAGGATTGCTTTGGCAATTCTGGGTCTTTTATGGTTCCCTGTAGATTTTTGAATTGTTTGTTGTAGTCCGTGAAAAATGTCATGGGTAACTTGTTGATAGGGATTGCATTGAATGTGTAGATTGCTTTGTGTGTATGGCCGTTTTTACAATACTAAATTTTCTCACCCAGGAGCATAGAATATCTTTCCATTTCTTTGAATCCTCTTTAATTTCCTTGATTAACGTTTTAAGTTCTCAGCATATAAGTCTCTCACCTGCTTGGTCAGGTTTATTCCCAGGTATTTGATTTTTTTGGGGTGCAATTTTAAAAGGTATTTTATTTTGTATTCCTTTTCTGATATTTCATTTTTAGTATACAGAAATGCTGCTGATTTATGGATGTTAATCTTATGTCCTGCTACTTTGCTGAATTTTTTGTCAGTTCAAGTAGTTTTTGAGTTGAGTCCTTGGGGTTTTCTATATATAGTATCATGGCATCTGTACACAGTGACACTTTAACTCTTCTCTTCCAATTTGGATACCTTTTATTTCTTTCGTTTGTCTGACTGCTGTGGCTAGAACTTCCAATACTATGTTGAATAAAATTGGTGAGAGTGGGCATCCTTGTCTTGTTCCAGATTTTAGTGGGAAGGCTTTCAGCTCTTCTCCACTGAGTATTATATTTGCTGTGGGTTTGTCGTAAATGGCTTTTATTAGGTTAAGGTATGTTTCCTCTGTTCCCACTTTTGTAAGAGTTTTTATCATGAATGGATGTTGGACTTTGTCAAATGCTTTTTCTATATCTATTGAGATGAGCATGTGGTTTTTGACTTTTCTTTTGTTACTGTGGTATATGACATTGATCTCTGTTATGTTGAACTATCCTTGTGAACATGGGATGAATCCCATTTGGTCGTGGTGTATGATCTTTTTATATGTTGTTGAATTTGGTTGGCCAAAATTTTTTTGAGGATTTTTGAACCTATATTCATCAAAGATATTGGCCTATAGTTTTCTTGTTTGGTGGTATCTTTGTCTGGTTTTGGTATTAGAGTGATGGTGGTATCATGGAATGTCTTTGGGAGTGTTCCTTCTTCAATCTTTTGGAAAAGTTTAAGAAGGATGGGTTTAAGTTCTTTGTTTGGTAGAATTTGCCTGTGAAGCCATCTGGTCCTGGAGTTTGATTTGCAGTGAGTGTTTTTATTATGTACTCAATTTCATTTCTATTGATTGGTCTTTTCAGTTGGTCTATTTCTTTCTGATTCAGTTTTGGCAGGCTGTAAGTCTCAAGAAAGTTGTCCATTTCTTGTAGGTTGTCAAATTTGTTGGCATACAGTTATTCATAGTATTCTCTTATGGTTTTTTGTATTTCGGCAGTATCCATTATCATTTCTCCTTTTTCCTTTGTTATTTCGTTTATTTGGGTTTTTTCTCTCCTCTTCTTCGGGAGTCTGGCCAGAGGTTTGTCCGTTTTGTTTACCTTTTCAAAGAATCAGCTCTTGGTTTTATTGATTTTTTTTTTCTATTTTTTGAATCTCTATTTTATTGATTTCCTCTCTGATCTTTATGATTTCCTTCCTTCTGCTGACTTGAGGTTTTGTTTGTTCCTCTTTTTCTAATTCATTTAGGTGATGAGTCAAGTTGTTGATTTGAGATTTTTCTTCATTTTTGAGGAAGGCCTGTATTGCTATGAATTTCCCTCTCGGTACTGCTTTTGCAGCATACTTTTGCTGCAAACGGCATGATTTTCTTTTTTATGGCTTAGTATTCCATTGTATATATATACCACATCTTAATCCAGTCATCTGTCAGTGGAGATTCAGGTTGTTTCCATGTCTTGGCTATTGTGAATAGGAGTACTTTTCTTTTTAGTTTTTGTGAATGCAATGTTTGGTTTTGATTTGTGGTTCCCCTGTGTTGCTTTTTTTTGTTTTTTTGCTTTTCAGAGCCAAACCCATGGCATATGGAGGTTCCCAGGCTAGGGGTCTAACTGGAGCTGTAGCTGCTGGTCTGTGCCACAACCACAGCAATGCCAGATCCTAGGCATGTCTGACTGACACCACAGCTGACATCAATGCCGGGTCCTTAACTCACTGAGCAAGGCCAGGGATCGAACCCACAACCTTGTAGATGCTAGCTGGTTTCATTTTCACTGCACCATGACAGGAACTCCTGTCCTGCTTTTTAAATATGTTAACCCCTTCCTGTATCTGCTCTCTTTAGCTTGTTTAGGCTAAAACAGATTATTTGAAAAAAAAAAAAAAAAAGGTATTTTTTGCTCTTTACGGCTGCACCCATGG
This sequence comes from Phacochoerus africanus, assembly GCF_016906955.1. Taxonomy (NCBI): domain Eukaryota; kingdom Metazoa; phylum Chordata; class Mammalia; order Artiodactyla; family Suidae; genus Phacochoerus; species Phacochoerus africanus. The sequence continues at coordinate 80,412,846 of NC_062546.1, forward strand.
AGGTTCCCCAGCTAGGGGTCGAATCGGAGCTACAGCTGTTAGCCACAGCCACAACAACCCAGGACCTGAGTCATGTCTGTGACCTATACCACAGCTCATGGCAACACCAGATCCTTAACCCACTGAGTGAGGCCAGGGATCAAACCTGAAACCTCATGGTTCCTAGTCGGATTCGCTTCCACTGTGCCACGATGGGAACTCCATATATTTTCTTAGTTTCTTTCCCCACAGCCTATGATTGTGAAGTCCTTTTTTAAAATCTTCATGTTTGTTCTTTTGCTGTTCTGTGTTTATCATTGCTTTTACAGTAGTTTCCGCCCCCCCCCCCCCCCCCCCCCCCCCCCCCCCCCCCCCCCCGCCTTTCCCTCTTTCAGATCTGTATACTGGCTTTTTAAATTATTGCTTTCCAGTTGTGGTTTCCTCCATCCTATTTCTTCTTCTTTTTTTATTTAGAGAAGCCATTTCAGTATTTCTTTTAGAAAGGGTTTAGTAGTGCTGTACTCTTTTAGCTTTTGTTTGTTGGAGGAATTCTTTATTTCCTCTTGCATTTTAAATGATATTCTTGCTGGATAGAGTATTCTAGGCTGCAGATATTTTCCTTTCAGAACTTTGAATGTGCCTTGCCACTCCCTTCTGGCCTGTAGTGTTTCTTTAGTGAAATCAACTGATAGCCTTATGAGGGTTCCCTTATAATTAACTCTTTGTTTTTGTTTTGCTGCCTTTAGAATCCTCTTTTTAACTTTTGCCATTTTTATTATAATATGTCTTGGAGTGGGTTCAACTTGTTTGGGGCCCTCTGTGCTTCCTGTATCTTATATCAGTTTCCTTTAGATTTGGAAAATTTTCAGACATAATTTCTTCAAATATATTTTTAATCCCCTTTTCTTTTGCTTTTCCTTCTGAAATTCCTATTAGGCATGTATTGGCCTGCTTTATATTATCCCATAAATCTCTTATTTTGCTTTCATGTTTTTTCATTTGCTTTTCTGTCTGCTGTCTTGATTGGGTGATTTCCATTATTCTATCTTCCAAGTCATTAATTTGTTCCTCTGCATTATTCATTCTATATTTAGTGCCTTTAGCTCAGATTACATCTCTGCAAATGAATTTTCTAACTTTTCTATGTTCCTCCTGATGTTTTCTAGTTCTTTTCTAAAGGAATCTGCATTACTGTTCATATCTGCTCTTAATTCCTTGATATTCAGCCTTAATTCCTTCAGTATTTTCGCTGTCTCTCTTTTGAGCTCAATGTCTGTCATACTGCAGAGGCCTGTTTCATTGTTTGCTGCTTCAGGTGAATTCTGTTCCTTTAACTGGGAATGGTTTCTGAGCTTCTTACATCTCGCTTATGTTTTTATTTTTATGGTGAGTTTAGGGAAGCCAATCTGTAGTCTTGGAGGACTAATTCTATGCAAGAGCACCCCTTTGTGTTTTTTTGGGGGGGTTACTATTTATTTTTGGTGTGGGAGTTTGAATATTTGCTGTCTCTTTCTTTGTTTTCAGTAGTCTGTTAACCCCAGGGTGCCGAGTGTGTTTGCAGGGAGAAGAGGCAATGGGTAGGGCTAGTAGTCAGTGCCTGGTTGCTGGGCTCTTAAGAGCAGGAAGGTGGTGAAGGCTACTCCTGTTTCAGGGTCCTGGAAAGTGGTAATGAACCTTAGATTTATGAGGTGTCCAGAGCATTTGGCAGTGGCAGCAGCAGCAGGGCATGTGTGCTCCCAGGGGTGTGAGAGCAACAAGTGGTGTTTCAGTCACAATGCTTTCCTCTGGTGCACTTGAGGTGATTGGGCCGCAAGTTTTTTCATGGAGTCAGAGAAAACTGTGGTGGTTTGCCCCCACCACCTGTAGACCCTGCAAGAAGCACTTTGTCCCACTTAGCCCCCACAGGAGGTGCTGCACCAACTGCTCCTAGTTGTAGGGTCTTGGGCCGGAGGAGTGATCAAGTGTCTGGGCGCTACCCAGAGCATTTTGCAGTGGCAGCTGCCGGGTGGTGGTATGTTCCCAGGGGAGTGAGAGCAACAACGAGTGATGCTTGGTTGCAGTGCCTTTTTTTTTTTTTTTTTTGCTGACTCCAGAGGTGACTGGGGCTGCAGGTGGAGCCCACTCACAGGACCCCATTGGTGGCAGGCCACACCTCCCACTGGCCTCCTAGACAATGGGTAGACAGACCACTGCAGTCTGTCCCTGCTGCCTGTAGATCACACAAGAGGCACCGTGTCACACTTAGCTCCCCACTGCCTTTAGCCCACACCAGAGATGCCCGGCCACCCATAACCTGCACAAGAAGTGCACGGTCTCCTGTAGCATGACCAGGTGGCTTCTTGTCAAACAGAGCCTGCACCAGAGGCGCCCTGCCCTCTGAGAGTCTGAGAACACCTGCATAGGGAGATTCCTATGGTCCACTCCCCCTCCTCTTGCCCTTCCCAGCAGTGGCACCTTGCTTTTCCTGCAGGTCCAGACCTTCTCCTGGTTTGCCTCTGCCATGGTGTTCCACTCCCCAGCCCATGGCACACCGCTCCTTAGCCTCTGAGGCAGTCCCTATACAGCCATCCCTAGTCCTCTCTCTGGGACTGAACTCCAGAGCCTAAGTCTCAGCACCCAGCACCCCACCTGAGCGTCTCAGGCTGTGGTGTCCAGTGCAGTGGTACAGATGATCTGTGCAGCTCTCACTGTACTTTGCCCTCCTCAGTCCAGCTACTGCGCTTTTCTCGGCAACTTTGAGGTCCCTCCAGCTCAGCTGATCTTTCCATCAGTTAGGTGGCTTCCCAGGATGTGGGTTCCTTTTCTCTTTCACTGTTCCCTCTCAGGAATGCTAGTCCCATCCTGATTCCTTTTCTCACTTTGTCTTTTTTGCTTTTGTTCTACCCAGTAATGTCAAGAGTTTTTTGCCATTTGTGGCGGTTTAAGTTCTTCTGCCAGCATTCAGTAGATGTTCTCTGCCAGTCGTTTTGCATGTAGATGTGTTTTTTTGATTTGTTTGTGGAAGAAGGTATGGTTTTGTTTTGTGACTTCAGAAAGTATGTGTTTTATTTTAGTGGTTACTTCTATTATTATACCTTTATATTATACCTTTAGTTCTCTTGGTTCCCTCCTGTGAACAGTGATAAAATTAGCATGTTTCATCTGCTTTTTCTCCTCTCCTCCCTCAATTACCTGATTTTAGTAAGTAATAATTTACCATTTACCCTTGTGCAGTCAAGTATGCCTGTCCATTGCTTGATTTATGATCTTTTGACTTTCATCTATTACAGGCGAGAGGCAATCCACAAATTTACTCTGTCAGGCTTTCTTGTACCCCTCTATCTTAAGGGCATTTACCATTTACATTGTGTTCTGTCACTTTTAATTCACACATTGTTTTTAGTCTTGGTTTTATGCTTAAATATATTCAAGGCTTATTGGAGATAATGTTAATCATGATTTCCTAATTTCATGTTTGATTGAAATTTGGCCTCTACTTGAAACATAGAGTTCAGTGACAAAAAATTCAAAGGTGAGTTCGTGGGAATAATATTACCTGACTCCTGAGTGTTGTGTTCAACAGGGTTTGTTTGTAGTCTTACCAGAATGACAGCTTGGCTCATACTTTCCTGTGGATTTTTCTACTGTATCCTGACATTAACTTGCTTTTGGGAGAATCTGAGCCCAGCCCTTGATTATTAATTTTCCACCGTATGTAACAATATCTTTCTCTTTCCAATTTATTCTTTCTGTAGTAGGTTTAGCCAATAAGTTTACTAGGCTATGTCTTGATATTAACTGTTCTCAAATGACTTAAAGTTTTCTTGCAAGTGGTAATATGTTAAAAAAGAATGGAGAGAGAGGCTGCTCTGCTGAGTTATATGCTGAGTTATATGTTGTTATGGGGCTCAGCTCATTAGCAAGGAAGTAGATTTAGAGAGACTGTTGGTTATTTACACAGGGACTTAACTGCAGTCTCCCCTCCTCAAAGTATAGACCTGTCATTTTTCTTCCAAGTAAGCTCTTGTTTCGAAGCCAAACATACATAACAGAGAATGTACAGATTACAAGGGTACATTTACCTTCAGTAAACATTCTTATGTAACCTATACTCAGATCATAAAGTTGAATTTTCCTGACTAGCATCTCCAAAGCTTCTCTTTGTGCTCCTTTGCAGTCAGTGCTACCTCTTCTGAGGGTAACCTTTTTTATGGCAATACAGTATTCTAACCATATTTCCATGATGATTAGTTTGGTTGTTTTCAGTCTTTTTTTTTTCTTCCAGTTGTAGTTAAGAACAAACTATCAGTGAATCTATCACAATTATTGTTTTGTTTTTCTAATAATATTTGGGTGCTTTCCAATTTGGTTTTTCAATGATATATACATGTCTTTTTATTCATCTGATGCATATGTAGTATATATGTGTATTGTTGTATATACTGTTGTATATATGTTATATATATCTTTTGGGTGTGTACCTAGGAGTAGAATTGTTGGCTTATGGATTATACATGTTCTCAGTTTGGTAAAGACTGAAAAATGGTTTTCTATAATGGTTGTATCAATTTTTCTTTGCAACAGCAGTGAATGAGAGTTGTCTACATTCTTAGCACTTAGTATTGTTGGTCCTTTAGCCATTCTGGTGAATTTATGGTGCTATCTCTTATTTTATGTGTGTGTGAGAGGGATAGTGTGAGAAAGCAAAAATGCCACTGTGGTTTCAGGTGGAGAAAATCTGTTTGGTATATCAAGAAGACTGGCTTACTGATTTATCTCATCTTAATTGGTTTAGGTCCAGCCTAAACATGTGAAGGAAGCTTTCAGGTTACTGAATAAATCAATCATCCGTGTAGAAACACCTGATGTCAATCTGGATCAGGAAGAAGATGCCCAGATGGAGGTAGATGAGAGTCCAGATGGCATCAATGGTGAGGTGTTTGTTTGTGACTCTTTTGGAGTTTGAGACTGAAATGTTCTCTGAGATGTCATGGTAAAAACTCACTGATAGTTATGAAGTCTGTGTAGCAAAAGGAGGAAAATGATACAAATTTTATTAACTTTACAAATTAAAATAAAATTAAATAGTTGATACAGGGAGTTCTCTTGGTAGCTTAGCAGGTAAAGAATCTGACTAGTATCCATGAGGATGCAGGTTTGATCCCTGTCCTTTCTCAGTGGGTTAAGGAACTGGTGTTGCTGCAAGCTGTGGTATAGGTTGCAGGTGTAGCCTGGATCCAGTGTTGCAATGGCAGCTGCAGCTCCAGTTCGACCCCTAGCCTGGGAACTTATGTGCCGCAGGTACAGCCCTAAAAAGCAAAAAAAAAAAAAAGTTGATATAAAATATATATGCTTAAAAGGGAAAATACACCAAAATGGAGATAGTGGACTTAATTCCTCTGGCCTAATTTGTATCATTATTTTGCTTTTGAATTAAAAACATTTTCTCGAGTACATTTAAGAGAGACAGAATTTTAAAATTTGTCTATAATGCAGATGCACTTTTAGATCATGAAATCTTATTGTCTATTCTCATACCAAATGTCTTTTTGAGTTCACTAATAGCATTTATAAAGTTGCTTCTAATTTATTTGCGCAATTACTAAATATGAGTGTTAATTATATGCTTGTGTTAAAGTTAGTATTAAAAGTTAAGTGGTGTATTTATGACATTGGATAAGGGGGTATTGGAGGCACAGAAACAAGATTCAAACAGTTAATATTTCACTTAGGTCATGCTGATAGCCCTGCTCCTGTAAATGGAATCAACGGCCATAGTGAAGACATGAATCAAGATTCTGTTCCGAAAGCCTCCTTAAAGCTGGGCTTCTCTGAATACTGCCGAATCTCTAATCTTATTGTGCTTCACCTCAGAAAGATGGAAGAAGGTGAGGCTGTACCTAGTGCTGCTCTCATGCTGAATTGCTTGCATTAGCTATACTTGTGTAAACCACTTCTGATTGCTAAAGACTATTATTTTGTCAGAGGGATGATAAATTGTTGGATAAGCTCACTTTGGCAAACAAAATCTGCTAGGGAGTGTCAGCATGTCTACCAGCCTGGATGGTTCCCCACAAGTTCATTGTCAAAGATTTAGGAGTCCTTCTTGTCCATGTCTTTGGCCTGTTTTAATATTTATGAAGCCGAATTTGGGATCTGATGATGTAATGAAGCACCTAACAACTGTTTTTACACGTTCAAAATCGCTATTCCTTTTTTCTTTATAATGGTTTTGTTTAAAATGGATAGAGAGGAATTCCCGTTGTGGCGCAGTGGTTAACGAATCCGACTAGGAACCATGAGGTTGTGGGTTCGATCCCTGCCCTTGCTCAGTGGGTTAACGATCCGGTGTTGCCGTGAGCTATGGTGTAGGTTACAGACGCGGCTCGGATCCCGCGTTGCTGTGGCTGTGGCGTAGGCCGGTGGCTACAGCTCCGATTCAACCCCTAGCCTGGGAACCTCCATATGCCGCGGGTGCGGCCCAAGAAATAGCAACAACAACAAAAGACAAAAAAAATAAAAATAAAAAAAAAATAAAATGGATAGAGAGCACTTTCCTTGAAAAAAGAAAGGGGGGTGTGTGAAAAAAAAATAAAATGGATGGACTCCTAGAGTATTTCTGGTTCATAGACAAATAACTGTATCAAAAGTCTCTATTAGCACAAGTACATTCCAAACTAGAAATGAAATAAAATCCTTGTGTCTCTGTAGGTAAAGTGTGATATCTAGATACTAGTACACTTATTGTTATTAACTGCTTACCATGCTATCCAAGTTTTCTCAAGCTCTAATTGGACACAAGGCAGAGGGAAAAGTGATGAATTCGGGGGTTAAATTTAAGCTTCATTTGGTGATTGACCATTGGTTAATTTTTTTTAAACTCTGAATTTATTACATTTATAGTTGTGCAGCTATCATCACAACCCAATTTTATAGCATTTCCATCACAAACCCCCAGCTTACCCCCCCCCAAACCCCAACCTGTTTCCTTTGGAAACCATAAGTTTTTCAAAGTCTGTGAGTCAGTATCTGTTCTGCAAAGAAGTTCATTGTATCCTTTTTTTAGATTCCACATGTAAATGACTACATAATGACGTTGGTGTCTCATTGACTAACTTCACTTAGCGTGGTAATTCCTAGGTCCATTCATATTGCTGCAAACACCATTATTTCTTTCCTTTTTATGGCCAAGTAATATTCCATTGTGTATATATACTGCATCTTCTTTATCCATTCCTCTGTTTAAAGGCATTTAGGTTGTTTCCATGTCTTGGCTCTGTATAGAGTGTACATTGGAGTACAAGTATCTTTTGAAGTCATGATTTTCTTTGGATAGATGCCCAAGAGTGGGATTGCTGGATCATATGGTAGTTCTAATTTTAGTTTTTTTGAGTAATCTTTATGCTCTTCTCCATAGTTGTTGGCACCAGTTTACATTCCCACCAACGGTGTAATAGGGTTCCTTTTTCTCCACACCCTCTCCAGCATTTATTGCTTGTAGGCTTTTTTTTTTTTTTTTTTTTGGGTCTTTTTGCTATTTCTTGGGCCGCTCCCGCGGCATATGGAGGTTCCCAGGCTAGGGGTCTAATCCGAGCTGTAGCCTCCGGCCTACGCCAGAGCCACAGCAACGTGGGATCCAAGCTGCGTCTGCAACCTACACCACAGCTCACGGCAACGCCAGATCGTTAACCCACTGAGCAAGGGCAGGGACTGAACCCACAACCTCATAGTTCCTAGTCGGATTTGTTAACCACTGCGCCACCACAGGAACTCCGCTTGTAGGCTTTTTGATGATGGCCATTCTGGCTAGTGTAAGGTGGTATCTCATACTTTTGGTTTGCATTTCTCAATAATTAGTGATGTTGAACAACTTTTCATGTATTTTATTGCCATCTGTATGTCTTTGGAGAATTGTCTGTTTAGATCTTCTGCCCATTTTTTGATGGGGTTGTTTTTTGGTTTGGGGCTGCAGGAGGTGTTTATAAGTTTTGGGCATTAATCCCTTAATAGGCACTTTTTTTACTTTTTAGGGCTACACCTGTGACATTTGGAGGTTCCCAGGCTAGAGGTCGAATTGGAGCTACAGATGCTGGCCTACACCACAGCCACAGCAACACAGGATCCAAGCCGTGTTTGCAACCTATACCACAGCTCATGGCAATGGTGGATCCTTAACCCACTGATATAGGCCTCAGATCAAACCCACAACCTCATGGTTTCTAGTCAGATTCCTTTCTGCTGTGCCACAGTGGGAACTCCCACTGTCAGTCACTTCATTCACACAAATATTTTCTCCCATTCTCTGGGTTGTCTTTTCATTTTGTTTAGAATTTCTTTGGCTGAGCAAAAACATTTCAGTTTAATTAGGTCCCATTTGTTTATTTTTTCTTGTCGTTACTCTAGGAAGTGGATCTGAGAAGACATTGCTGTGGTTTAATATCAGAGAGGGTTTGGCCTATGTTTTCCTCTTAAGAGTTTTGTAGTATCCAGTTTTATATTTATTTTTGTATATGCTTTAGGAAGTGTTCTAATTTCATTCCTTTACATGTATCTGTCCAGTTTGCCCAGCACCACTTATTGAAGGGACTGTCTTCTCTCTGTTGTATATTCTTGCCTCCATTGTCATAGATTAGTTACCTATATAGATGGTATAGGTGCATGAGTTTAATTCTGGGCTTTCTTTCCTGTTCCACTGATCTATATTTTTATTTTTGTGCCAGTACCATATGGTTTTGGTGATTTTAACTTTGTAGTATAGTCTGGATTCAGGGAGCCATTTTTCTTTCTCAAGATGGCTTTGGCTATTTTGGGTCTTTTGTGCTTCCAAACAAACTTAAAAATATTTTGTTTGAGTTCTGTGAAAAATATCCTTGGTAATTTGATAGGGATTGCATTGAATCTGTAGATTGCCTTGGGTAGTGTAGTTATTTTAACAATATTGATTCTTACAATCCAAGAGAATGGTATGTTTTTCCATCTGTTTGTGTCATCTTTGACTTCTTTTATCAGTGTTTTATAGTTTTCAGAGTACAGGTCTTTTATCTCTTAAGGTTGGTTTATTCCTAGGTATTATATTCTTTTTAATGTGATGGTAAATGGGATTGTTTCCCTGATTTCTCTGATATTTTGTTGTTAGTATATAGAAATGCAGCTGATTTCTGTGTATTAATTTTGGCTCCTTCAACTTTACCAAATTCATTGTTGAGCTCTAACAGTTTTCTGGTAGCGTCTTTAGGATTTTCTAGGTATATTATTATGTCATCTGCAAACAGTGATGGTTTTACTTCTTCCTTTCCAATTTGGATTCCTTTAATTCCTTTTTCTTCTCTGATTGCCATGGCTAGGACTTTTAAAACCATGTTGAATAATAGTGGTGAGAGTGGACATTCTTGTCTTGTTCCTGATCTCAGTGGGAATTCTTTTAGCTTTTCACCATTGAGAATTATGTTCGCTGTGGATTTGTCACATATGGCCTTTATTATGTTGAGGTAGATTCCCGTTATACCCATTTTCTGAAGGGTTTTTATCAGAAATGGGTGTTGGATTTTGTCAAAGGCTTTTTCTGCATCTATTGAGAGGATCATATGTTTTTTATCCTTCAGTTTGTTAATGTGGTGTGTCACACTGATTGATTTGAGGATATTGAAGAAAACTTGCATCTCTGGGATAAATCCCACTTGATCATGATGTACCATCCTTTTAATGTATTGTTGGATGTAGTTTGCTAGTATTTTGTTGAGGATTTTTGCATCAATGTTCATCAGTGAAATTGGCCTGTATTTTTCTTTTGTTGTGGTATCTTTTTCTGGCCTTGGTATGAGGATGATGGTGGCCTCATAGAATGAATTTGGAAGTATTCCTTCTTCTGCAATTTTTTAAAATAGTTTGATAGAATTCACCTGTGAAGCCATTTGGTCCTAGACTTTTGTTTGTTGGAAGTTTTTTAATCACAGTTTCAATTTCTGTTCTTGTGATTGGTCCATTCATCTTTTCTATTTCATCTTGGTTTAGTCTTGGAAGATTGTACTCTTCTAAGAATTTGTCCATTTCTTATTGGCATATAGTTGCATACAGTGGTCTCTTACGATCCTTTGTATTTCTGTGATGTCCATTGTAACCTCTCCTTTTTCATTTCTAACATTATTGATTTGAGTCCTCTCTCTTTTTTTCTTGATAAATCTGGCTAAGGGTTTATCCATTTTGTTGATCTTTTCAAAGAACCAGCCTTTCGTTTCATTGACCTTTTCTGTGGTTTTCTTCATTTCTATTTCATTGATTTCTGCTCTGATCTTTATGATTTCTTTCCTTCAGCCAACTTTAGGTCTTGTCTGTCCTTCTTTCTCTAGCTGTTTTAGATGTAAAGTTAGCTTGTTTATTTGAGCTTTTTCTTGTTTCCTGAGGTAGGCTTGTATTGCTCTAAACTTCCTTCTTAGAACTGCTTTTGCTGCATCCCATAGGATTTGGAATGTTGTATCTTTGCTGTCATTTGTTTCTAAGTATTTTTAAATTTCCTCTTTGATTTTTTTTCAGTGATCCATTGGTTGTTTAGTAGCATGTTGTTGAGTCTCCATGTGTTTGTGTTTTTTTGCATTTTTTCCTTATTGTTGATTTCTGGTTGTATAGTGTTGTGGTCAGAAAAGATGCTTGGTATGATTTCAGTTTTCTTAAATTTACTGAGATTTTATTTGTGGCCCAGAATGTTATCCGTCCTAGAGAATTGTTCCATGTGCTCTTGAGAAGAATATGTATTTTGCTGCTTTTGGATGGAATGTTTTATAAATATCTAGTAAGTCCATCTGGTCCAATGCATCATTTAAGGTCTGTGTTTCCTTGTTGATTTTCTGTCTGGATGATCTTTCCATTGCTTTAAGTGGGGGTGTTAAAAGTCCTCCACTATTAATGTGTTATTGTCAATTTCTTCTTTTAAAGTTGTTAGCAGTTGCCTTATATTTTGAGGTGATCCTATGTTGGGTGCCTATGTATTTACAATTGTTGTATCTTCTTGGGTTGATCCTTTGAACATTATATAATGTTCTTCTTTGTCTCTTTAAATCTAGACCTTCTTTACTTTAAGGTATATTTTGTCTGATACGAGTATTGCTGCTCCAGCTTTCTTTTGATTTCCATTTGCATGGAATATTTTATTCCATCCTTTCACTTTCAATTTGTATGTGTCCCTAGAACTGAAGTGGGTCTCTTGAAGACAGCATATTGACACGTTCATACTTTGAAGTTGTAATAGTGTAAAGAAATTCGTTTTGGTGATTGTTCGGTTTTTTTTATTTTTGGGACATGTAGAAATTTCTAGGCCACAGATGGAATCTGCACTACAGTAGTGACCTGAGCCACAGAAGTGACAATGACACATCTTTAACTACTAGGCCACCAGAGAACTCCCAAGAAACTTGTTTCTCATAATAGCTATTCTTTAAGGTTTTTCTCTTCACATTGAAGAAACACATACTTTAATTCAAGTAATATGACAGGTTATTTCAGGCTTATGCTGGAAAATTCCAACCTTACTTGAGCAGATGTGCTCTTTGACAGGTTAGTAGTAATTTAATCTGTACATTATCTTGTTGTGTATACAAGAATTGGCAATACAGTTTGCTACAAGGATAATTTAATCTTTTTTAAATGTGCTTTTTTTTGTTGTTGCAGAAGAGGATGAGTCAGCATTAAAGAGGAGTGAGCTTGTTAACTGGTACCTGAAGGAAATTGAATCAGAAATAGATTCTGAAGAAGAACTGATAAATAAAAAGAGAATCATAGAGAAAGTCATTTATCGACTCACCCACTACGTATGTATAGAATTATGTTTTCTTTGGTATTAACTGGGAGTTCATAATCACCTTTTCTTTCTTTTTTCTTTTTTGGTCTTTTGAGGGCTGCACCCAAGGCATGTGGAGGTTCCTAGGCTAGGGGTCAAATCGGAGCTGTAGCCACAAGCCTACACCATAGCCATAGCAATGCCAGATCTCAGCCTCATCTGTGACCTATACCACAGCTCATGGTAATGCCGGATCCTTAACCCACTGAGCAGGGCCAGGGATCGAACCTACAACCTCATGATTATTAGTCAGATTCGTTAACCACTGAGCCATGATGGGAACTCCCACCTTTTCTTATACTTCAACTTTATTCTCTTTTTATTTTTGTATTTATTTTTATTTTTATTTTTATTTTTTCCATTATAGCTGATTTACAGTGTTCTGTCAGTTTTCTACTACACAGCAGGTGACTCAATCACACATACCTATATATAGTCTTTTTTTCTCACATTATCATGCTCCATCACAAGTGACCAGGCAGAGTTCCCAGTGCTATATAGCACGATCCAATTGCTTATCCATTCTGAAGGCAATAGTTTGCATCTATTAACCCCAAGTTCCCAGTCCCCTTCACCCTGGCAACCACAAGTCTTTTCTCCATGTCCATGATTTTCTTTTCTGTGGATAGGTTCATCTGTGCCATATATTAGATTCCAGATATATATTATCTTTTTATATTACTTGCTTGATAAAACTCCAGCTTTAGTTACAGCTAATTCATTTCCCAAACCTATATCTAAGCAGTTAAAAATATCTGAGAAAAGCATGCAAACATCTGCCCACTCTTACTTTAAATTCATGGCCACAAATCTGAAGTGAACAGTTCTTTACTTATGTCTTTTCGACCTCACAGCACTGGCCAATGATATTACTTTTGCCTAGGCATTCTCCCACTCTCTTAAAGGACTATTACATGCATATCTTCTTACTACTCAAATCCATTGGTCATTTTCAGTGTTTCCTATTTACAGGCTACATCTGCACAGTTGATCACTCCTTCTAGAAATACTTCTTTCACTTGGCTTCTGAGTTACCATATTCTCCTGTGTCTACTCCTTCTCCCTGGCTATTTCCTCTCAGTTTCTTCCTGAGTCCCCTGCCCCTCCCTTTTGTTTTTTTTAGGGCCACACATGCATCATATGGAAGTTGCCAGGCTTGCAGCTGCCTGCTAGCACCACAGCTACAGCAATACCAAATCCTTAACCCACTCATTGGGGCCAGGGATCAAAAGCACATCCTCATGGATACTCATAGTTGGCTTTGTTACTGGTGAGCCTCAGTGGGAACTCCCCTAAGTCTTTCTTTTGTCACTTTTTTTTTTTTGTCTTTTTGCCATTTCTAAGGCTGCTCTTGGCAGCATATGGAGGTTCCCAGGCTAGCGGGCTAATCGGAGCTATAGCTGCCGGCCTCCACCACAGCCACAGCAATGCAGGATCCGAGCCACATCTGCAACCTACACCACAGCTCATGGCAACGCCGGATCCTTAACCCACTGAGCAAGGGCAGGGATCAAACCCGCAACCTCATGGTTCCTAGTCGGATTTGGTAACTACTGAGCCACAACGGGAACTCCTCTTGTCACTTTTTAAGTGAAGAACTGTGCTTAGTCCTCATACCTCTTTTCTATTTACATTCATTGTGTAAGTAGCCTCATTTGGTTCTATGAATGTAAATCCATCTTTGTTGACTTGCAGATTTATATCTTCAGCTCTAAATTCCGCGTGTATATAGCCAGCTGCCTGCTTGCAAATTAATAGGCACCTCACATTTAATGTGTTCAAGACAGTGTTGTCCCTCAGGTGTTTTCATTTACTCAGTTGATTTAGGCCAGCCAACTTAGAATCATCGTTGATTCCGTGGTGAAACTTTGCCCTGACAAATTATTTTAGCATCAGATCCTATGAGTCCTGCCTTTAGTATGAGTATTCTCTGTTCTCTTCTCATCACCGTCATATCTACCCAAGCTCTCTAGATCTCCACAGGTGCCTCCTACCTGTTCCCCTCTTGAGGCAGCTGTCTGCTTAGCTGCTAGACAGATCTTTTAACAAATCAAATTGTCATAGTGTCCAATTTTCTAGTCGTTTCCTCACATTTAGAATAAAATCCAGTCTCTACTATGGCCTGCAGAAGCCTGCACTGGCAAGTCTATTTCACCTCATTTCATAACCTCTTCCCCTTGCCCATTCTGCTGAGTAACGTTGGCCTTATCATGTTCTTTAAACACGCAAAGCATGAAGGTCTTTGCACTTGCCCATTATCTCTTTCCCCAGATTCCTGCCTCAATTCTGATGTCTGCTCAAATGTTGCTTTCTCAAAGGAAGTTCTTACCTAACTTGTCAATATAGCAGCCTTGTCCTTAACTGTCACCCCCTTACCCTGCTATGTGTTTCTTTGTAGTGCTTATTATCATTCCCTGGCAGTGTAATCCTTATTTAAGTTTATAGTTGGTCTTTTATTAACAAGCAAGCACCAAGAGGGCAGGGACTTTTCGTTAAACACTATATTCCCAGGATCTATAGTGGTACCTGGCTCATAGAATGGTCACATATTTGTTAAATGATTAATTTTTTTCTGTTCAAATGACAGAGATTGCAATTCACTTTATAGTGCTCACTATATAAATATTATAGGTGTACAGAAAAGAAACTCATGGACTTGGAGAACAGACTTATGGTTGCCAAGGGGGGTGTGAGTGGGATGGACTGGGAATCTGGGGTTAATAGATGCAAACTATGTGGAATGGATAAGCAATGAGAGCCTGCTGTATAGCACTGGGAACTATATCTAGTCATTTATGATAGAGGATAATGTGAGAAAAAGAATGTATATATGTGTGACTGGGTCACTTTGTTGTACAGTAGAAAATTGACAACACTAAACAAACTATAATGTAAAAAGTGAAAATAAAAAAAATAAACATAGGTGTCATCAAGGTTTTTCATCTGAAAAACTACTAGATGTGACTACGACTGTAGTTATGTGGGGGGTAGAAAGAGCTATTCTATTTAGAAATTTAATAAATTTATATAAAATAAAGCTAAACTGGGTTAGTGCATGTTCAGAGATGTCTATGTAGTGGTGGGCAGTGTGTTTGCACCAGGCCAGTCTTTCCCTCCCTAGTGGCCCTGGGACAAGTCTAAGATAAAAAGACTCATGCTGGGAGTTCCTGTCATGGCACAGTGAAAATGAATCTGACTAGTATCCATGAGGATGGTGGTTCGATCCCTGGCCTCTCAGTGGGTTAAGGATCCAGTGTTGCTATGAGCTGTGGTGTAGGTCACAGACGTGGCTTGGATTCCCTGTTGCTGTGGCTGTTGGCATAGGCTGGCAGCTGCAGCTCCGATTCAACCCTAGCCTGGCAGCTGCAGCTCCGATTCAACCCTAGCCTGGGAACCTCCATATGCTGTGGATGTGGCCCTTAAAAAAAATAAATAAATGGAAGACTAATGCAAGAAATCCACGTTGGAACACATTGTGAAATTAACTGATTTAAATTTGGCTTATGTTTTTAAGTTTGACACCTGAGATAACTCACTACAAAAGATTAGAAGACTTATACTTGATCAAATGTGCTTTCTGTGAAATTGTTTTAGTATATAAAGTGTTTCCTTAAAAAGTCCAGTTAGTCTCAGCGGAATTAGTGTTCGTTCTATGGGATCTTTCCACCTTCTTACGATCAATCACTGTATCCTAGGTTCCTTGGTATGGGCCTTGGGTAGGAGTCTTTCTCATTTGTGGACATAATTAGACTGACATAGGTATATAATGGCTTGAAATCTGGTGTCAAATTTATAATTAAATAATTTTTTTATTCATAGATCAGAGGGAAGGCTTTTTCATGTTATTTATTTTTAGATTCTAGTTCTAACTGAATTACAAATGGATGGTATATGAAAGAATTCAGTGGCCAGTAATTAAAAATGAGCATAATATTAAGTAAGATTAAACACTTTTATTAGAATGATAAACATATTTATCAGAGGGTTTGTTTTTTTTTTGCCAAGGTCTTAAACTAGAAGAGCAAAGATTTATCGTAATTTTTAAAAGCAGCTTTTACTTGGTTTTTGTTATTTTTTTTAGAGTATAGTTGATTTACAGTGTAGTGTCAATTTTTGTTGTACAGCAGTGACCCAGTCATACATATATATATATACACACACACTCTTTTTCTCTTACTATCTTGCATCGTGTCAGAGGGTTTTATAGAGTTGAATGGTCATAAAATTCATGTTATGTTTTATCTTTTTTGAAGTTAAATTTACAAGTACTTGATGTAATATGCTAGGGGACCTGATTAAAAGCACAGTGTCTGTTGATCTTACTGAAATATTTCTTAATTTCTAAAAGAGGTTTATGATATGAAAAGGTCTATATCCTAGTGGGAAGCTAGTTGAGCAGAAACTTGATAGTGATTTTAAGATATAGTTCTTTTTCTGAATTTGTTGGGGGAAGTGAAAGAAAATGTTAACAGCAAACATTCAGAAGAAAGGCCAAGCCTGTATACCTGGGCATTCTTATAATACTGATAGAGACCTGAGAACAAACATTTGTGTTTGATAGGATCATGTTCTAATTGAGCTCACCCAAGCTGGATTGAAAGGCTCCACAGAAGGAAGTGAGAGCTATGAAGAAGACCCCTACTTGGTCGTTAACCCTAACTACTTGCTTGAAGATTGAGCTATTGAAGGTAACCAGAGAAAATGGGGTCCTATACCTGTAGCCTGGAGTCTGGATGGAGTTCTGCTGGCCAGAGAAATGCTTCTGGGAGTGATGCTTCAAGAAGATACACTTTGAGGAAGAAAAACCAACTTGATGGTCTTGTGTGTCTCATTTTTGTCATATACTTTTATACCAGCACAGTTTTTATCCTTTTGTTTAGTGTGCTTCTTGTCTGAATGAAGTTTGATGACAATTATGTGTTGTTCTTATAACTAAGACCTTTGTTTTCATGTGTAGGAAAAGGTTCATTGCTTTTACGGTGTGTGTTATCCTATTGGGGAAATAACTTTTTAAAATTGCCAACCCCTACTTTTTTCTGCTGTTATCTATTGGATATATTTCTAGTCTACTAAAATTAATGCTTCCATTTATTCATGAAAATGAGTCTTTCCCTTTTTGCTTGATATGGGGCAAGAGGGTAGAAACACAGCATTATAGTAAACATGTAGGAATAGGTTCCTGTGAAGAGAAGTCCTTATTAAAATTTGTTAGTATGAATGTAAAACGTGTTGGAGATGACTTTTCGAGGTTAATTCCAATTCTCTTTGTTTTATTTTGATTTAAGATAGTTTGTGAAAATAAAAGGTTTATTATACTTTTTTTATTACACTTTAATTTTTTAAACTTCTATATCATAGCAAGCTCTCAGAATTATTTTCTAATTGCTTTTTTTAGTGATAGTTTGTCATTTTTTATATTATAAACCACTCCTAAATTTTAGGGCTTTCTTCTAGGAACAAAGTATTGCTTTTTATAATACTAACAGTCCCTGAGGTTTAACTATGATCAGTATGTTCATGATGTAGAAGTTCCTATTGTTGTAGCTTTTGACAACAGGTGATATTCTGGGGCCTGTGAGGCCAGTTGGGAAATGTTTACTGTGGTATATGAGTTCACTAATAGAAACTTCACATTCCATTGGCTTGAAAGCAGACGGGTATAGGAGACTGGAAATGGATCAAGAAGTTATGCAATTAGTGGATACAGGATATAAGCTCCTGTGAAAACTGCATTCTTAGTAATGGCTGTAGGAGAGGCAATTGGGACAAGGAAATCTCAGTATACAGGATTCAGGCTTCCTGTTGAGACAGGAGATGCTAGTATAAGGCATGGACTTCATTCTGTAACAGGTGATAGGAAGAATAAGTAGTGAAAACCCAGGAGACAACAAGAAAGAGCCCCTTCCCTGCACTGAATTCAAGCTTGATAAAGAAAATGGGGTGGGGAGGTTCTGAAAAGAGAAACAGCTTGACAGGAATTTGAATTTGAGTTTGATCAAATATTGAACTAAAGGATAGTGTGTAGCCCAGGAAAGATGATTTCCTTTGTGGTGAACCTGTCCTCTCCTCATTTCTGCTGTTAAGAGTGGGGATTCTGGAGCAAAATAAGACCATCAATACAACTAAAATCAGTTTTTTTTTTTCATCTGAGTGCGCTTACATTTTCACACACCTCTTTCCTCTACATGTTACTGGTCAGGGAAGTGAAGTGGCTAATGGATGATGGAGCATGTCCAAGATCTTTATGAAGAAAATTAGACAAGTATTTTAGTAAATGGGTGGATGTTACTTGTTTATGAATGGAAACTCTTGAGTATTTTAAGTTGCTAACAGATCTAAAAAATTTCATTTATTTTTAACCAAATCCCAACAGATGTTCATCAATAAGGGAATGACTGCATAAATTGTGATACACCAATGCTGTAGGTTGTACAAACTAAAATGAAGAAAACCAAGACATTTGAAATAGAAATGTATCTCCAAGACACATAGAAAAGAAAAATGTATGAGAATTCCCATTGTGGTGCAGTGGGTTAATAACCTGACTAGTATCCTTGAGGATGCAGGTTCAATCCCTGGCCTCACTCAGTGTGTTAAGGGTTTGGCATTACTGCAGGCTGCAGCGCATGTCACAGATGTGGCTCAGATCTGTCACTGCTGTGGCTGTTGTGTAGGCCAGCAGCTGCAGCTCTTATTTGACCCCCAGCCCCATGTCACAGGTATGGCCCCAAAATGAAAATGTGCAAATAAAGCCTTGGAGCATCTAAATATATAAAGCAAATACTACCAGACCTAAGGGAGAAGAGACAGCAAAACAGTATTAGGGGACTTTAACATCCTGCTTTCATCAAAGGAGAGGTTAGCTAGAACAGCAGTAAGGAACCATTAACCTAAATATGTTTGACCACATATACTTAACAGAAATAGGCAGAACATTCCATCCTAAGGCAATGGAATACAGATTCTTCTCAAACACATGGAACATTCTCCAGGATAGATTGTGTATTGGGCTATACAACAAATCATAATGAGTTTAAGAAGACTGAAATCATATCATGCATCCTTTTTTTAAGATTTTTATTTTTTCTATTATAGTTGATTTAAAATGTTCTGTCAATTTCTTCAGTACAGCAAAGTGACCCAGTCATACACACACACATTACTTTCTCACATTATCCTCCATCATGTTCCATCACAAGTGATCACATATAGTTCCCTGTGCACTGCAGTATGATTTCATTGCCTGTCCATTCCAAATGCAATAGTTTGCATCTACTAACCCCAAATTCCCAGTCCACCCCCACTCCCCCTGCCCCCAGGCAGACAGGTCTGTTCTCCAAGCCATGAGTTAATTTTCTGTAGCTAGCTTCATTTGTGCTGTGTATTAGATTCCAGATAAAAGTGATATTATATGGAATTTGTCTTTCTCTTTCTGACTTACTTCACTTAGTATGAGAGTCTCTAGTTGCATCCATGTTGCTACCAGTGGCATTATTTTGTTCTTTTTTGTGGCTGAGTAGTATTCTATTGTGTATATATACCACTTCTTCTTAATCCATTCATCTGTCAATGGACATTTAGGTTGTTTCCATGTCTCGGCTATTGTGAGTAGTGCTACAGTGAACATAGGGGTGCATGTGTCTTTTTCAAGGAAAGTTTTGTCCAGATATATGCCCAGGAGTGGGATTGCTGGGTCATATGTTATATATTTAGTTTTCTGAGGAACCTCCATATTGTTTTCCATAGTGGTTATACCAATTTACCTTGCCACCAATAGTGAAGGAGGATACCCTTTTCTCCATACCCTCTCCAGCCTTTGTTATTTGTTGACTTGTTAATGATGCCCATTCTGACTGGTGTGAGGTGATACCTCATAGTAGTTTTGATTTGCATTTCTCTAATAATTAGTGATGTTGAGCATTTTTTTCATGTGCTTGTTGGCCATCTGTATATCTTCTTTGGAGAAATGTCTATTCAGTTCTGCCTATTTTTCATTTGGGTTGTTGTGTTTATTTTTGCTGTTGAGTTGGATAAGTTGTTTATATGTATGTATATATAATAGTTTCAAACTTGTCAGTTGTATCATTTGAAACTATTTTCTCCCACTCCA
The DNA here is from genome assembly GCF_016906955.1 of Phacochoerus africanus. Taxonomy (NCBI): domain Eukaryota; kingdom Metazoa; phylum Chordata; class Mammalia; order Artiodactyla; family Suidae; genus Phacochoerus; species Phacochoerus africanus. Next base: position 80,432,744 of record NC_062546.1, read on the forward strand.
TAGGTTTCCTTTTTTTTTGTTCTGTTTTGTTTTAATGGTTTCCTATGTTTTGCCTATGTTCTCTTCTAGGAGTTTGATGGTGTCTTTTCTTACATTTAAGTCTTTAAGCCATTTTTAATTTATTTATGTGCATGGTGTGAGGGTGTGTTCTAGTTCCTTTGATTTACCTGCAGCCATTCAGTTTTCCCAGCACCACTTGTTGAAGAGACTGTTTTCTTTTTTTTTTCTCCCATTTTGCATCCTTTGTGAAGATTAATTGACCATAGGTGTCTGGGTTTGTTTCTGGATTCTCTATTCTGTTCCATTGATCTGTATGTCTGTTTTTATACCAGTACCACACTGTCTGGATGACTGTAGCTTTGTAATATTGTCTGAAGTCTGGGAGACTTATGCTTCCTGCTTGGTTTTTGTTCCTCAGGATTGCTTTGGCGATTCTGGGTCTTTTCAGTTCCATATAAATTGTTGGATTATTTGTTCTACTTCTGTGGAAAATGCCATGGGTAATTTGATAGGAATCGCATTAAATCTGCAGATTGCTTTGGGTGGTATGGCCATTTTAACAATGTTAATTCTTCCAATCTAGGAGCATAGCCTATTTCTTTGAATCCTTTTTAATTTCCTTGATTAATGTTTTAAAGTTTTCATCTCCTTGGTCAGGTTTATTCCTAGGTATTGAATTTTTTTGGGTGTAATTTTAAAAGGTGTATTTTTATATTCCTTTTCTAATATTTCATTGTTAGTATATAGAAATGCATCCAATTTCTAATGTTAATCTTGTATCCTGTTATTTTGCCGAATTTGTTGATCAGTTTGAGTAGTTTTTCTATGGACTCCTTAGGGTTTTCTATATATAGTATCATGTCATCTGCATAGAGTGACAATTTTACCTCTTCTCTTCCAATTCAGATAACGTTTTAATTCTTTTGTTTGTCTGAAAGTCCTTGCTGTGTCTGAAAGTGTTGAGAGGGCATCTTGTTCCATATTTTAGCTGAAAGGCTTTCAGCTTTTCTCAGTTGAGTATATATTGGCTGTGGGTTTGTCATGAGTGGCTTTTATTAAGGTATGTTTACTCTGTACCCACCTTTGTAAGAGTTTATCATGAATGATGTTGAATTTTGTCAAATGCTTTTTCTGCATCTATTGAGATGATCATTTGTTTTTTTTGATTTTTCTTTTGTTAATGTGGTGTATGATATTGATTGATTTGCACATGTTGAACCATTCTTGTGAACTTGGGATGAATCCTACTTGGCCATGGCGTATGACCTTTTTTATGTTTTTGGGTTTGGTTGGCTAAAATTCTGTTGAGAATTTTTGAACCTATATTCATCAAAGATATTGGCCTATCATTTTCTTTTTTGGTGGTATCTTTGGTTTTAGTATTAGGGTGATGGTGGCTTCATAGAATGTCTTTGGGAGTGTTCCTTTTTCTTCAGCCTTTTGGAAAAGTTTTTAAGAAGGACAAGTATTAAGTGTTTTGTATGTTTGGTAGAATTCTTCTGTGAAGTCCTCTGGTCCTGGACATTTGTAGGAAGTGGTTTTATTACATATTCAATTTCCTTTCTAGTGACTCTTCTGTTCAATTGATCTGTTTCTTCTTAAGTTTTCGTGGGTTGTATGTTTCTAGGAAGTTGTACATTTCTTCTAGATTGTCAAATTTGTTCATAGTGTTTGCTTATGGTTTTTGTATTTCTGCAGTATCCGTTGAGATTTCTCCTTTTTCGTTTCTTATTTTATTTGGAGTCTCTGTCTCTTCTTGGTGAGTCTGGCCAGAGGCTTGTCAATTTTATTTACCCTTTCAAAGAACGAGCTCTTGTCTTTATTGATTTGTTTTCTGTTGGTTTTTGAATCTCTATTTTATTGATTTCCTCTCTCATCTTTATGATTTCCTTCCTACTGCTGACTTTAGGTTTTGTTTGTTTGTTTTTCTAATCTTCCTGGCCGTAGGTTAATTGTTGATTTGAGATTTTTCTTCTTTTCTGAGGAAGGCCTGTATGGCTATGAACTTCTCTCTAAGCACTGCTTTTTGTGGCATCCTATAGATTTTGAATGGTTGTGTTTTCATTATCATTTGTCTCGAGGTATTTTTTAGTCTTTTTTTTTGCCATTTCTTGGGCTGCTCCCATGGCATATGGAGGTTCCCAGGCTAGGGGTCTAATCGGAGCTATAGCTGCTGGCCTACACCACAGCCACAGCAACACCAGATCTGAGCCGCGTCTGCGACCTACACCACAGCTCACTGCAATGCCAGATCATTAACCCACTGAGCAAGGGCAGGGATCGAACCCGCAACCTCATGGTTCCTAGTTGGATTCGTTAACCACTGCATCACGACGGGAACTCCTCGAGGTATTTTTTAATTTCCTTCTTGATTTCCTCATCGACCCATTGGTTTTTTAGTAGCATCTTATTTAGTCTCCATGTAGTTATTAGTTTTTTCTCATTTCTTTTCCTGTGGTTGATGTCTAGTTTCATTCCATTGTAGTCAGAGAAGATTCTTGAAATGATTTCTATACTCTTAAATTTGTTGATGTTAGTTTTGTGCCCCAGTATGCAAGTCAGTCCTTGAAAATGTTCCATGTGCACTTGAAAAGAATGTATAGTCTGATTTTTTTTTTTTTGTATGTAATGTCTTGAAAAATAGCAATTAAGTCTAACTTTTCTATTGTGTCATTTAGGATCTCAGTTGCCTTATTGATTTTTCTGTCTAGAGGATCTGTCCATTGATGCGAGTGGGGTGTTAGTCTTCTATTACTGTATTCCCATCAATTTCTCCTTTTATGTCTTAGTATTTATTGTATGTATTTGGGTCCTCCTATATTAGGGGATTATATATTAATGATTATAATATCCTATTCTTAAACTGATGCCTTTATCATTAAATAGTGTCCTTCTTTGTCTTTCATTATGGCCTTCATTTTAAAGTCTATTTTGTCTGATACGAGTATTGTAACTCCTTCTTTCCTGTCTTTTTCTTTCACATGAAATATCTTTTTCCACCCCTCACTTAGAGCTTATATGTGTCCTTTTCCTAAGGTGAATCTCCTGTATGCAGCAGACTGTAGGTTCTTAGTTTTTTATCCAGTCTGCCACTCTATGTTTTTTGATTGGCGCATTCATTCCATTGACATTTAAGGTAATTTTTGATAAATGTGTATTCATTGCCATTTTAAATCTTGTTTTCCTTTTTTTTTGTCTTTTTTTCTTTTCTACGGCTGCACCCGTGGCACATGGAGGTTCCCAGGCTAGGGGTCAAATCAGAGCTGTAGCCACCGGCCTATGCCACAGCCATAGCAACACAGGATCCGAGCCGTGAATGTGACCCCACACCACAGCCCATGGCAACACCGGATCCTTAACCCAGGATCCTTAACCCACTGAGCAAGGCCAGGGATCGAACCTGCAACCTCATGGTTACTAGTCGGATTTGTTAACCACTGAGCCACAATGGGAACTCCTTGTTTTCCTCTTGAGTCTATATTTTTCTTTGGTCCCTTTCTTTTTTTTAGTTGGATGATTTCCTTTTATTTTCTGCTTGTGTCTTTTTAGTTTTTGTGGATGTAATATTTGTTTTGATTTGTGGTTGCCCTGTTTTTCAAATATGCTAAACCCTTCCTATATCTGCTTGCTTTAGCCTGATACTTAAATAGACTCAACTGCATTCTTTTTTTTTTTCTTTTATTTATTTATTTTTTTCTTTCTGCCTTTTCTCAAGCCGCTCCCATGGAATATGGAGGTTCCCAGGCTAGGGGTCAAATCAGAGCTGTAGCCACCGGCCTATGCCACAGCCACAGCAACGTGGCCACCCACACCACAGCTCATGGCAACGCCAGATCCTTGACCCACTGAACAAGGCCAGGGATTGAACCTGCAACCTCATGGTTTCTAGTCAGATTTGTTAACCACTGCGTCACGACGGGAACTCCTCAACTACATTCTTTAAAAAAAAAAAAATCCAGATTTTCTTACTTTCCTTCTGCACATTTTATCATTTTTGAAGTCCGTTTTTAACATCTTCATGTTTGTCCTTTAACTGTCCCTTGTGTTTATCATCAGTTTTACAATAGGTTTGTTTGTTCATTTGTTTTTTTCTTTTAGTTCTGTATACTGGCTTATTTAAGTGATTGCTTTCCAGTTGTGATTCCTGCATCCTATTTTTTCTTTTTTTATTTAGAGGAGCCCTCTCAGTATTTCTTTTAGAGTGGGTTTAGTTTTGCTGTACTCTTTTAGTTTTGGTTTGTTGGAAAAATTCTTTATTTCTCCTTGTATTTTAAATGATACTCTTACTGGGTAGAGTATTCTAGGCTGAACTTTTTTCCCTTTTAGAGCTTTGAATATATCTTGCACTCTCTTCTGGCCTGTAGTGTTTCTACAGAGAAATTAGCTGATAGCCTTATGGGGCTTTGCTTATAATTAACTCTTTGTTTTTGTTTTGCTGCCTTTAGAATCCTCTCTTTAACTTTTGCCGTTTTTATTATATGTCTTGGTGTGGGCCTCTTTGGGTTCAGATTGTTTGGAGCACTCTGTGCTTCCTGTATCTTGATATCTGTTTCCTTTAGATTTGGCAAGTTTTCAGCCATAATTTATTCAAATATATTTTCAACCCCCTTTTTCTCTCCTTCTGGAATCCCTATGATTCATAGATTGACCTACTTTATCTTATCCCATAGATCTCTTGTATCTTCTTTTCATATTTTTTCATTTCATTTCTGTCTGCTGTCCTTATTGGGTGATTTCCATTATTCTGTCTTCCAAGTCATTGATTTGTTCCTCTGCATTATACATTCTGTTCTTAAATGCTTTAAACTTAGCTTGTGTCTCTGCGAATGAATTTTCTAATTTTTCATGGCTTCTCCTTATAATTTCTACTTCCTTTCGAACGTAACTGCATTATTGTTCATATTCACTATTAATTCTTTCAGTATTTTCACGATCTCCTTTGTGGACTCGTCTGTTAGACTGCAGAGGTGTGTTTCATTGATTGCTTCTTCAGGGAAATTCTCCTATTCTTTTAACTGAGAATAGTTTGTAAGCTTCTTCATTTTGCTTATATTTTTCCTACTCTGAATTTAGGGAAAACTACTGTAGTCTGAGAGGGGTGTTTATGTTTGCATTTGCCCCTGGGTATCTTGTGAGAGCATTCTTGTTATTTTTAGGGTATTGGGCATGCTTCCAGGGAGATGGAAGCAATGGGCAAGGCTGGTAGCTAGTGCCTGGTTTCTGGGTCTTGACAGTGGCAAGGACCTGTGGGAAAGTGGCTCTGGCTGTGCCTAGTTGCAGGACCCTGGGAAGGGAAGGTGATCAGGCAGGTGTAGGTGGTACCTAGAGCATTTGGCAGTGGCAGCAGCAGCAGCAGAGCGGGTGTGTTCCCAAGAGAGTGGGCAACAAGTGCTCGTTTGCAGTGCCCTCTTTGCCATCATCTGAGGTGACCGGGGTTACAGGTGGTGCCTATTCACAGACCTGTAGTATTGGTGTATGAGATGACTGCTATGGTTTGCCCCTGCCAACTGTAGACCATACAAGAGATGGCACATCATGCTTAGCCCCTCGCTTCCCTTAGCCCACACAAGAGGTGCTTGGCCACCTGTAGCCTGCACGAGGCCCCCCAATGCACATTAGCCTGGGCATGTGCTGCATTATCACCCATAGCTTGCACCAGAGGCACCCTGCCCTCTGAGAGCCCGCAAGTGTGCACGGAATGATATTCCTATGGTGGCCTGCCTTTCCTCCTGTCACCCTCCCCAACAATGGTGCCTTGCTACTCCTGTGGTCCCAGACCTCCTCCCAGGTTCTTTCAGCTATGGTGCTTGGCTCCCTAGCCCATGGCACACTGCTCCCTAGCTGCTCAAGCTGTCTCCACACAGCCAATCCTAGTCCTCTCCCCAGAACTGACCTTTGGATCCTGAGTCTCAGTGCCCAGCTATCGCCAGAGCATCTCGGGCTGTGGTGTCTGTGGCAGTGGTAACAATGGTCTGTGTGGCTCTCTGTCTGCTTTGCCCAGCTCAGTCCAGCTGCTGAGTTTTTCTCCATGACTTTGAGGTCCGTCTGTCTCAACTGATCTCCTTGGTTAGGTGGCTTCCCAGGGTATGGGTTCATTTCTTCTTAAGCAGCTCCCTCTCAGGAGTGCTAGCCCTGTTCTGATTCCTTTCATCTCTCTCTCTCTCTCTCTCTCTCTCTCTTTTTTTTTTCTTTTTGTTCTACCCAGTTATGTGGATAGTTTCTTGCCCTTTTTGGAGTTTCAATGTCTTCTGCCAGCGTTCAGTAGATGTTCTGTGCTAATCGTTCTGCATGTAGATGATTTTTTTTTTATGTTTTTATGGGAGAAGGCGATTGCCACATGTTACTCCTGTGCTATCTTGATCCTTATCCCCTCATGCATCCTTTTGTGACCATATTGTATAAAATTAAAAATCATCTATAAGAAGAAAGCTGAGGAGTTCCCCTTGTGGCTCAGTGCTTCTCAAACCTAAGATCCATGAGGATGCAGGGTTCATCCCTGGCCTCGCTCACTAGGTAAGGGATCTCGGGTTGCTGTGAGCTGTGGTGTAGGTCACAGAAGTTGCACAGATCTGACATTGCTGTGGCTGTGGCATAGGCTTGCAGCTGTGGCTCCAATTTGATCCCTAGCCTGGGAACCTATCCCACGGATGCATCCCTTAAAAGCACAAGGAGAAGAGAAGAAAGCTGAAAAATTTTACAAATACAGCATCCTACTGTACAACCAGTGGGTCAAAGAAAAAAATCAAAAGAAATTTAAAAGTAAGTTTAGACAAGTGAAAATGAAACAAGGAGTTCCCACTGTGGTTCATTTAGCAGGCATAGGAAATGGATGCAGGTTGGATCTGGTGTTGCCATGGCTGTGGCACAGGCCAGTAGCAGCAGATCCATATTCAACACCTAGTCCGGAAACTTCCATATGCCTCAGGTGTAGCTGTTTTTTTTTGTTTTTTTTAAAGAAAGGAAAAAATATAAATACCGAAATTCTTTGGAGGCAGCAAAAGCAGTCTAAAAAGGGAAGTTCATCCTATAGACTCTACCAGAAAACTGTTAGAGCTCATCAATGAATTTGGCAAAGCTGCAGGATACAAAATTCATACACAGGAGTCGACTGCATTTCTGTATACTAACAATGAGATCAGAAAGAGAAGTTAGGGAAACAATCCCATTTACCATCACATCGAAAAGAATAAAATACTTAGGAATAAACCTACCTAAAGAGACAAAAGACCTGTACTCTGAAAACTACAAGATGCTGATAAAAGAAATCAAAGATGACACAAACAGATGGAAAGACATACCATGCTCGTGGACTGGAAAAAATCATTATCAAAATGACAGTACTACCCAAGGCAATCTACAGATTCAATGCAGTCCCTATCAGATTACCAAGGACATTTTTCATAGAACTCGAACAAAATATTTTAAAGTTTGTTTGGAAGCACAAAAGACCCAGAATAGCCAAAGACATCCTGAAAAAGAAAAACGGAGCTGGAGGAATCAGGCTCCCTGACTTCAGACTATACTACAAAGCAACAGTCATCAAAACCATATAGTACTGGCACAAAGACAAAATTATAGATAAGTAGAACAGGATAGAAAGCCAAGAATTAAACCCATGCACCTACAGCCAACAAATCCATAACAAAGAAGGGAAGAATATACAATGGAGAAGACAGCCTGTTCAATAAATAGTGTTGGGCAAACTGGACAGCCACATGTAAGAAGTGAAATTAGAACACTTCCTAACACCATACACAAAAATAAACGCAAAATGGATTAAAGACCTAAATATAAGACCAGATACTATAAAACTTAGAGGAAAACATAGGCCAAACACTGTCTGACATAAACCACAGCAACATCATCTCAGATCCACCTCTTAGAGAAACAACAATAAAAATAAAAATAAACAAATGGGACTTAATTAAACTTGGAAGTTTCTGCACTTTTAAAAAGAAACCCTAAATAAAAAGACAACTCACAAAATGGGAGAAAATATTTGCAAATGAATTGACAAGGGCTTAATCTCCAAAATTTATAAACACCTCCTACTGCTCAATACCACAAAAACAACCCCATCAATAAATGGACAGAAGATCTAAACAGACAATTCTCCAGAGAAGACATATGGCTGGCCAAAAAACACATGAAAAGATGTTCAATATCACTCATTATTAGAGAAATGCAAATTGAAACCACTATGAGGTACCACCTTACACCAGCCAAAATAGCAATCATCAAAAAGTCTACAAACTGGGAGTTCCTGTCATGGGGCAGCAGAAACAAATCCTACTAGGAAACATGAGGTTGTGGGTTTGATCCCTGGCCTCACTCAATGGGTTGAAGATCTGGCTTTGGCATGAGCTATGGTGTAGGTTGCAGACGTGGCTTGGATCTGCCATTGCTGTGGCTGTGGTGTAGGCTTGGTGGCAACAGCTCTGTTTGGACCTCTAGCCTGGGAACCTCCATGTGCTGTGGGTGTGGCCCTAAAAAAACAAAAATGTCTACAAACAATAAGTGCTCTAGAGGATGTGGAGAAAAAGGAACCCTATTACACTGTTGGTGAGAATGTAAACTGGTACAGCCACTGTGGGAAACAGTATGGGGATTCCTCATAAAACTAAAAATGGAACTACTGTTTGATCCAGCAATCCCACTCCTGGGCATCTATCCAGAGAAAACGGTGACTTGAAAAGACATACGTACTCCAGTGTTCATTGCAGCACTATTTGCAATAGCCACAACATGGAAACAACCTAAATGTCCATCAACAGAGGAGTAGATCAAGAAGATGTGTTACGTATACACAATGGAACATTACTCAGCCATTAAAAGGAAAGAAATAATGGTATTTGCAGCAACATGGATGGACCTAGAAATGATCATGCTAACTGAAGTGGGTCAGACAATGAGACACCAACATCAAATGATATCACTGATATGCAGAATCTAAAAAGAGGACACAATGAACTTAGCAGAACAGATACTGACTCACAGACTTTGCAAAACTTATGTTTTCCAAATGAGACAAGTTGGGGGGTGGGGGAATGCACTGAGGGTTTGGGATGGACATGCTGTAAAATTTGGTTGTGATGATCACTGTACAGCTATAAATGTAATAAAATTCATTAAGTATAAAGTCAAATCAAAAGGGAAGTTCATAAGGATAAATGCTGGCACCAAGAAACAAGTTTAAGATCTCAACATAACTTTCTATCTCTGGAAATAAAAACAATAGATGCCCAGAGGTAGTTGAAGAAAGAGCAAAGAAACTAAGCTGGCAATGTTTTTGTTTTTTAAGGTAAGTAAAATTGACAAAATTGTAGTTGGACTCAAAAGGCAGAGTCAGAAAGGAATGAGGAGATGTTTAAACTCATACAACAGAAATACAGAGAAACATAAGATGTTACTGGGAAGAAGCATTTGCCAACAAATTGGACAACCTAAAAGAAGTGGTTTGCTTGCTAAGACTGAATCATGACAAAATAGAAAATCTGAGTAGACTGGTTAGTAGTCAGGAGATTGAACCAAAAATCATAGACATCTCAACCAACAATAGTCCAGGACCATATGGTTTCATTGGTGACTTCTACCAAACAAAGAATTAGTACCAGTCCACATCAAAGACTTCCCACAAATAGAAGAGGACAGATCACTTCAAAACTCATCTTATAAGGCCAGCATTACCCTGATACCAAAACAGCCAAGGATGCCTAAAGAAAATTGAAGTACTTCCTGCTGTGGAATCATGGCACAACGAGTTAATGATCCAGCATTGCCGCAGCTGTGGCAAAGGTCTCAGCTGGGGCTTGGTTTTAATGCCTGGCCAGAGAGTTTACATAATGCCATGGGTGGTGCCACAAAAAAAAAAAAAAAAATTACAGGCCAAAATCCCTAATGTACCTAAGTGCAAAATTCCTCAACAAAACATTAGCAAAGTTAATTGACCAGTATGTTAAAACAATCATATTACATAATCAAGAGACTTATTCCAGGGATGCAGTCATGGTTTAACATTTGTAACTCCACCAGTGTATTATGCTAGGTTAAAAAAATGAAGGGTAAAAATCATGGTCATCTGGGAGAGGGGATTAACGTGGCAGAATAGAAAGACTGGAGCTCACCTTCTCTTCATAAAAACAAAATTACAACCAAATACTGAGCAACCTTCAACAAATGTACTGGAAACTTTCAAAAAAGATATCCTACTCCAGAAGACAAAGAGGAGGCCACATCAAGATTGTAGGAGGGGTGATTACAAGATATAAGCAACTCCATAGCTGCCAGTTGGGCAGCCCACAGACTGGAAAGTAACTATCACAGAGACTCACCTACAGAACTGAGAGTTCTGAGCCCCACGTTACATCCCCACACCTGGGGATATGGCATTGCGAGAAAGAGCCCTGGAGCACCTGGCATTGAAGACCAGTAGGGCTTGTGCGCAGGAGCTCCACAGGACTTGGAAACGGAGGCCCCATTCTTGGAAGGTGCATCCAGGCTTTAATGTGCACTGAGTCCCAGGGTGAAACAGAGACTCCAGAGGAATCTGGGTCCGACCTGATTCCAGTTCTTGGATGATATCCTGGGAAAACGGGGTGACTGTGGCTCATTGTGGAGGAAGGATATTGGAGGCAAAGTTCTCAGAAATAATCATCAGTGTGTGTCCCTCTAGAGGTGGCCATTTCAGAAAAGTCTGGCCCCACCCATCAGGCCTGAGAAGCCCCAGACTAAACAATAATCCAGGTGGAATCACAGTCCTACCCATCAGCAAACAGGCTGCCTAAAGATCCCCAGGCACAAAGCTGTCTCTAATCTCACCCAGAGACACAGCCTCACCCACCAGAGGGATAAGAATCAGCCCAGTGGGCAGGCACCAGTCCTTCCCATCAGGAAGCCTACAGAAAGCCCTCATACCAACCTCAGCCACAAGGGGGAAGAACATCGGAAGTAAGAGAGGATACAACTCTTGTCTGCAAAAAAGGAGACCAACACCAAAAACCTATAAAAGTGAAAAGGTAGAGAACTATAACTCAGATAAGGGAGAAAGAAATAACTCCAGAAGAACAGCTAAGTGATCTGGAGATTATCAACCTCCAGGAAAAAGACTTTAGACTGATGACAGTGAAGATGATGCAAGACACTGGATATTAACTGGAGGCAAAGATTGATGTATTACAGGAAACACTGAGCAAAGAAATAAAAGATTTAAGGATTAAGCAAACATATGCATAATACAAAATGCATAATACAATGACTAAAATAAAAAATTCCTTAGAAGCAACCAACAGCAGGATACAGGATGCAGAAGAATGAATAAGTGAGGTGGAGGAGAGACTAGTGGAAATCACTGGTGTGGAACAGAAAAGAGAAAAAAAAGATTGAAAAGAAATGAAGACAGTCTAAGAGAACTCTGGGACAATGTTAAATGCACCAAGATCTGTATTGTAGGGGGTGCCAGAAGGAGGAGAGAGACAAAGGGCCAGAGAAAATATTTGAAGAGATAATAGCCAAAAAATTCCTTAATATGGGAAAGGTACAGTCACTCAGATCCAGGAAGCACCATGAGTACCACATAAAAGAAATCCAAAGAGGAACACCCTGAGACACATATTAATCAAACTGAAGGATAAAAAGCGTATGATCCCCTCCATAAATGCACAAAACGTCATTGACAAAATCCAACACCCATTTCTGATAAAAAACCCTCTAGAAAGTGGGCATAGAGGGAACCTACCTCAACAAGATAAAAATCATACATGAAAAACCCAGAGCTAACATCATTCTCAGTGATGAAAAGCTGAAAGAATTCCCATTGAGATCAGGAACAAGACATGGACGTCTGCTCTCACCACTACTATTCAACATAGTTTTGGAAGTCCTAGCCATGGCAATCAGAGAAGAAAAAAGAAAAGAATCCAAATCGAATAGGAAGAAGTAAAACTCGCTTTTTCAGATGACTTGATGCTATACGTAGAACATCCTAAAGAAGCTACAGATAAGCTCTTAGCGCTCAACAATGAATTTGGCAGTCTCAGGATACAAAATAAATACACAGGGAGTTCCCATCATGGTGCAGTGGTTAATGAATCTGACTAGGAACCATGAGGTTGCGGGTTCGGTCCCTGCCCTTGCTCAGTGGGTTAACGATCCGGCATTGCCATGAGCTGTGGTGTAGGTTGCAGACCCGGCTGGGATTCTGAGTTGCTGTGGCTCTGGCGTAGGCCGGTGGCTGCAGCTCCGATTAGACCCCTAGCCTGGGAACCTCCATATGCCGTGGGAGCAGCCCAAGAAATAGCTAAAAAAAAGACAAAAAAAATTAATAATAAATACACAGAAATTGGCTGCATTTCTATATACTAACAACGAAAGATCAGAAAGAGAAATTAGGGAAACAATCCCATTTACCATCACATCGAAAAGAATAAAATACTTAGGAATAAACCTACCTAAAGAGACAAAAGACCTGTACTCTGAAAACTACAAGATGCTGATAAAAGAAATCAAAGATGACACAAACAGATGGAAAGACACACCATACTCTTGGACTGGAAAAATCAATATCAAAATGACAGTACTACCCAAGGCAATCTACAGATTCAATGCAGTCCTTATCCAATTACCAAGGACATTTTTCATAGAACTTGAACAAAATACTTAAAGTTTGTTTGGAAGCACAGAAGACTCAGAATAGCCAAAGCCATCCTGAGAAAGAAAAACGGAGCTGGAGGAATTAGGCTCTCTGACTTCATACTATACTACAAAGCTACAGCCATCAAAACTGTATGGTACTGGCACACAGACAAATACAGATCGGCAGAACAGGATAGAAAGCCCAGAATTAAGTCCACGCACCTACAGCCAACTCATTTATGACAAAGGAGGCAAGAATATACAACAGAGAAGACAGTCCCTTCAATAAGTGGTGCCGGGCAAACTAGACAGCTACATGTAAAAGAATGAAATGAGAACACTTTGTAACATCATACACAAAAATAAATTCAAAATGGATTAAAGACCTAAATATAAGACTGGATGCTATAAAACTCTTAGAGGAAAACAGGCCAAACATTCTCCTACAGAAACCACAGCAACATTTTCTTAGATCTACCTCTAGAGTAATGATGATAAAAACAAAATTAACAAATGGGACTTAATTAAACTTAAAAGTTTCTGCACAGCAAAGGAAATCCTAAACAAAATGAAAAGGCAGTCCACAGAATGGGAGAACATATTTGCAAATGAAGCAGCTGACAAAGGATTAATCTCCAAAATTTATAAACTTCTCCTGCAGGTCAATACCAAAAAAACAACCCCATCAAAAAACGGGCAGAAGATATAAACAGTTCTCCAAAGAGGATAAACAGATGGCCAAAAAACACATTAAAAGATGTTCAACATCACTCATTAGAGAAATGCAAATCAAAACCACTATGAGGTACCACCTTACACCAGCCAGAATAGTCATCATGAAAAAGTCTATGAGCAATAAATGCTGGAGGGAGTATGAGAAAACAAACCCTCTTTACACTGTTGGTGGGAATGTAAAGTGGTGCAACCACTATGGAGAACTGTATGGAGATTACTCAGAAAACTAAAAATAAAATTACTATTTGATCCAGCAGTCCCACTCCTGGACATCTATCCAGAGAAAATCGTAACTTGAGAAGATATCTGTACTCCAGTGTTCATTGCAGCACTATATGCAATAGCCAAGACATGGAAACAACCTGAATGTCCATCGACAGTGGAGCTGATAAAGATGTGTTACATACACACAATGGAATATTATTCAACCATTAAAAGGAAAGAAATAATGGTATTTGCAGCAACATAGATGGATCTAGAAATCATCATGCTAAGTGACATTAGTCAAGTGAGACACCAACATCATATGCTATCATTTACATGTGGAATCTCAAAAAAGGACACAGTGAACTTTGCAGAACAGATATTGACTCACAGAAAAGTTGTTTTCCAAAGGAGACAGGTTGTGGGTTGAGCGGATGCACTGGGGGTTTGTGACTGAAAGCCTCAAAAATTGGGTTGTTATTATTGTACAACTATAACTGTAATAACATTCTTTGAGTAATTAAAAATAAATAAAATCACACCAAAAATCATGGTCATCTCTATAGATGCAGAAAAAAGCACTTGACAAAATTCAACCTCCATTTATAAAAATAAAAACTGTCAGCAAATGAATATAGAGGGAAGGTACCTGAACATAATAAAGGGCATAATAGGCAAGCCCACAGCTAATAACATCATATTCTAAAATCAGGAACAAGACAAGAATTCCTACTCCCACCAGTTTTTATTCAACATAGTACTGAAATCCTAGCCAGAGCAATTAGCAACAAAAAGAAAAGGTATACAAAGTAGACAAGAAGTAAAATTATCACTTTGCGGATGACATGATATTACATATAGACAACCTTACAGACTCCATCAAGAAACTTAAAAGTGATCAAATTCAGTAAAGTTGCAGGGTATAAAATCAATTTGCAAAAGTGCTATATTTCTATACACTAATAAATTATTAGAGAAATTAAGAAAATGACCCCATTTATAGTTGCAAATTAAGAATAAAATTCCTAGGAGTAAATTCAACCAAGGTAGTAAAAGACCTGTAAACTGTAAGACAGCAGAGAAAGAAATTGAAGACACAAATGAGAAGATATTCCATGTTTATGGACTGGAAGAATTAATGTTGTCAAATGCCCATGCTATCCAGAGTAATCTACATGTTTGGTGTAATCTCTCTCAAAATCCCAAGAGTTTCCATGTAGCTCAGCAGGTTAAGTATTTGACTTTGTCACTGCAATGGCTTGGCTTGCTACTGTGGCATGGGTTCAATCCCTGGCCAGGAACTTTCACATGCAACATGTGCAGCCCTAGCCCCCAAATTCCAATGGCATTTTTCGCAGAAATAAAACAAAAAATCCTAGAAATTTTATGGAACCATAAATAAGACCCTGAATACCCAAAGCAGTGTTGAGAAAGAAGAAAAAAGCTAGAGGTGAGCTTCCTGATTTCAAGCTATGTCACAAATTTATAGTAATTAAAACATTATGGTATTGGCATAAAAAAAGACATATAGATCAGTAAGCCCCAAAACACAGCCATGCATATATGGTCAGTTAATTTATAACAAAAGAGCCAGGAATTCCCGTCGTGGCGCAGTGGTTAACGAATCCGACTAGGAACCATGAGGTTGCGGGTTCGGTCCCTGCCCTTGCTCAGTGGGTTAACGATCCGGCGTTGCCATGAGCTGTGGTGTAGGTTGCAGACGCGGCTCAGATCCTGCGTTGCTGTGGCTCTGGCGTAGGCCGGTGGCTGCAGCTCCGATTAGACCCCTAGCCTGGGAACCTCCATATGCCGCGGGAGCGGCCCAAGAAATAGCAACAACAACAACAACAACAACAACAACAACAACAACAACAAAAGACAAAAAAAAAGAGCCAATAATAAATGATAGGGAAAGCACCATCTCTTCAATAAATGGTGCTGGGAAAATTAGATCAGTACCTTACACCATACCCCAAAATTAAAATGAATTAAAGACTTGAACATAAAACATGAGATCATAAACCTAGATGAAAAAAGAGGTGCTAAGCTCCTTGACCTCAGTGTCAATGCAATGGCTTTTTTGGATTTGACACTAAAGCAAAGGCAACAAAAACAAAAATAAATAAATAGGACTACATCAAAAAGTGTCTGCAGAGCAAAGAAAACCATCAGTTGAAAAAAAGTAGAAAATATTTACAAGTCATATATCTGATAAGGGATTAATATCCAAAATATACAAAGAACTCAATCAGGTTTTAAAATAGAAATGATCTGATTAGACATTTTACCAAAGTAGATAAACAGATTGCCAACAGGTATGTGATAAAGTGCTTAACATCACTACTAATCGTGGAAATGAATGTCAAAACAAAACATCACATTACACCTGTTAGGCTGTTACCAAAAAACACTGTTGGCAAGGATGTGGAGAAAAGGGAGCCCTTATGTACTATGGTGAGGACAACTGTGAAAACACGTTTCCCAAAAAACTAAAAATAGAACTACCATATCATCCAGCATTTCCACTTCTAGATATTTGAAGAAAATGAAAACAATAATTCAGAAAGGAACATGCACCCTCATGTTCATTGCTGCATTATTTATAGTAGCTAAGTCATGGAAGCAAACTTTGGTGTTCAATGAGTATGAATAAAGAAAATGTAAATATGTATGATGGAATTTTATTTATCCCTATAAAGAAGGAAGTCTTGCCATTTATAACATGGATGAACCTGGAATGCAGTATGTTAAATGAAATAGGTCAGATAAAAACAGTGTATGTTCTCACTTATATGTGGAAACTTAAAAAATTTTATAATAAATTAAAAACTGAATTCACAGATAAAAAGAACAGACTGGTGCTTCCCAGAGGTGGAGGTGGTGGATGGGTGGAATGAGTGAAGGTGGACAAAAGGTACAAACTTGGAGTTACAATATAAATAAGTTATGGGATGTAATGTACACCATGGGGAAATAATACTCTATTTCAATGTTGCTAAGAGTAGATCTCACCACATACAAAAATTTGTATCTATATGTGGTGATAGATGTTAACTAGATATTGTGATCTTTGTGCAGTGTATACAAGTCATGTTGTCACCTGAAACAAATATAATGTTATATGTCAATTATATCTACATTAAAAAGAAATAATTTAAAAAATTGCTTTTGTTAAAACTTTGCAGTAGAAGAGGCTCCCCTCCACCCCCGAATGGCTGCATCCATGGCATATGGAAGTTCCCAGGTCAGGGACTGAATCTGAGGCAGATTCTTTAACCAACTATTTTGGGCTGGGGATTAAACCCATACCGCCACAACAATCCGAGTTATTGTAGTCAGATTCTTAATCCTCAGTGCCACAGCAGGAACTCCAGAAGAGGCTTTTCAAAGCAATGTATATACACAGAAACCATAAAGAAAAAAAAAATAATGAATTTGACTACACCAAAATGTAAAACTTTAAAAATTAAAAAACAAAGCAACAGATTGGATAAACATACTATCAACCTATACCAGAGAAGGGATTAATTTATGCAGAATAAATAAGCTGTAGCTGAGAATACTTTATATATATATAGAATATATATATAGAGAGAATATGTATATATAGAATATATATAGAGAGAATACATATAGAATGTATATATAGAATATATATATGTACACATACACATATATATAATATCAATAGATGTTCTTCTTAATTTATAATTGGAAGAAAGGTTATTTCCCCAAATGGATACAGAACAAAATTTTTTAAGTCATTCAAAATTCTTTTTTTTTTTTAACTTTTTTTTTTCTTTCTGCCTTTTCTAGGGCCGCACCCACGGCATATGGAGGTTTCCAGGCTAGGGGTTGAATCAGAGCTATAGCTTTCAACCTACGCCAGAGCCACAGCAATGCGGGATTCAAGCCATGTCTTCAACCTACACCACAGTTCACAGCAACGACAGATCCTTAACCCCTGAGCAAGGCCAGGGATCGAACCCGCAACCTCATGGTTCTTAGTCGGATTCATTAACCACTGAGCCACGATGGGAACTCTTTTTTTTGTTTTTCTGTTTTTTTTGTTTTTTGTTTTTTTTTTGTCTTTTTGCCTTTTCTAGTCAAAATTCTTAAAATGCTTAAAGATAATATTATAATAGCACTGGTGCTTTCTGGGAATTTTTTTTTTTTAAGGGATGTACCTGCAGCATATGGAGGTTCCCAGGACGGGTCAAATTGAAGCCTCAGCCACCAGCCTATGCCAAAGCCATAGCAATGAAGATCTGAGCTGCATCTCTGATCTACTTCGAATCTCTCAGCAACGCAGGATCCTTAACCCACTGAGTAAGGCCAGGGATTAAACACGCATCCTCATGGATGTTAGCCATGGGTTTTTTGTTTGTTTGTTTTTTGCTTTTTAAATTCTTTTTATGGCTTTAACCCTAAGCATATGGAAGTTCCCAGGGTAGGGGTTGAATCAGAACTACAGCTGCCAGCCTACGCCACAGCAATGTAGGATCTGAGCCACATCCATAACGTACACTACACCTCAGGACAACGCCAGATGCCTGGCCCACTGAGCCAGGCCAGGGATCATACCTGCATCTTCATGGATACTAGTCGAATTTGTTTCCACTGTGCCCCAGGAACTCAAACTAGTCGTGTTCTTAACCCACAGAGCCACAATGGGAGCTCCCACACTCTAGAAACATATATATCGATGTAGATAGTTTCTTTTATAAATTAATTTTTAAAGTATAGTTGATTTACAATGTTGTGCCAATTTCTACTGCATATATATATCTACATTTTTTCTCATACTATCTTCCGTCATATTCTATATATATCTACATTTTTTTCTCATACTATCTTCCATCATTTTCTTTTTCTTTCTTTTTTTTTTTTTTTGTCTTTTTGCTATTTCTTGGGCCGTCCCGCGGCATATGGAGATTCCCAGGCTAGGGGTTGAATCAGAGCTGCAGCCACCGGCCTAAGCCAGAGCCACAGCGACGCGGGATCCGAGCCGCGTCTGCAACCTACACCACAGCTCACGGCAACGCCGGATCATTAACCCACTGAGCAAGGGCAGGGACCGAACCCGCAACCTCATGGTTCCTAGTCGGATTCGTTAACCACTGCGCCACGACGGGAACTCCGTCTTCCATCATTTTCTATCCCCAAACGTTGGATACAGTTCCCTGTGCTGTACAGTAGGACCTCATTGTTTATCCATTCTAAATGTAATAGTTTGCATCTACCAATCCCAAACTCCTCATCCATCCCATTCCCTCCACCTGCCCCTTTGACAGTTACAAGTCGATTCTCCATGTCTGTGAGTCTGTTTCTTTTCTGTAGATAGGTTCATTTGTGCCATATTTTAGATTCCACATTTAAGTGATACCATATGGCATTTGTCTTTCTCTTTCTGACTTATTTCACTTAGTATGAGAATGTCTAGTTGCATCCATGTTGCTGAAAATGGCATGGTTTTGTTCTTTTTTGTGGCTGAGTAGTATTCTATTGTTTATATATACCACTTCTTCTTAATCTATTCATCTGTCAGTGGACATTTAGGTTGTTGCCATGTCTTGGCTATTGTAAATTGTGCTGCAATAAACATAGGGGTGCATGTATCTTTTTGAATGAAAGTTTTGTCTGGATATATACCCAGGAATGGGATTGATGGGTCATATGTTAGTTCTATATTTAGTTTTCTGAGGAACCTCCATACTGTTCTCCATAGCGGTTGTACCAATTTACATTCCCACCAACAGTGTAGGAGTGTTCCCTTTTCTCCACACCCTCTCCAGCATTTGTTGTTTATGGACTTATTAAGGATGGCCATTTTGACCAGTGTGAGGTGGTACCTCATTGTAGTTTTTATTTGAATTTCTTTAATGATTATTATTATTTTTTTGTCTTTGTCTTTTTAGGGCCACACCCTCGGCATATGGAGGTTCCCATGCTAGCTGGAGATGAAGCTGCCAGCCTACGTCAGAGCCACAGCAATGCCAGATCTGAGCCATATCTTTGATCTACACCACAGCTCACAGCAACGCTGTATCTTCAACCCACTGAACAAGGCCAGGGACTAAACCCATAACTTCATGGTTCCTAGTTGGATTCGTTTCTGCTGCGCCATGATGGGAATTCCTCTAATGACTATTGATGTTGAGTATTTTTATATGTGCCTGCTGGCCATCCCTATGTCTTCTTTGGAGAAATGTCTATTTAGGTCTTTTGCCCATTTTTTGTTCGGGCTGTTTGGGTTTTTTTGCTGTTGAGTTGTATGAGCTGCTTGTATATTTTAGAGATTAAGCCCTTGTTAGTTATATCGTTTGCAACTACTTTCTCCCATTCCATAGTTTTCCTTTTGTTTTGTTTTGTTTTAATGGTTTCCTTTGCTGTATGAAAGCTTGTAAGTTTGCTTAGGACACATTTGTTTATTTTTGTTTTTATTTCTGTTGTTATGGGAGACTGACCTAAGAAAACGTTTGTATAGTTGATGTCAGAGAATGTTTTGCCTATGTTCTCTTCTAGGAGTTTGATGGTGTCTTTTCTTACATTTAAGTCTTTAAGCCATTTTGAATTTATTTATGTGTGTGGTGTGAGGGTGTGTTCTAGTTCCTTTGATTTACCTGCAACCATCCAGTTTTCCCAGCACCACTTACTGAAGAGACTGTTTTTTTCCCCCATTTTATATTCTTGCCTCCTTTGTTGAAGATTAATTGACCATAGTTGTCTACTGAGTTCTCTATTCTGTTCCATTGGTCTGTAGGTCTGTTTTGGTACCAGTATCACACTGTCTTGATTACTGTGACTCTGTAATATTACCTGAAGTCTGGGAGAGTTTTATGCCTCCTGCTTGGTTTTTGTTCTTCAGGATTGCTTTGGCAATTCTGGGTCTTTTGTGGTTCCATATGAATTTTTGGATTGTTTGTTCTAGTTCTGTGAAAAATATCATGGATAATTTGATAGGGATTGCATTGAATCTGTAGATGGCCTTGGATAGTATGGCCATTTTTACAATATTAATTTTCCCAACTCAGGAACATGGAATATCTTTCCATTTCTTTGAATCCTCTTTAATTTCCTTGATTAATGTTTTATGGTTCTCAGCATATAAGTCTTTCATCTCCTTTGTCAGATTTATTCCCAGGTATTTGATTTTTTTGGGTGTGATTTTAAAAGGTATTGTATTTTTGTATTCCTTTTCTAATATTTCATTGTTAGTATACAGAAATGTGACTGATTTCTGAATGTTAATCTTATGTCCTGCTACTTTGTTGAATTCTTTGATAAGTTTGAGTAGTTTTTCTGCAGAGTCGTTAGGGTTTTTTATATATACTATCATTTCATCTGCATAGAGTGACAATTTTACCTCTTCTCTTCCAATTTAGATATCTTTTAATTCTTTTGTTTGTCTGAAAGTCCTTGCTGTGGCTAGTTCTTCCAGTGCTATGTTGAATAAAAGTATTGAGAGAGGGCATCCTTGTCTTGTTCCATATTTTAGCAGGAAAGCTGTCAGATTTTCTCAGTTGAGTATTATCCTGGCTGTGGGTTTTTATTGTGTTGAGATATGGGTAGTATTTTGGCTGCGAGTTTTATTCTGTTGAGATATGTTCCATCTGTATCCACTTTTGTAAGATGAATGGATGTTGGATTTTGTCAAATGCTTTTCTGCATCTATTGAGACAATGATGTGGTTTTTGACTTTTCTTTTGTTAATGTGGTGTATGATGTTGATTGATTTGAGTGTGTTGAACCATCTTTGTGAACTTGGGATGAATCCCATTTGGATGTGTATGATCTCTTTGATGTGTTGTTAGATTTGGTTGGCTAAAATTTCGTTGAGAATTTTTGAACCTCTATTCATCAAAGATATTGGCCTATAATTTCTTTTTTGGTAGTAATTTTGTCTTGTTTTGGTTTTAGGGTGATGGCGGCTTCATAGAATGTCTTTGGGAGTGTTCCTTCTTCAATTTCTTGGAAAAATTTAAGAAGGATTGGTATAACTTCTTCATATGTACAAAACAATTCCCCTGTGAAGCCATCTGGGAGTCTTGTTTGTAGGGAGCATTTTTATTCTATATTCAATTTAATTTCTAGTGATCAGTCTGTTCAATTGATCTGTTTCTTCTTGACTCAGTTTTCATGGGCTTCATGTTTCTAGAAAGTTGTCAGTTTCTTCTAGGTTGCCAAATTTGTTCATGGTATTCTCTCTCGCTCTCTCTCTTTATTTTTATTTTTTAGTATTTCTGCAATACCTGTTGAGATTTCTCCTTTTCCTTTCTTTCCCTCTTCCTTCCTTCCTTCCTTCCTTCCTTCCTTCCTTCCTTCCTTCCTTCCTTCCTTCCTTTCTTTCTTTCTTTCTTTCTTTCTGCCTTTCTTTCTGCCTTTCTACCTTTCTCTCTTTCTTTTTTCTTTTTTTTGTTTTTTTTGTTTGTCCTTTTAGGGCTGCACTTGTGGCATATGTGGATTCCCAATCAGAGCTGTAGCCCCCAGCCTACACCACAGCCACAGCAACGCCAGATCCGAGCCATGTCTGTGACTTACGCCACAGCTCATGGTAATGCCAGATCCTTAGCCCACTGAGTGAGGCCAGGGATCAAACCCACAACCTCATGGTTCCTAGTCGGATTTGTTTCCACTGTGCCACTACGGGAACTCCTCCTTTTTATTTCTTATTTTGTTTATTTGAGTTCTCTCTTCTTGGTGAGTCTGGCCAGAGTTTTGCCAATTTTGTTGACCCTTTCAGAGAACCAGTTCTTGGTTTTATTAATTTTTTTCTACTGTTTTTTGAATCTGTATTGATTTCCTCTCTGACCTTTGTGATTGCATTACTTCTACTGACTAGCTTTTGTTTGTTCTTCTTTTTCTAATTCTTTTAAGTGGTAGATTAGTTTGTTGACTTGAGATTTTTCTTTTCTTTTTTTTTTTTTTTTTGAGGAAGGCCTGTATCACTTTGATCTTCCCACTAAGCACTATTTTTGTGGCATCCCATAGACTTTGTATGGTTGTGTTTTCATTGTTGTTTGTCTCAAGGTGTTTTTTAATTTCCCCATTGACCCATAGGTTTTTAATTAGCATATTGTTTAGTCTCCATGTAGTTAGGTTTTTCTCTTTTTTTCCCCTGTGGTTGATTTCTAGTTTCATCCCATTGTGGTCAGAGAAGATGCTTGAAATAATTTCTATTCTCTTAAATTTGTTGAAGTTAGTTTAGTGCCCCAGTATGTAGTCAGTCCTTGAAAACGTTCCATATGCACTTGAAAAGAATGTATAGTCTGATTTTTTTGGATGTAATGTCCTGAAAATGTCAATTAAATCTAACTTTTCTGTTGTGTCATTTAGGATCTCTGTTGCCTTATTGATTTTCTGTCTAGATCTATCCATTGATATGAGTAGGGTGGTAAAGTATCCCATTATTGTATTCCCATCTATTTCTGCTTTTATATCTGTTAATATTTATTGTATGTATTTGGGTCCTCCTATGTTAGGGGCATATATATTGACAATTGTAATATCCTCTTCTAAATAATTAAATAGTGCCCTTTTTTATCTTTCATTATGGCCTTTGTTTGTTTGTTTTTGGCTTTTTAGGGCTGCACCCTCAGCACATGGATATTCCCAGGCTAGGGGTCTAATCGGAGCTATAGCTGCTGGCCTATGATACCACAGCCACAGCAACATGGAATCCAAGCCACGTCTGCAACCTACACCACAGCTGATGGCAATGCCGAATCCTTAACCCACTGAGCAAGACCAGGGATCAAACTGGCAACCTGATGGTTTTTAGTCAGGTTTGTTTCTGCTGTGCTATGATGGGAACTCCTTTATGGCCTTTATTTTATTTTATTTTGTCTTTTTTTTTTTTTTGGTCTTTTTAGGGCTGCACCCATGGCATATGGAGATTCCCAGGCTAGAGGTTTAATTGGAGCTGTAGTTGCCAGCCTGCGCCACAGCCACAGTAATGCCAGATCTGAACCGAGTCTGTGAGCTACACCATAGCTCACAGTAACGCCAGATCCTTGACCCACTGAGTGAGGCCAGGGATCGAAACCGCAACCTCATGGTTCCTAGTCAGATTTGTTTCCCCTGAGTGATGATGGGAACTCCTGGCCTTTATTTTAAAGTCTATTTTTTCTGATATGAGTATTGCAACTCATGCTTTTATGTCATTTTCATTCGAATGAAGTATCTTTTTCCATCCCCTCACTTTCAATTTATATGTGCCCTAAGTTGAGTCTCTTGTAGGCAGGATATTCTAGATTCTTGGGTTTTTTATCCAGTCTACCACTCTGTTTTTTGATTGGAGTATTCATTCCATTGACATTTAAGATAATTATTGATAAACATGTATTTATTGCTATTTTAAACCTTGTTTTACAGTTGATTCTGTGTTTCTCCTTTGTTCCTTATTTTGGTTGGATGACTTCCTTTTATGCTTGTGTCCCTTGTTTAGTTTTTATGAATGTATTGTTTGGTTTTTGACTTGTGGTTGCTCTGTTTTTCAAGCATGTAAATGCCTTCCTATATGTGCTTGCTTTAGCCTCATAGTCATATAGGCTCAAAAAAAGAGTCGATTTTCATACTCTACTTCCCCACAGTTTATGATTTTGATGTCCTTTTTTACATGTCGTGTTTATCTTGTTTTTCCTCATTATTGTCACTATCACAAGTAGGTTTTTTTCATCTTTTTTTTTTGTCTTTTTGCCATTTCTTGGGCCACTCCCGCAGCATATGGAGCTTCCCAGGCTAGGGGTCGAATCGGAGCTGTAGCTGCCAGCCTACGCCAGAGCCACAGCAACGTGGGATCCGAGCTGCATCTGCAACCTACACCACAGCTTATGGCAACGCCCGATCCTTAACCCACTGAGCAAGGCCAGGGATCAAACCCACAACCTCATGGTTCCTCGTCGGATTCGTTAACCACTGAGCCATGACAGGAACTCCTTCTTTTTGTTTTTGGTTTATATATTTGCTTATTTAAGTGATTACTTTCCAGTTATAATTCCCTCCATCCTGTCTCTTCTTACTTCTTTCCTATTTAGAGGAGATCTTTCAGCATTTCTTTTAGAAAGGGTTTAGTATTTCCATATTATTTTAGTTTTTGTTTGTTGGATAAATTCTTTATTACTCTTATTTCAAATGATAATCTTGCTGGATAGAGAATTCTAGGCTGCAAATTTTTCCCATTTAGAATTTTGAATATATCTTGACATTTTCTTCTGTCATGTAGTGTTTCTGCAGACAAATCAGCTGATAGCTTTATGGCAGTCCCCTTATAAATTTATTCTTGGTTTGTCTCTTGCTGCATTTAGAATCTTCTCCCTATCTTTAACTTTTGCCATTTTTATTATAATATGTCTTGGGTCTGTTTGGGTTCAGCTTCTTTGGGGCCCTCTGTGTTTCCTGTATCTAGATAACTATTTCCTTTAGACTTGGGAATTTTTCAGCCACAGTTTCTTCCAGTATATTTTCAACCCCCTATTCCTTTTTCTCCTTCTGGAATCCATTACATGTAGATTGGCCTGCTTTATATTATTCTATAGATCTTTTATATTACCTTGATTTTTTAAAATTTGTTTATCTGTCTGCTACCCTGATTGGGAGATTTCCATTATTCTGTCTTCCCAGTCACTTATTCCTTCCTCTACACTATTCATTCTGCTGTTCAGTGCCTTTAACTCAGCTTGCATCTCTGCAAAAGAATTTTCTAATTTTCTTGGCTCCTCCTTATAATTTCTAGTTCTTTTCTAAAGTAATCTGCATTACTGTTGATATCCATTTTCATTACTTCCTTTTAAAAATTCTTTTTAGGACCACGTCTGTGAAATATGGAAGAACCCTGGCTAGAGGTTGAATCAGAGCCTAAGCTTCCAGCCTATGCCACAGCCATGGCAATGCCAGATCCAAGCTGCATCTGTAACCTATGCTGCAGCTTGAAGCAAGGCCAGATCCTTAACCTGCTGAGTGAGGCTAGGGATCAAACCCGTATCCTCATGGATATTTGTCAGATTCTTAACCTGCTGAGCCACAACGGGAACTCCTCATTATCTCCTTTTTGAATTCAGTGTTTGTTTGACTGCAGTGGTCTATTTCATGGTTTGTTCTTTCAGGGAAATTCTCCTATTCTTTTAACTGATATTGGTTCCTGAACCTCTTCATTTTAATTATCCTATGAGTTGAGGGAAAACAGTTATCTACTGTAGTCTTGGAGGGTTATTTATATGAGAGAGTGCCTATGGGGATATATATAAAATTGGTGTGAGGGCTGCTTTGGTTTGGATGCTTGCTGTCTCTTCCCTCAGTGTGTTCAGGCCATTATCTCCTTGTTGGAGTGTATGCCAGCATATGGCCTGCAAGTGCTTCCAGGGAGGTGGGGGGAAATGAGTTCCACCTGTAGGCAGCACTCAGTTGCCAGGCCCTTGGCAGTGGTGAGGACCTGTGGGGAAGTGAGGGTGCAGGCTGCTCCTGATTGCAGGGCCTTGGGCAGTGGCACTGACCCTCAGGGGCGTAGAGGCAGTGTTCAGATCCTTTGGCAGTGGCAACAGCAGGGCGCATGCATTCACAGGGAGGGTCAGGGCAATCAGTGGCACTCAGTTGCAGGGCCCTCTTTGGCAACTTCTGCGGTGACTATTGCATGGGTGGTGCCTGTTTAGGGGACATGATGTGGTAGTGGGCCATGCCCACCTCAGGAGTCGAAGATGACTGCACAGGTTTGCACCCACCCCTGTAACCCATGCAAGAGGTGCCCTGCCACTTAAAAGCCCACATGTGCACAGAAAAAGATGTTCCTATGGTGGTCCTGCCCTTCCTATTTCACTCTCCCAAACAATGGTGCCTTGTTTTTCCTATGGGACCAGGCCTCCTCCTGCACTCACTGAGCTGTGACACTCTGCCTTCCCAGCCCCTCAGGCTGTTTCTGCACAGCCAACCCTAGAACTGACCTCTGAAGGCTGAGTCTCAGTGCCCACCCTTGACCTGAGTGTCTTAGGTGTGGTATCCTGGGCAGTGGTTCCTATTGTCTTTGCAGCTCTATCTTTCCTTTGTCCTCTTCAGTTTGGATTTCTGCTTTTATTCCAGGTTTTGAGGCTCCCCTTCTGTCCTGGCTGATCTCCCCGTCAGTTAGGTGGCCTCCCAGGGTGCAGATTCTTTTCCTTTTTCACAACTCCCTCTCAGGAGTGCTGGTCCTGTTCTGATCCCATTTTCCCTCTCTTCCCTCTCTGTCTCTTTTGTCTACCCAGTTATGTGGAGGGTTTCTTGACCTTTTTGGATGTCTGGGGTCTTCTGCCCACATTCAGTAGATGTTCTGTGTGAATCATTCTACATGTATATGGGTTTTTTTTTTTTTTTGATGTGTTTTTGGGAGAAGGTGAGTACCATGTCTTACTCCTTTGCCATCTTGATCCCACCTCTAATATTTAGTTTCTGACGGGTGACATTTCACATAGTGGGGGAAGAGTGGCCTATTCAATCACATGTTAGAAATTGGGGAGTTCCTGTCGTGGCTCAGTGGTTAATGAATCTGACTAGGAACCATGAGGTTGCGGGTTCGATCCCTGACCTTGTTCAGTGGGTTAAGGATCTGGCATTGCTGTGAGCTGTGGTGTAGGTCACAGATGCGGCTTGGATCTGGTGTTGCTGTGGCTCTGGCGTAGGCCGGCGGCTATAGCTCTATGGCTCTGATTAGACCCCTAGCCTGGGAACCTCCATATGCCGTGGGAGCAGCCTCAGAAAAGGCAAAAAAAAAAAAAAAGAGAGAAATTGATAAACTCTACCACACAACATAAACAAAATTTAAGATGAGATAAAGATCTAAAGATTAGAAACAAGAAATATGAAGTAATAAGAGTTCCAGCTGTGCTACAGTGATTTAAGAATCTGACTGCAGTGGCTTAGGTTGTGGTGGAGGCATAGATTTGATCCCCAGCCTGGCACAGTGGCTTAAATGATGTGTTTCTGAACTTGCAGTGTAGGTTTTAGCTGCAGCTTGGATTCAGTCCCTGGCCTGGGAACTTCCATGTACTACAGATGCAGCCAATAAAAAGAAAAAGAATATGAACACAATAGGTTTGAATGAGCTTACAAAAATATGTTACCAGATAATATATCTTGAAAGACACCATAAGACAAAATTTTTCTTTTTGTCTTTTTAGGGCCGCATTGCTGTGAGCTGTGATATAGGTTGCAGATGTGGCTTGGATCCTGCATTGCTGTGGCTCTGGTATAGGTTGGCAGCTATAGCTCCCATTCGACCCCTAGCTGGGAACCTCCATATGCTGCAGGAGTGGCCCAAAAAATGGCCAAAAAAAAAAGACCAAAAAAAAAAAGTTTTTATGGGAGTTCTCATTGTGGCTCAGCTGCTTAAGAACCCAGTATAGTCTCTGTGAGGATGCAGGTGGGATCCCTGGCCGCTCTCAGTAGGTTAAGGATCTGGTGTTGATGCAAGCTGCAGAGTAGGTTGCAGATGCAGCTCAGATCCAGCATTGCTGTGGCTGTGGCATAGATCTCAGGTGCAGCTTCAATTTAACCCTTAGCATGGGAACTTCCATATGTTGCAGGTGTAGCTATAAAATGGGGGGGGGGAGTTTTTATATCAGTTATAAGTTAAATAATAAAAATATACAAAAGATAGGAACATAAATCTCAGAAGAGAAACAGGTAGCCACGAAACACAGAGGGCTACCCCTCTAAACAGAAAAAAAATTTCAAAAATGTGAAGGTTTATAAGAGGTATGAGCAAACCAGAGAGATTTAGACATACTTTTAACTGTAGATCTGATTTGTTTTTTTTTTTTTTTGTCTTTTTGTCTTTTTTGTTGTTGTTGTTGCTATTTCTTGGGCCGCTCCCGCGGCATATGGAGGTTCCCAGGCTAGGGGTTGAATCGGAGCTGTAGTCACCGGCCAACGCCAGAGCCACAGCAACGTGGGATCCGAGCCGCGTCTGCAACCTACACCACAGCTCACGGCAATGCCGGATCGTTAACCCACTGAGCAAGGGCAGGGACCGAACCCGCAACCTCATGGTTCCTAGTCGGATTCGTTAACCACTGCGCCACGATGGGAATTCCTGTAGATCTGATTTCAAGGAGCCTGTTCTGGAAGACTATTTGGCTTGCAATCAAAATTCTAAATGAGATGCTATTGAGTCAGCAAATTAGTTTCTAATAATCTATGGGTTTTTTTGTTTTTGTTTTTGTTTTTTGTTTTTGGCTTTTTAGGGCCACACCCATGGCATATGGAGGTTCCCAGACTAGGGGTCTAATGAGAACTACAGCTGCCGGCCTACGCCACAACTGTAGCAATGCCAGATCCTTAACCCACTGAGTGGAGCCAGGGAGCAAACCCCCCACCTCATGGTTCCTAGTCGGATTCAATTCTGCTGCACCATGATGGGAATTCCCTAAGAATGCCACGACGGGAATTCCCTAAGTATAAATCTTAAAGAAATGTGAACAAAGATATGTAACTATAGATATGAATACTTATTTTTAATATATTAAAAATTTTTAAATATTTATTTATTTATTCTTTTATTACTCAAAAGAATTGATCACATCTGTAGTTGTATAATGATCATCACAATCCAATTTCACAAGATTTCCATCCCATAATACAAGCACATCCCCCCACCCCCAGACAGTCTCCTCTGGAGACCATAAGTTTTTCAATGTCTGTGAGTCACCATCTATTCTGCAAAGAAGTTCAGTCTGTCCTTTTTTCAGATTCCACATGTCAGTGAAAGCATTTGTTGTTGGTGTCTCATTGTCTGACTGACTTCACTTAGCATGATAATTTCTAGGTCCTTCCATGTTGCTAAAAATGCTGGTATTTCATTCCTTTTAATGGCTGAGTAATATTCCATTGTGTATATGTACCACATCTTCTTCTTCTTCTTTTTTTTTTTTTTTGACTTTTGACTTTTTGTCATTTCTTGGGGCACTCCTACAGCATATGGAAGTTCCCAGGCTAGGGGTCTAATTGGAGCCAGAGCCACAGCAATACGGGATCCGAGCTGTGTCTGCAGCCTACGTCACAGCTCATGGCAATGCTGGATCCTTAACCCGCTGAGCAAGGCCAGGGATTAAACCTGCAACCTCATGGTTCCTAGTTGGATTTGTTAACCACTGCACCACGATGGGAACTCCTGTACCACATCTTCTTGATCCACTCCTCTGTCGATGGACATTTAGGTTGTTTCCATGTCTTGGCTATTGCAAAGAGTGCTGCAGTGAACATGGGAGTACATGTGTCTGTGCAAGTCATGGTTTTCTCTGGAGAGATGCCTAGGAGTGGGATTGCTGGATCAAATGGTAGTTCTAGGTTTAGTTTTCTGAGGAATCTCCATACTGCTTTCCACAGTGGTTGCACCAATTTACAATCCCACCAACAGTGTACTAGGGTTCCTTGTTTTCCACGCCCTCTCCAGCACTTCTTGTTTGTAGACTTTTGGATGATGGCCATTCTGGCTGGTGTAAGGTGGTACCTCAACGTGGTTTTGATTTGCATTTCTCTAATAATGAGTGACATTGAACATCTTTTCATGTGTTTTTTTGGCCATCCGTATGTCTTCTTTGGAGAATTGTCTGTTTAGCTCTTCTGCCCATTTTTTCATAGGCTTGTTTGTTTTTTTGGTATGGAGCTGCAGAAGGTGTTTATAAATTTTGGAGATGAATCCCTTGTCAGTCGATTCACTTGCAAAGATGTTCTCCCATTCTGTGGATTGTCTTTTCGTTTTGTTTAGGGTTTCCTTTGCTGTGCAGAAACTTTGAAGTTTGATTAGGTCCCATTTGTTAATTTTTCTTTTTGTTGTCAATACTCTGATAGGTGGATCTGAGAAGATGTTGCTGTCGTTTATGTCAGAGAGGGTTTGGCCTATGTTTTCCTGTAAGATTTTTAGAGTGTCTGGTCTTATATCCAGGACTTTAATCCATTTGGAGTTTATTTTTGCGTATGGTGTTAGGGAGTGTTCTAATTTCATTCTTTTCCATGTGGCTGTCGAGTTTTCCCAGCACCACTTCTTGAACAAACTGTCCTTTCTCCATTGTATATTCTTGCCTCCTTTGTCATAGATGAGTTGGCTGTAGGTGCATGGGTTTAATTCTGGGCTTTCTCTCCTGTTCTCTGATCTATATGTCTGTCTTTGTGCCAGTACCATACGGTTTTGATGACTGTTGCTTTGTAGTATGGTGTGAAGTCCGGGAGCCTGATTCCTCCAGCTCCATGTTTCTTTTTCAGGATGTCTTTGGCTATTCTGGGTCTTTGGTGCTTCCACACAAACCTTAAAATATTTTGTTCGAGTTCTATGAAAAATGTCCTTGGTAATGTGATAGGGATTGCATTGAATCTGTAGAGTGCCTTGGGTAGTATAGTCATTTTGATAATATTAACTCTTCCAGTCCACGAGCATGGTATGTCTTTCCATCTATTTGTGTCATCTTTGATTTCTTTCATCAGTGTCTCGTAGTTTTCAGAGTACAGGTCTTTTGTCTCTTTAGGTAGGTTTACACCTAGGTATTTTATTCTTTTGGATGTGATGGTAAACGGGATTGCTTCCCTAATTTCTCTTTCAGCTCTTTCATTGTTAGTGTATAGAAATGCTGTCAGTTTCTATGTATTAATTTTGTATCCTTGGAGTTCCCGTCATGGCACTGTGGTTAATGAATCTGACTGGGAACCATGAGGTTCAATCCCTGCCCCTACTCAGTGGGTTAAGGATCTGGCATTGCTGTGAGCTATGGTGTACGTTGCAGACACAGCTCAGATCCTGAGTTGCTGTGGGTGTGGTGTCGGCTTGCAGCTACCACTCCAATTCGATCCCTAGTCTGGGAACCTCCATATGTGGTGGGAGCGGCCCAAGAAATTGCAGAAAAGACAAAAAGAAAAATTTGTATCCTGCGACTTTGCCTAATTCATGGATGAGCTCTAACATTTTCTGGTAGATTCTTTAGTATTCTGTAGGTAGTATCATGTCATCTGCAAATAGTGATAGTTTTACTTCTTCCTTTCCAATTTGGATTCCTTTTATCTCTGTTACTTCTCTGATTGCCGTGGCTAGGAATTCCAAAACTGTGTTGAAGAGTAGTGGCGAGAGTGGACATCCCAGTCTTGTTCCTATCTCAGTGAGAATTCTTTCAGCTTTTCACCATTGAGAATAATGTTTGCTGTGGGTTTGTCATATATGGCCTTTATTATGTTGAGGTAGGTTCCCGCTATGCCCACTTTCTGAAGGGTTTTTATCAGAAATGGGTGTTGGATTTTGTCAAAGGCTTTTCCCGCATCTATTGAGAGGATGATATGGTTTTTATTCCTCCGTTTGTTAATGTGGTGTATCACACTGATGGACTGGTGGCAATTGAAGACCCCTTGCATCCCTGGGATAAATCCCACTTGATCATGATGTAGCATCCTTTTAATGTATTGTTGGATGTGGTTTGCTAGTATTTTGTTGAGGATTTTTGCATCAATGTTCATCAGTGAAATTGGCCTGTAGTTTTCTTTTGTTGTATTATCTTTGGTTTTGTTATGAGGGAGATGGTGGCCGCATAGCATGAGTTTTGGAGTATCCCTTCCTCTGCAATTTTTTGGAATAGTTTCAGAAGGATAGGTGTTAGCTCTTCTCTAAATGTTTGATAGAATTCACCTGTGAAGCCACCTGGTCCTGGACTTTTGTTTGTTGGAAGTTTTTTAATCACAGTTTCAATTTCCGTTCTTGTGATTGATCCATTCATCTTTTGTATTTCATCTTGGAAGACTGTACTTTTTTTTTTCTTTTCTTTTTTTTTCTTTTTGTCTTTTTGCTATTTCTTGGGCCGCTCCTGCGGCATATGGTGGTTCCCAGGCTACGGGTCTCATCGGAGCCATAGCCACCAGCCTATGCCAGAGCCACAGCAATGCGGGATCCAAGCCACGTCTACGACCTACACCACAGCTCATGGCAACACTGGATCGTTAACCCACTGAGCAAGGGCAGGGACCAAACCCGCAACCTCATGGTTCGTAGTCAGATTCGTTAACCGCTGCGCCATGACGGGAATTCCAGAAGATTGTACTTTTCTAAGAATTTGTCCATTTCATTGTGTTTAATGCATCATTCAGGGCCTCTGTTTCCTTATTGATTTTCCATCTGGATGATCTGTCCATTGCTGTAAGTGGGGTGTTAAAGTCCCCCACTATGATTATGTTATTGTTGATTTGTCCTTTTAAGGTTTTTAGCAGTCTCCTTATATATTGTGGTGAACCTATGTTGGGTGCATAGATATTTAACATTGTTCTATCTTCTTGGATTGATCCTTTGATCATTATGTAATGACCTTCTTTGTCTCTTAAAATATTCTTCATTTTAAAATCTATTGTGTCTGATAGGAGTATTGCTACTCCAGCTTTCTTTTGATCCCCGCTTGCATGAAATATTTTCTTCCATCCTCTCACTTTCAATTTGTATGTGTCCCTAGAAGTGAAGTGGGTCTCTCGCTGAAGACAGCATATATATGGGTCTTGTTTTTGTATCCATTCAGCCAGTCTGTGTCTTTTGGTTGGGGCGTTTAGTCCATTCACATTTAAGGTAATTATTGATATGTATGTTCTTTTTTTTTTTTTTTTTTTTGTCTTTTTGCTATTTCTTTGGGCCGCTCCCGCGGCATATGGAGGTTCCCAGGCTAGGGGTCAAATTGGAGCTGTAGCCACCGGCCTACCCCACAGCCACAGCAACACAGGATCCGAGCCGCATCTGCAACCTACACCACAGCTCACGGCAACGCCAGATCGTTAACCCACTGAGCAAGGGCAGAGACCGAACCTGCAACCTCATGGTTCCTAGTCGGATTCGTCAACCACTGCGCCATGACGGAACTCCTGATATGTATGTTCTTATTGCCATTTTATTAATTGCTTTGGATTTGTTTTTGTTGCTCTTTTTTCTACCCTTCATTTCTTGTTCTCTCCTCTTCTGGTTTGATGAGTATCTTTAGTGTTGTATTTGACTTGATTTTTCTTATTTGTTTGTGTATCAATTGTAGATTTTTGGTTTGCAGTTATTCTGAAGTTTTGATATGAGTCCATATATATATATGAGATTGTTTTAAGTTGTTGTTCTCTTAATTGCAAGTTCATATCCAGTGTCCTGCATTTGCACCCTCTTGTTCTCATAGTTTCTGATTTTGGTGGTATAATTGTGCATGGATTATTTCATATCTTTACTATATATATATACCTTTACTGGTGAGCCTTGTCATTTGTGGAATTTTTGTTTCCTGTTGCTGTCTTTTCTTTTCTGCCTAGAGAAGTTCCTTTAGTATTTGTTGTAAGGCTGGTTTAGTGTTGCTGAATTCTCTCAGCTTTTGCTTATCTGTGAAGGTTTTGATTTCTCCTTCCAGTCTGAATGAGAGCCTTGCTGGGTCAAGTCATCTTGGTTGGAGGTTTTTTCCTTTCATCACGTTAAGTATATCATGCCACTCCCTTCTGGCCTGCAGAGTTTCTGTTGAAAATTCTGCTGTTTACGTTATTGGGGTTCCCTTGTATGTTATTTGTTTCTTTTCCCTAGCTCCTCTCAAGATTTTCTCTTTGTCTTTACTTTTGGTCATTTTGATTACTATGTGTCTCGGTGTATTCCTCCTTGGGTTTATTTTATATGGTACTCGTTGGGCTTCCTGGATTTGAGTGAGTGGTTCCTTTCCCATGTTAGGGAAGTTTTCGGCTCTTATCTCTTGGAATATTTTTTCTGTCCCCTTCTCTCTCTCTTCTCCTTCTGGCACTCCTATAGTAGGGATGTTGGTGCATTTCACGTTGTCCCAGAGTTCTCTGAGACTCTCTTCATTTGTTTTCAATCTTTTTTCTCTTTTCTGTTCTGCATCCGTAATTTCCACTAATCTGTCTTCCACCTCGCTTATTCGTTCTTCTGCCTCCTGTATTCTGCTGTTGGCTGCTTCTAGTGAATTTTTTATTTCAGTGATTGTATTTTGCATCTCTTCTTGTTTAGATTTTATATCTTGTATCTCTTTGCTTAGTGTTTCCTGTAAGTTATCCATCTTTGCCTCCAGTTTATTTCCAATGTCTTGCATCATCTTCAGCATCAACAGTCTAAACTCTTTTTCCTGGAGGCTGAGAATCTCTTCATCGCTTAACTGATTTTCTGGGGTTTTTCCTTTCTCCCCCGTCTGAGTTATAGTTCTCTGTCTTTTCATTTTGATAGGTTTTTGGTGTGGTGACCTTTTTACAGATGATAGAGTTGTAGCCTCTCTTACTTCTAATGTCTGCCCCCCTTGTGATGGAAGTCAGTTGGGGGCTTCCTGATGGGAGGGACTGATGCCTGCCCCCTGGTAGGTGGAGCTGATTCTAATCCCTCAGGTGGTTGGGGGGGGGTCTCTGGATGGGATTAGAGGCAGCTGTGTGCCTGAGGGGTCTTTAGGCCACCTCTACTGATGGGCATGTCTGTGATCCCACCTGGATTGTTGTTTGCCCTGGGGTTTTTCAGTGCTGACTGACAGGTGGGGCCAGATTTTCCCAAAATGGCCACCTCCAGAGAAAGGCATGCTGCTGAATATTCCTGAGAGTTTTGCTTTAAATGTCCTTCCCTCACAACAAGCCACATTTACCCCTGCTTTCCCAGGATGTCCTCCAAGAACTGCAGTCAGGTAATTTCTACTAATCACTGGATTCCTTTGGAGACTTTGCTTTGCCCTGGGACCCAGTCCATGTGAAATCTGTGTGCACCTTTTAAGAATGGGGTCTTTGTTTCCCCCAGTCCCATGGAGCTCCTGTACACAAGCCCCACTGGCCTTCAGTGGCAGATGCTCCAGGGGCTCTTTCTCCCTGTGCCAGATCCCCACACGTGAGAGTTTGATGTGTGGCTCAGAACTCTCACTCCTGTAGGTGAGTCTCTGTGAACCAGTTAGTTTCCAGTCTGTGGGGTATGGGTTTGTTTATATAGTGAAATCGCTCTTCCCTCCTTTTGATGTGGCCTTCTCTTTTTCTTCTGGAGTGGAATATCTTTTTTAAGGTTTCTGGTCCATTTGGGTGAAGACTGTTCAGCCTTTATTTGTGAATTTTGTTGTTTTTAGGAGAGAAGTTGAGCTCCAGTCCTATTCTGCCATCCTAATCCCATCTCCCAGCATGTTAAAATTATGTTCAATATATAAGAGGTTAAATTATGGTATAAAAATACTGTGGAATTCTATGCATCCTTTAAAAGAAGTGGGTCTATATATTCTGATGTAAACAGAATGTTATTAGTTAGAAAAAAGTTGAACACAACATAAGACATAATTCTATATATGTTAAATTATTTTAAATGTTATACACATGTATGTTTGCATTTGTATATATGTAATAATAGCTATTATTGTGTTGCATTGTTCTAAACATGCTAATGAATGACTTCATTTAATTCACTCACCCTATCTATCACCATTATGCAGATAAGGAAACAGAGGCACAGAGAACTTAAGTAACTTTTGTCAGATGAGATTTAAACTGTGGCATTCTAACTCCTGAATTACCATTTATCTACGTAGAGAAAGAAGACTGGAAGTAGGTGCAGTGTTAAAAGTGCTTACCCCTGAGGCAGTGGGAGGGGAACTAGTAAGTGTCCATACATATTTCCATATTGGTTGAATCTTTTACAAAATATGTTCGTCATTTACTTAACTTATTTTTAAAGGAGGAAAAAAAGTTTGGTGAGGACCTAACTTGTGTTCTGATATGTAAACAAATTTTAAGATAATTTGTAAGTAAGAAAAATTGTGGAGAACTTTTTTTCTTTATTTTCCAGGTTCCTCCACTTAAATTGTGTGAGAAGTTTTGAGGTTTTTGTGCTATCTCTTTCTTTTTTAAATTTTTTGGTATTACATTGGTGAATCATGTATCGATTTCATTATCATAGATAACCCAGTTACATATTAAGTGTTAGTAATCACCTAGTATTTTATAACCTCAGTTGTCGTTATAAAGTAAGTATTGCACATACCTCCTAACAGTTCCTTGAAGATGGAGCTGGCTTGGCATTTAGTCTCTATTGTTCTCCTAAGTTTTTCTTGCTGGGGATTAGACTGGGAATCTGATAGAAACTTCATTTTAGCTGCTGGTCCTCTAACCACTGACTTGCTATACGACCTGAGGGGTCCACTGGGACACCAGGATTCTCACCTTGGAGCAGGAGACAAAGGTATTTATGTGTGTCGCCAGCCACTGCCTGCTTTCTTGCCAGAGTATTTTAGCAGTGTTCGTGCCAGTATGATCACCCACTATAAGGTATTTCTACCTTGGGCACAACTTCTCCCAGAAGGAAGCTCCAAGAACCCAGACAAGGGAATGGTGCAGTGCTACCGGCAACTCCTTGAGGCCCTTGAGACTGCTCAACTTCAGCCCCTGGTGGTCCTGCACCACCAGACCCTCCCTGCCAGCACCGTCCAGAGAAGTGAGGCCTTTGCTGATCTCTTTGCTGACTATGCCTCCTTCGTCTTCCACTCTTTTGGGGACCTAGTTAAGATCTGGTTCACTTTTAGTGACTTGGAGGAGGTGATAACAGAACTTCCCCACCAGGAATCAAGAGCATCACATCTCCAGATCCTCGCTGAGGCCCATAGAAAAGCCTATGAAATTTACCATGAAAAATATTCTTCTCAAGGTGAGTACACATGACCCTGATGGCTGACCCACTGCCAGTCTTCATGGCCCACCTTCCCCCACCCTCCTTAAAGCAGGACTCAGCAATTCTTCCCACTTACCTTCATCAGTCCCTTCTTCTCTATTCATTAGTGAAAAATTAATACTGTGCCAAAGATTTCCCAGTGGAGGTAGTGGCTTACTTTGTACAGTGCCCAGTATTACCTTTGAAAAATATATTTTAAGCCCCCTTTGCTGATTCTGTATAATCACAAATTACCTTTTGTCCTTCCTTCTTTAGTCCTGTCTCCCTGACTCCTCCTAGGATTCAAGATTGCCCATTCTCCCTCAGCAAAGCAAATTACATGTTCTAGTTGAAGCTTACATTCTGTAGCGGTGACAGATACAAAGA
Organism: Phacochoerus africanus; assembly: GCF_016906955.1. Taxonomy (NCBI): domain Eukaryota; kingdom Metazoa; phylum Chordata; class Mammalia; order Artiodactyla; family Suidae; genus Phacochoerus; species Phacochoerus africanus. The sequence goes on from NC_062546.1 coordinate 80,470,314, forward strand.
TATAATGATATGCTGGCAGATGGTGAGAAGTGCATTATTGCAATTGTCCATATTCCTGCTTCAGAGCTAACTTAAGGTTCCAGTTCAGTATGTCTGGGCAGAATCAAGACAGTAATGATTTTAATAAATTCCCTAGGTGAATCTGAGTTATACCAATTTTGGGAACAAATTTTGGATTAAATGTGCTTTCTCATTTCTTTTATATTTTCATACTTGCATTTTTTGTTTGTTTGTTTGTCTTTTTGCCTTTTCTAGGGCTGCTCCTATGGCATATGGAGCTGTAGCCGCTGGCCTACACCACAGCCACAGCAATGCGGGATCCAAGTCTCATCTGTGACCTACACCACAGCTCAAGGCAACACCAGATCCTCAACCCACTGAGTAAGGCCAGGGATTGAACCTGCAACCTCATGGTTCTTAGTCGGATTCGTTAACCACTGAGTCACAACGGGAACTCCCATATATTCTTCTTTTGAAACAACATATTTAATGAATATATTCTCATTTTATTATTATTATTGTTATTGTGCTTTTTAGGGCCACACCTGCAGCATATGTAGTTTCCCAGATTAGGGGTCAAATCGGAGCTGCAGCTGCCATCCTACACCACAGCCACTGCAATGCAAGATCCAAGTTGCATCTGCAACCTATACCACAGCACACTGCAATGCTGGATCACTGTGAGGCCAGGGATCAATCCCACATCCTCATGATACTAGTTGGATTCGTTTCTGCTGTGCCACAATGGGAACTCCTATTGTCATTTTATTAAAAACTCTTTGAAAGCATGATTTTCAGTGCTCTTATAGGTTCCCATTATATTAATGGATCATAAAGTTTAAAATATTCTTTCATTTTATATGTGTTTATTTATTTTTCGCTATTGGAGTTCCTGTCCTGGTGTTGTTGGTTTTGCTGTGGTGTAGGCTGGCAGCTGTAGCTCTTAGACCCCTAGCCAGGGAACCTCCATATACCGCAGTTGCAGCCCTAAAAAGCAAAAATAAATAAATAAATAATATTCACCATTAAAAATTATATCACAATGAACATTCCTATTTATAAATGTTTGACTACATTTAAATATGTTTTTCTAATAGATTCTTAAAAATGAAGTTACCAGGTCAGAAGATATGCATTCTTTAAGACTTTAAAGGATGTTGCTAAATTATTTTCCAGAAAGGTTATAATAGTTTATGCCAACAATTATAAAATTGTTCTTCTGACCCTAGTTATCCTGTTTTCAATGATGTAATTTGTAAAATCATTTTCTATATAAGACTAGAAGAGAATTTTATTTGATCCAAACTGAGTCCTTGGAGAGTCCATATATCCTTGGAGACAGCCTCTCAGATAGCTCTGAAGAACTGCTCCAGAGAAGCAGGGTTTTCAGCTCAGTTTTATATTTTATCAGAACAAAAAACATACAGTCCTTTTGAATTTTCAAAAAGAGACACATTGGCATGTACACGGTGCATTCGTATGGCTTTGCTCTGAGGCAAAGACCTGGGAAGAGAGCCTTATCATCAAAGGAGTACCACCATTGTCCCAGAAGAGTCATTTGTCTCTATCTTTTTTTACTTCTGGATAGTGCATCATCTTCTTTAATTGTTAAAGCAGCTGTATGTTTTTTTGTTTTTCTTTTTAGGGCTGCACCTGTGGCATATGGAAGTTCCCAGGCTAGGGGTCTAATAGACCTGTAGCTGCTGCCACAGCCACAGCCACATCAATGCCAGATCCGAGCTGCAACTTATGCTGCAGGTTGCCACAATGGGAACTCCCAATATATGTTTGAGAGACTATAAAACAGAATAAAATTAGCATAACATCAATGTCAAATCATGTATAAGCTAGAATGACTTCTCCATATTTCAGTATATGAAAAATTTCTTCCAGCATTGGTAATTTGACAGCTGAAAACTATTATCTCCTTATATTTTTTATTTGCATGTATTTGATTATAGAGCAATTAAACACTTTCTTCATGTTTAAGAGAAAATCAAGCAAGGTAAGAAAGAGTGTGAGTGTGGTGCAGCTGTTTTAGATATTGTTGTCAAAAAGACTGTCCTCAGGCCACCTTTTGAGCCAAGTGGAATGAGGGAGGGAGCAACCATGGGATCTGGAGGACTGCAGGCCTTGGGATAAGTGCAAAGCCCTGGCGAGGGAACGGTAAGAGGTCCTGCCAACAGTGTCATGAACTGTAGAGCGTGGAAGATGAGGAGATGCCAGAGTAGAAACTGGATTCTTTGGAAAACCTATCATAGGGTGAGTGAGAAAATAAATGAGTATTTGTCATTGGCTTTTATAGACATATAAATATAGTTTATAAAATATATAAAATAAATAAATGTTGAAGCTTTGAGTAAAAGGAACTTTGAAAGAAGGCAAGGTTGAATTTGTATTATCTGAAACAAAGAAAAATCTATCTTAGTTGAAGACAGATTCCATAGTTATTTAAATTATAAACTATATATACATGTTTATTAAAATTCTTTACATATTTCATTTTTAATCTCCATCAGGTTACTAAAGACTATTACTTTTTTTAACTCATATTTTTCTTCCTTACATCTTCTGCTCATTCCTTTCATCCTTCATTTCGTGTTTCATCAATATCACTAGGTTATCTGCCCCCAATATAATATAGGACACAGAATAATTTCTCTTCTCCATCTGTTTATTATTCAAAAACTTTCTTTCTCGGAGTTCCTGTCATGGCTCAGCAGAAATGAATCTGACTAGCATCCATGAGGACGCAGGTTCAATCCCTGACCTCATTCAATGTGGGTTAAGGATCCAGTGTTGCTGTGAGTTGTGGTGTACGTCACAGACAAGGCTCGGATCCCGAGTTGCTGTGGCTGTGGCGTAGGCTGGCAGCTGCAGCTCCGATTCAACCCCTATCCTGGGAACCTCCATATGTTGTGGGTATGGCCCTAAAAAGACAACCACAACAACAACAACAAAACTTTCTTTCTCTCTCTCCCCTTTGAGTCCAATTCCATAGCTTTGTTGTTCTTTGTAAAATACATTATTGTACATATATATAAAAGTTATATATATGTTTAACATATATATGTTATATAGCATATATTGGTTTAAAGCAAAATACTATGATTTTCAAAGGCGAGGATATTGAGTAATATCTCCTAAACTGACAAAGAACTTTGATACCAAAAAATGAAGCAGGCAACTCCACAAAGTGCCATTATGGAGTTTATTGTGGGTAACTTACATATGGGCAAGCATTTGCACTGTATTCCCCCTTGTACAGGGGAATTTAAAGGGGGCAAAGCTAAAAATAAATCTGACTAAGGGAGAAGCACATCTGCACCAATGAGAACTGGAGGATTTTCCTCCCCCTAGAGGTCTTATGACCTTCTTTGCAAACCATTAACCATCTATGTCAGCGAAACATTCTTGCAGTTCTCATATTAGGTGGAAGACAGGGTAAAAGTTGATAGGAAACTTCTCTGGCTTGAGTACATTCCTTGTGAGTAGGCCGAAACTCAGTCACATAGAAAGGAGAGGGGTTAGGAATGCAGGCCTAAGGTGGAGCTGACAAAGTGGAGTCACTGTGGTTCAGCTACATTATATAATAACTAATACCCATGGAGTGACCACTCAGACCAACAATTAAAATATAGCAAAATACTGCAGTGATTTTATGAATACTGAAGTGATTTTGTAATGTACAGAAATATTGAATCACAATGTGTACACCTGGAACTAACATAGTGTTGTAAGTCAATTATACTTCAGTTTTTAAAAAATAAGGAAAGAGAGAAAATTATATATATATACATACATATATATATATAGTACTACCTCATATCAACTAAGATGGCTATAATTTAAAAGACAGACAATAACTATTGTTGACAATAATGCTGAGAAATTGGGACATTCATACTTTGCTGGTGGGAATAAATGATGATGCAGCCACCTTGGAAATCTGTTTGGCAGTCCCTCAAGTTAAATATTAGAGTTAGCATATGATTCAACAATTCCTCTCCTAGGTATATATGCAAGAAAAATAAAAGTAAATGTACAGACAAAAACTCATCACAAACACTCTTAGCAGCATTATTGATAATAACCCAAAGTGGGAACAACCCTAATGTCCATCAATTTATTGATAAATAAAAGGTGACATATCCACACAATGGAATATATTACTCAGCCCTTGAAAGGAATGAAGTACTTGTTCATGCTACAACATGATAAACCTTGAGGACATTATGCTAAGTGAAAACAGCCAGTCACAAAAGACCACATATTATATGATTTCATTTATATTAAATATCCAGAATAGGCAAACCTATAGGGACATTAAAGTAGATTAGTGATGTCTGGTTCTGTAAGAAAGAATGGAGAGTGACTGCTAATGTGTCCCTAATTTCTTTCTTTCTTTTTTTGTCTTTTTGCCATTTCTTGGGCCGCTCCCGCGGCATATGGAGGTTCCCAGGCCAGGGGTCAAATCGGACCCGTAGCCACCGGCCTACGCCAGAGCCACAGCAACGCGGGATCCGAGCCGCGTCTTCGACCTACACCACAGCTCACGGCAACGCCGGATCGTTAACCCACTGAGCAAGGGCAAGGATTGAACCCGTCATGGCACAGTGGTTAACGAATCCGACTAGGAACCATGAGGTTGCGGGTTCGGTCCCTGCCCTTGCTCAGTGGGTTAGCGATCCGGCGTTGCTGTGAGCTGTGGTGTAGGTCGCAGACGCGGCTCGGATCCCGTGTTGCTGTGGCTCTGGCGTAGGCCGGTGGCTACGGGTCCAATTCGACCCCTGGCCTGGGAACCTCCATATGCCGCGGGAGCGGCCCAAGAAATGGCAAAAAAACAAAAAAATAAATAAATAAAATAAATAAATAAATAAAGTAAAATATTCTGAAATTAGTGTTGGAGATATTTGCACAGCTTTGTAAATATACTAAAGGCTGTTAAATTGTATACCTTAAAGAGATGAATTTTATGGTATATGAGTTATATCTCAGTTTTTATTTATTTTTAATTAATTAATTAATTAATTAATTAATTTTGTCTTTTGTCTTTTTAGGGCCGCACCCAAGGCATATGGGGGTTCCCAGACTAGGGGTCTCATCAGAGCTGTTGTTGCTGGCCTATGCCAGAGCCACAGCAATGCCAGATCAGAGCCGAATCTGCAACCTACACCACAGCTCATGGCAACTCCAGATCCTTAACCCACTGAGCGAGGCCAGGGATTAAACCCGCAACCTCATGGTTCCTTCTGATTCGTTTCTGCTGCTCCACGATGGGAGCTCCCACATCTCAGTTTTTAAATGTAAAAAAATAAGTTGGAAGGTTGAGGGTTTATAGAACAAAACAAAATAAACCATACCACAACTTATACCACTTGTATATTCTTCCCTACCTCATCTCCCATTCTCCTCCTCCCCACTCCAGGTTACCACTATGCTAAATATTATATTTATCTTTTATTATTCTATGGCTTTTCCTCCATCTACCACTCATTTGATGTCCACACTGCCTTAATGGTACAAGGTCAAACATTTTATTTTATTTATTTTTATTTTTTGTATTTTCTGGGAGTAGAATTGCTGGATTACAAGCAATTATTTTTTGTATTTTCTGGGAGTAGAATTGCTGGATTACAGATATATTTGATTGTCTAAGAAACTGCCAGTTTTCCAAAGCACTTGTTCTATTTTACATTCCTACTAGCTGTGTGTGAGAATTTCATTGGCCCCACATGTTTACTGACATTTGGCATTCTTTTGGCATTATTTTTATTTTAGCTATTTTATTTAGCTATTCTGATGGTATCTCATTGAGATTCCATTGCTTTTTAAAGTGTAATTCCTATCCCAAGTGAATATATCATTAAATAATATAGTGTTTGAGCACCATGAAATTTGAGCACTACAAAAACTTCTTTGTCCTCTAGAATATCCTATTTTTCTTTTCAAACAGAATTGTTTCCAAGGTTATCCAGTGTTATTCAGATATTATAGTATCTTCATTTCTATACAGTATTTCATTGTGTGACAAATCCACATTTTACTAATTCATTCTCCTGCTTGTGGACATTCTAATTGTTTTCATATTTTGGTATTATGAACATAGCTGTTATGAACATAGTTGCACATGTTTCTGTACATGTGCTAGAGTTTCACTTGCGTTTATACACAGGTGATTGCTAACTGGAGGAATACAAATGTTTAGCTTTAAGAGATAAAGTACATTGTTTTCTACTTTGGTTGTACCAATTTATATTTCCTTGAGCAATATATGAGTTCTTGATGACCTCCTCTAACATTTGTAATTGCCATTATTATATAAATTTTTGCCAATCTAATGGATGTAAAAGTATTTCTTTATGATTTCTTTACCTGATTTCTAGCCAGGTTAAGCAAGCTTTCATGTGTTTATTAGCCATATTTATTTCCTCTTCTATATAATTCCTATTATGTCTTTTATCCATTTATGTATTGATTTATTAGAGTTCTTTTTTTTGTTGTTGTTGTTATTGTTGTTGTTGTTGTTGTTGCTATTTCTTGGGCTGCTCCCGCGGCATATGGAGGTTCTCAGGCTAGGGGTTGAATCAGAGCTGTAGCCACCGGCCTACGCCAGAGCCACAGCAACGCGGGATCCGAGCCGCGTCTGCGACCTACACCACAGCTCACGGCAACGCCGGATCGTTAACCCACTGAGCAAGGGCAGGGACCGAACCCGCAACCTCATGGTTCCTAGTCAGATTCGTTAATCACTGCGCCATGACGGGAACTTCTAGAGTTCTTTATATATCATTACTTATTTATTTATTTTGCTTTTTAGGGCTGCACCCACTGCATATGGAAGTTCCCAGGCTAGGGGTCCAGTTAGAGCTGTTGCCGCCTGCCTACACCACAGCCACAGCAACTCGGGATCAAGCCACATCTGTGACCTACACTGCAGCTTCATGGCAGCACTGGATCCTTAACCCACTGAGTGAGGCCAGGGATCAAACCCTCATCCTCATGGATCCTAGTTGGATTCGTTACAGCTGAGCCATAACAGGAACTATCTCCTCAGTGGGGTTTAGTATATTCACAGATACGTGCAACCATTACCATGGTCAATTTTAGAACATTTTTACCACCTCAAAAAGAAATCTTTGGAGTTTCAGTCATGGCTCAGCAATAACAAACCCAACCGGTATCCATGAGGATGTGGGTTTGATCCCTGGCCTTGCTCAGTGGGTTAAGAATCCAATATTGCCACAGGCTGTGGCGTAGGTCGCACATGTGGCTTGGGTCCTGAGTTACTGTGGCTGTGGTGTAGACTGGCAGCTGCAGCTCTGATTCAACCTCTAGCCTAGGAATCTCCATATGCTGAAAGTGTGGCGCTAAAAAGCCAAAAAAAAAGAAAAGAAAAAGAAAAAAATATTTTACTCTTTAGCTGTTTATCTCCACTATCCCAGCCCTAAGCAACCACGAATTAACTGTCTGTATAAATTTCTCTGTTCTATATCATATGAATCTAGTAACGTAATATGTGATCTTTTATAGCTGCCTCTGTGAGCTTTGCCTGATGTTTTTCCCATGAGTAGACTGGGGTTATAGGATTGGGGAAGGAAGATAACAAAATAAAGTGCCATTTCATCATATCACGTCAAGTGTACATACTATCAACATGATTTATGACTGTTCATGTTAACCTTGATCATCTGGCTGAGGGAGTGTTTGTCAGGTACCTCCACTGTAAAGTTTCTTACTTTTCCTCCTCTCCATACTGTACTCTTTGGAAGGAAGTCACTATACAGCCCATATTTAAGGAGTGAGAGTTTTGCTCCCTCTAATAAATACTTTTAAAAAGTTCTTTTCTAGGAGAGGAAATGAATCCAACTAGGAACCATGAGATTGAGGGTTTGATCCCTGGTCTAGCTCAGTGGGTTAAGGATCTGGCGTTGCCATGAGCTGTGGTATAGGTCGCAGATGAGGCTCATATCTGGCATTGCTGTGGCTGTAGTGTAGGCCAGCAGCTGTAGCTCCAATTAGACCCCTAGCCTGGGAACCTCCACATGCCACACGTGCAGCCCTAAAAAGACAAAAAAAAAAAAAGTTATTTTTGAAACTTAACAAAGAAGCAAAAGACCTACATACTGAAAATTACAAAACATTGTTGAGAGACATTAAAGAAATCAAAGATAAATGAAAACATCCCTTATTTGTGAGCTGGAAGGCTTAATAAATTCAGACTTTTGTACTTCCCAAAGTGACCTACCTGTTTCATGAAATCCCTATCAAAAATCCCAATGACATTTTTTGCAGAAATAGAAAAGTCCATCCCTAAATACATACAAAAATCTCAAGAGACTCCAAACAGCCAAAATGATCTCGAAAAACAAGAGTTGGAGGACGCACATTTCTCAATCTAAAAACTTACTACACAGCTATAGTCATCAAAACTGTGGTACTGGCATAAGGATGGACCTATGGCCCAGTGGAATAAAATAGAAAGCCCAGAAATAAACCCTCACCTATGTAGTTAAATAATTTTCAGTAAGAGTGCCACGACCTTTCAGTGGGAGAAAAGACAGCCTTTTTGATAAATGGTGAGGGGAAAGCTGAATGCTCACATGCAAAAAATGAAGTCAGACCCTTACCTTACAAAAATTATGCAAAAACAACCAAAGACCTAAACATAAGAGCTAAGACTATGAAACTATTAGAGGAAAACAGGGAAAAAATACATTTATGGCACTGGATTAGGGCAATAATTTTTTAAGCTATGGCTAAAAGTATAAGCAACAAAAGATAAATAAATTAGATTTCATCAAAATTAAAACCTTTGGAGCATCAATGAACAGTATCAATACAAGGAAAATGCATCATACAAAATGGGAGAAAACATCCGCAAAACATATATTTGATAAAGGATTAATATCCAGGACACATCGTAACTCAACAACAAAAACCAAACTACTCCCTTAAAAAATGGGCAAAGGACTTGATATTTCTGCAAAGAAAGTATGCGGATGGCAAAGTACACAAACAGATTCTCTATATCAACAATCATTAGGGAACATATAAATCAAAATCACAGTGAGATAGCACTTCACAACCTCTGGAATGGCTACTAAAAAATGGGCAAAAACAAGAATTTACATCCTTCCAAAGAGGCCAATAAACACAGGAAAAGCTCTACATAACAGTCATTAGGATGCAAATCAAAGTTAAAATGAGATACTATCTCACACCCATTATTATGGCTAAAATATATATATATTTTTTTGTCTTTCTGTCCTTTTAAGGCTACACCCACGGCATATGGAGTTTCCCAGGCTAGGGGTCTAATCAGAGCTACAGCTGCTGGCGTATGCCTGAGCCACAGCAAAGCTAGATCCAAGCCACATCTGTGACCTACACCACAGCTCACAGCAATGCCAGATCCTTAACCCACTTAGCAAGGTCAGGGATCGAACCTGCAATCTCGTGGTTCCTAGTCAGGTTTGTTTCCACTGTGCCACAATGGGAATTCCAGCTAATATTCTTTAAATGCACAAAATTCCAAGTTTTCTGAGGATAGAAAGAAGATAATCCTATCTTATTGCTGGCAAGGATGTAAATGGTGTAGCCACTATGGAAAACTGTATGGCAGTTCCTCAAGAAATTAAACGTAAAGTTACCAATGATCTAGCACTTGTGGGAATAAATATATACTCGAGAATTGAAAGCAGGAACTTGAATGAACATTTGTGTACTCATTTTCTTCTTTTTTTTTTCTTTTTTCTTTTTAGGGCCACACCTGTGGCATATGGAAGTTCCCTGGGCTTGTTAACACTGAGCCATAAGAAATTCATGTATAGTCATTTTCATAGTAGTGTTATTCACAATAGCCAAAGGTGGAATATTGTTCATTTAATATTAAATAGAAATGAAATTCTGACACATGCTACAACAGATGAACCTTGAGGACATTATGCTAAATGAAATAAGCCAAACATAAACAAGTATTTTATGATTCCACCTATATGAGGGACCTAGAATAACCCATTCACGTGACAGAAAATAGAATAATAGTTAGGAGGGATTGAGAGGAGGGTGAAATGGGAAATTACTGTTTAAGGGATCCAGAGTTTCAGTTTGAGATAATGGAAAAATTTTGGAGGTGGATGGTGGTGACAGTTGCACAACATTGTGGATGTACTTCAAGCCACTAAACTTAAAATGTTCACTTAAAATTTTTTTAATCGTAAATTTTTATGTATTTTTACCCCAATTTTTGAAAAGGTTGTGTGTTTTTTTGTTTTGTTTTGTTTTTTGCTTTTTAGGGTGAAAATTTCCTTTCTAATCTTTCTAAGTGTGTTAATATAAACCTCCTCTTGATGTGTTCAGTGTGCTACCATGAGAAGGATACAAAAGAAGATTCTTGGGAGAGAGTTGGAGGGAGGGGAAGAGAGTGAACATCACTCTCACAGGAAGAGTAGAGTTGCACCCAGCATCCTCCACTTGCACAACACTGGGTCACAGTCTAGGGCAACACTAGTCACCCCAACAACCTCTTGAAGCACTGGCAGTGCAGTACTGGCCAGATTACTTTTATTGAAGCATTTGGGACCACAGGGAAAGGAGCAAATGGAAAGGGGCTATTTTGTGTGGACAACAGCAATGGTTTTTGAATGAATGAATCGAGGTTATCCTTAGTGAGGTCTAGTCATGCCTGTGAGGGACATGAACTCACACAGTGCTATGCAGTGATTTTCTACACAGGCTTAAAAGAGTTAATTTTCAACCCATAGCAAATACTGGCTTTGATTTCTGAGGACAAGAACCCTGATCTTTAACCATATCCAGCACAAATAACAAGAAAATTATTATTATTTTTTGGTCTTTTTGCCTTTTCTAGGGCCTCTCCCGCAGCATATGGAGGTTCCCAGGCTACGGGTCTAATTGGAGCTGTAGCCACTGGCCTATGCAACAGTCACAGCAACGCGGGATCTGAGCCACTTCTGCGACCTACACCACAGCTCACGGCAACGCTGGATCCTTAACCCACTGAGCAAGGGCAGGGACCAAACCCGAAACCTCTTGGTTCCTAGTTGGATTCGTTAACCACTGAGCCACGACGGGAACTCCGACAAGGAAATTATTTTAAGCCAGAGCAATCTCCCTCCACCAATTTCATTCCTGTAGAAAAGATTGATTGTAAGCTAAAATAATCTATCTTTGAGTAACCTGCTTTTTATATTAATTTAAGAAATGTAATTTTTGCATGCACCAGGAACAGGTTGGGAACCATATTGGAAAGTTTGATTATTTTGTATAGTATGAAAATTTCTGGAATGTCAGGTACCTTTGTTCACCCTAACTCTGAAAGGATCTTACAAAGTCAAATAAAAGTGATCTGTGGGTCAGTGGTGCTTAGGGATTAACTGTACTCTTGTGTCATGTCATTGCTTTTTTTTTCTTTTTCTTTGTAGGGCTGCACCTGTGGCATATGAAAGTTCCCAGGCTAGGGGTTGAATAGGAGCTGCAGCTGCCAGCCTATGCCACAGCAACGTGGGATCTGAGCCACGTCTGCAACCCACAGCACAACTCACAGCAACACTGGATCCTTAAACCCACTGAGCAAACCTACATCCTCATGGACACTAGTTGAGTTCATAACCCGCTGAGCCACAACAGGAACTCCTAAATTGTACATTTTGAAGTATTCAGTGTAAGCTGAGTACATATTCTGTGTGTGTTGACATAGAAATCTGTGGAAGGTGAAATGGCTCCATTGGACACAATCATTGAATAACTGGAAAAACTAGTGTTATCTTATCAGGATAAGGACTAAATGTCTCTGAGTGATATTCCTTACTCAGAGGATTGCAAAGCTCCATTATCCTTATCAAAATAAGCACTTTGGAATTCTACACTATATTCTGTGATAATCTATATGGGGAAATAATCTGAAAAAGAATGGATGTGTGTATATATACACAACCAAATCACTTTATTGTACAGCAGAAATTATTACAATATTGTAAACCAACTATACTTCAATAAAACTTAAAAAAAGGAAAATAGGATTTCCCATTGTGGCTCAGCGGGTTAAGAACAGGACATAGTGTCAGTGAGGATGCGGGTTTGATCCCTGGCCTCGCTCAGTGGGTTAAGGTTGCAACATGGCTACAAGCTAGGGTGTAGGTCACAGACGAGGCTTGGATCCCATGTTGCTGTGGCTGTGGTGTAGGCCGGCAGCTGCAGCTCTGATTTAACCCCTAGCCTGGGAACTTCCATATGCTGCATGAGCAGCAGTAAAAATAAATTTTTAAAAAATTTTTTATTTTTTTGTCTTTCTCCCTTTTCTAGGGCTGCTCCCGCGGCATATGGAGGTTCTCAGGCTAGGGGTCTAGTAGGAGCTGTAGCCACCGGCCTACATCAGAGCCACAGTAATGTGGAATCCAAGCCATGTCTGCAACCTACACCACAGCTCACGGCATGCCGGATCCTTAACCCACTGAGCAAGGCCAGGGATCGAACCTGCAACCTCACGGTTCCTGGTCAGATTCGTTAACCACTGCGCCACGACGGGAACTCCAAAAATTTTTTAATTAAAAAAAAAAGTGCTTTCGTAGTTAGCAGTGGTTGTTAGTGGTGGTTTCATTGGCTAGGGTGATGTTTCTTCTGTAAAGAATTTGGATGTAGAAAAGTCAGAAATATACTCTTACAGTTTAAGTCTCAGACTCTGCTTTTATTCCTTTTTTGTTTTGAGCACACAATCTAGCAGGAGAAAAAGCCTTAAGTGAATCAAAGAGTTAGATGGCACTGCCAACAAGTCCACAGCAGCATGTCTCACACTGTGGTCTAAGCGGCACTGCATCAGAGACACCCAAGCAGCTTGTTAAAAGGCACTCATTCCTGGGCCTACCCCAGTCTCCTGATAGGCAGGGCAGGTGATTCTGATGCTCACAGGCTTGAGCAGCACTGTTAGGTGATCAAGTGTCAATGCAAGTGGGTAAAAGCTGCACATTTTACATCTCCTTTGTGTTCCCCTCATTGTGCAGTAAGCGTCATACAGTTAATAAAGACAAGTAGCAGAGGTCCCCTAGAGCACCTTGCCTTTCAAAAGTCTGTCCCCAATTGAAACCCTTAGCTATTTAGCCCAGTGGTTGCCAAAGTTTTGGTGTGTATCAGAATCATATGGAGAGCTATTAAAGAACACAGAGGCCAAGCCTCATTAGGAACGCAGGAGGTAGTTCTCTCTTTTCTGCCTTTCGTATTGCTTGGGGTTGGGAGAAGGGACTGCATTTATTATAAAAACTTTACAAGTGTCCTGCATTCACCACCCTGATTTACATGAAACATGCTCTAAAGGGACTTTTTTTTTTTTTTTAAAGCTATTTTGTTTTCTAAAATCTTTCACCTAGGGTGAAATCATGTGAGTGATTTCTTCAGAAATCCTTATTAAAGTCAGTGAACATGGAATAGAGAGGTTACAAGGATAGGAAATGAGTCCCCCAGTGGCTTCTGTGGTCACAGCTTCCTTCCTCTCACCTGCAGCCCTTCTTCTGGTTGGTTTCAGGAGGAAAGCTCTCTGTGGTTCTACGAGCTGAAGCAGTCTCCCAGCTCCTGCCAGAACCATCCACGTCTGTCCTTGCCAAGGTGATGACAGCCCAAAGAAATAGCATCTGTAACTTCTCAGGAAAGTTGTGGTTTTAATTTCTAAAAGCAAGAAGTTTTGTTTGTTGGCTTGAGATTCTTAAATGTCTTAAAATTGGCCTCTTCTGAGTGTGATACCTTCTCTAGATTTATAGAAAATTTAAAACAAAATCTTATTATTTTTTTTTGTCTTTTTGCCATTTCTTGGGCTGCTCCCGCGGCATATGGAGGTTCCCAGGCTAGGGGTCCAATAGGAGCCGCAGCCACCAGCCTACGCCAGAGCCACAGCAACGCAGGATCCGAGCCGCGTCTGTTAACTACACCACAGCTCACAGCAACGCTGGATCCTTAACCCACTGAGCAAGGTCAGGGATCGAACTCTCAACCTCATGGTTCCTAGTCAGATTCGTTAACCACTGAGCCACGATGGGAACTCCCAAAATCTTATTTGTTCAGCCCAGCTCTTGCTTGGTCAAGTGTGAGCTTTGGCCTACACAAAGAAGTCAATTGCCTCTGCTTGCTCTGACTTTTTATTAAAAGAGCTTATTAGAAGAGAGGTCAGTTTTTACAAAACAGTTTTGTTTTTTGGGTTTTTGTTTGTTTTTTGCTTTTTAAGGCCACACCAGCGGCATATGGAAGTTCCCAGGCTAGGGGTCAAATCAGAGCTATAGCTGCAGGCCTACACCACAGCCATAGCAATGGTGGGATCTGAGCAGCATCTGCGACCTACACCACAGCTCATGGCAATGCCAGATCGTTAACCCACCAGGCGAGGCCAGGGATAGAACCCACATCCTCATAGATACTAGTCAGATTCATTTCCACTGCACCACAACAGGAACTCCCAGTTTGTTTGTTTTTGAAAAAAATCGTGTGCTCCCTAGAGTGCCCATCCTGGTTTCTACTTCCTCTAAACATAGCTTTTAAACTATAATTTTTTTTTTGGTCTTTTTGCTATTTCTTTGGGCTGCTCCCGCGGCATATGAAGGTTCCCAGGCTAGGGGTCGAATCAGAGCTGTAGCCGCTGGCCTATGCCAGAGCCACAGCAACACAGGATCTGAGCCGCGTCTGCAACTTACAACACAGCTCACAGCAATGCCGGATCATTAACCCGCTGAGCAAGGGCAGGGACTGAACCCGCAACCTCATGGTTCCTAGTCGGATTCGTTAACCACTGCGCCATGACAGGAACTCCCTAAACTATAATTTTAATAAGAAAATTTAAAATATCTTAGAATTAAACAGCTTTGGCCCTGGTAATGTTGGTTGCTGGGCAGTGAGGAAAGCCTTCAGATAAAACAACTGATTTCTGTAATTCTGTAGCATTAAAAGTACTGTACAGATACCACCCTGCTGTACATCAGCCACTGGTGTCTATCATATGATGGACACTATACTCTATATGTCATGGTCCAACTTCAGATTTTCCAGCTCAGGAATTTAAAAACCAAACTTGAGAGTTCTCACTGTGGCACAGTGGGTTATGGATCTGACATTGTTCCAGCTGAGGCATAGTTTGCAGCTGTGGCTCAAATTCAATCCCTGGCCAGGGGACCTTCCTATGCCATGGGTTTAGCCATAACAATAAATAAATAGATTAATTGGACGTGTTAAGTTTCTGAATGACCAGCACCAGGTCTGTATGGCCAGAATGCCATCAAAATTCTTTTACAAGTGGTAATAACTGCTATCAGTTATGAGCTCAGGAGACCAAAGTGCTGACTGAAAAGCGCTTGTCAAGCAGTAGCCTTTGAACTGGTTTCTTTACCCCAGGTCATGCCAGGCAGTGCTTCTAGATCATTTTCCGAAGCGCAGTTTTGCTCAGTTCCCTGATGGAAGCTACAATCCCCTGAACTGGTGAAATTCCTCAGGGTCTTCCAGAGTGCAGCTCATTCAGGCTCTCCTGTGCTCTCTCTGGCCTCGCCTCCTTTTTTCTCAGCGTGTATGCTATGCTTTCTTTCTGCTTTCCTGCATTCCCTACCTGAAGTCCTACTTATCCTCCTAGTCTTCCTCAAATCTCTTCTAACAAAATTCTTCCCATTTTTCACATCCATGTGAGTGTGCCTCCATCAGCAGGCCTCTGTTAATAATACTCCCTCACTGAATCTGGCATGGTCTCTCCCCACTGGGAACCCTTAGCTGTTTGTTTAGACCAGTTAGATACAAGCCTTGGTTGTATCAGAACCACATGGGGAGCTAGCAAAGAACACAGAGGCCATGGCTTAATGTGGAGGGACAGCCCTGGGCCTTCATAGGTGTCCCAAGTTCCCTGGTGAGTCTAATCCCCACCAAGAGTTGAGGACCACTGGTGTGGAATTGTCTTATAGCACTTTTAACTTTCTGCCTTTCCTTCATGTAGTTGGTGCACTTACTAATACTCTGTATGAAGTTGTAAGCTTCTGTGGATCTTATCTTTCAACCTGAATCCCACCCACTGTACCTAGCACAGTTACTTTCAAGAGTAGGAGCTCAAAGACCATGTACTATATGGAATTGATAAAGTAAGAGCTGAGAGGACAGAGGTGAGCAAGCCTGTGAAATATTCAGTAAGCACTGATGATAACTTGATTGGGCAACCCATAGGGAGCCATCAGAGAGTCAGTTATCAGAGGTCCTAGGGCACTGGGTTGTTACCAGATGCCATTATAAGTAGTCTTTGTCCTGAGAGAAGAGAGGAAGAAAAGACAGACAACGGTCTGGTGTGGCAGGCTAGAAATGGCCTGCTGAGAAGGGCGGGGAGGGAATCACCATGGTATCTATAGGGTTTAGATGCAATCTGTAGTTCTTAGAGTGCATGAAGGACAGAGACAGGGCAGAGGGTTATGTTATTGATTGGAGCATGGATGGCAATGTCCATGAACCATGAAAGCTATGTTCTCAGATAATAGTATGGGCCAGGCTAGGGCTTACTGAGGTGGACTTTAAACTGTGCCCTAAAATTAGCTGGGACTGTAGCCTACAATTAGAACGAAATCCCAAACTCCAGAAGGGTCTGCAGAGATTAATAAGTGGCCTGTGGGTGGCTGAGGACTCCACTGCCTCCATCCTGCAAAGTGAAAGGGCCATGAGGAGGGTGCTGCTCTGAATCCCTTCCTAGTGCTTGGTGGAAACACCATTTCTGGCATAAGATACTTCATTCAGTCACACATGCCTTCAGTCATACACATTTATTGAGCACTTCCAGCATACCTATCACTTTTCTAAGTACATAGCTGATATATTCCCCACAACATATAGGTGCTCCCTCCATATTCTCAACTTCTCCCAGCTTTCCCTCATTCTGTTTCTCCTTTGGAAATTCCCACTTTGGAGTGGGATTTAGTAATTTAGTAATAAGGAAAGGAACAAAAAAGAATCCTTCTGAGCAGTTTTGTCTTGAAATTGTTTATGCTCTAAAGACCCGGTTTACTTATTTCTAGGATGCAGTCGACTTCCTCTCTCTTGATTTGTCTTCTGAATGTCAAGAAAGTGAGACAAGTTTACCACAGAAGCTGAGAAAATTGCAGGTAATTTGAACTATTTTCTATATTGATGATGAACGGCAAAGTTCCCGAGAGCATATTAGATATTTGATGCTTGAGATGATGGGTAAATTGAATTTCCACCAAGAGGCATCGACTTGCAGAGCTGCCTCTGGGGAGATTTCCATAGACAGCCTCACTAGACAGTCTTCCCTGGAAAGGATAATGAGGGTTGGCTTGTTAAGGTAAGTATTTCCATGGATTCTCTGCTCTCTTATATAGCAAGCTACAGAGAATCAAAATTCCAGCATTCATTCTGAGATTAAAATGGGACATTTCCTGGATGGTGGTCATGTAAATACGCACACACACTTTTCGCTTTTTAGGGCCGCACCCGCAGCATATGGAGGTTCCCAGGCTAGTGCTCTAATTGGAGCTAC
The DNA here is from genome assembly GCF_016906955.1 of Phacochoerus africanus. NCBI lineage: Eukaryota > Metazoa > Chordata > Mammalia > Artiodactyla > Suidae > Phacochoerus > Phacochoerus africanus. Next base: position 80,487,832 of record NC_062546.1, read on the forward strand.
AGTTGCTGGCCTACACCACAGCCACAGCAATGATGGGATCTAAGCCTCGTCTGCGACCTACACCACAACACCGGATCCTTAACCCACTGAACGAATCCACAAATTCATGGTTACTAGTCGGATTTGTTTCCACTGCACCACAACAGAAACTCCTGGTCGTGTAAATATTGACCCTAACAAACCAAGCTTCATTATGCCTCCACTCTCCCCAGAGTACCTGCACACCCCTCCCTTAGCCTCAGCTGCCACTCCCTCTGGCCCAGAGGTGTCTTCAGACCTGAGGAGCCACAGCACACGCACAGGTTCTGAATCCTTCAGGAGGTGCAGATCAGGGTCCCACATCCCTTTATCACAAGAGGCTCTGCTCACCAGGGAGTGCCCCACTCAGCAGAAGGCTCCTCCAGCTCTCCAGTCCTGTGATAGATAGCTCAGGCTGCCTCAGTATTGACTTTTCAGGAAGGAGAGAGCCCTGGGATCCCTTGGTAGTTTGGCTTTTCTGCATTGACCCGGCACAGGGAAAGGACAAACAAGGCTGTGTGAGTTCCAGCTTCACTAAGTGGTCCTGAGCAACTTAGCTTATCAGAGCTCAAGGCACCTCTTTGTTACCGGTAGCTCTAAGAAAATCAAGAACATGCCTGGCTCCTTTTTAAGTAGTTGCTGTTGGTATTTCACGGTGGCCTTTAACGACTCAGAGCAAGGAAAAACTAGTGTGGGAAAAATAACCAAATCCAACCTCCCCCGAAAAGGTAACTTAAAGTGAAGTCAAACAGCATGTCCGCCTAAAGATGTTTCTTTTGACACTGAAATGGCTAGAAATGGGAGAAAAAATCACAGCTGCCCCCGTATTAAGGAAGATCGCTCCTTTTAACTTTCCTCTTGGAAAATATCAGACCTGGCGAAAGGGAGAAAGAAAAGTATGATGAAGCCATCCCCAGGTTCAAAATCTACCAACTCCTGAATGATCCTATTTCATCTGTACCCTACCTTCTCCCTCCCAAACCAGAATGTTTTGAAGCAAACCCTGGACACCCATAAATACAGTGATGGTGGCAAGTGATTAACCTTCTTGTGGCAAGCAGGCCCCTGACATGAGCAGACCACCTTGTTCCTGATCCTCATACTGTGTGCCTGGTTCTAGGAGGTACCTCGGAGCCTGAGATGATGGCCTAGTGAGCCTGTCTCTTTGGAATTCGGTCGGGAGATGGCCTATGGTACTGAACAGTGTGAAGACTTTTTTTTTTACCCTCAGAGTCTAGACCAGCTCTCCTCATTGACTGAGAGGATGAGCCATCATTTCCAAATCCAGACTGCGTGTTGCGGCTTCTCATCTTGAAAATCTGTCCCTGTTAACAAAAGCCTTATTCTAGGCAGCTTCAGTTCACTTGCTGGCCTGTATCTTTTCCAGACCATTGAGCCAAATGTGAAACTTTTCATCTTCAATCTGAAACTCCAGGACTGCCTCTCCACCAGGAAGAACCCAGCCGATGTGCTCTTCAGCCTTCTCAAAGGTGAGTGGACCATCACTGGAGAGGTTTGGAGTGGCACTGGGAGCACTGGCTGGTGAGGTAGCTATCTTGAAAGTCTGGATTTCCAACAGGAGGAGTGGCTGGAGGAGGGCTCGCCTGAGAGCACACTCCAGATGAGTTTAGTGTCCCTGGCCTTCTTAGTGTTGGTCCCTTAGCTCCTACTGGCCCAAGAAAGAAGAGAGGTTCTGTACAAGGATGCTCAGGATGCCTTGGTCTTAAGGAAATAAAGACCATCAGGCCTCAGATGTCGTGTGTAAGCATGCCAACTGCTCGGTGCCTGTCTGTCCTCTGCCATTACCCCTCTGTCTAAGGTCTCTCATCTCTGCTCCCCCTTGGCAGGACTGCCTCCCCACCCCAGCCACCTTACTTGTTCATGTCGCCATCACCTGATCAAAACCTTCAGGTGTAGGGCCCACAGCTCATGGTCCATCTCCTCGGTGTCTTTCAGTTCAGACTCTTGAGCGTGAATCTGACTGGCAGGCCATGCATCACAAGATTTCTCCTGGTCCAGTTCAGTCAAGGGAAAGTGGGGTAGGCCAAAGCCTCAGGGGCTGAGGACCACCAGACCCTCTGCAGGAAGGGGCTGAGCGGCACACTCCTGGGTGCCCTGGTACCCAGTCCAGTCTCTGTGTGAGGTCCGAATATAGGAGAAGTTGGTAACCAGGGCTGAGCTGGCGCTACAGACCTCATGAACCACATCCATGGATGCCGCTTAACCTTCCTTTCAACTCACCTTTGATGGCATAACGAATTCTGTTCTTAAATTCCACCCCTTTCTAAATGGTTAATGTGCTCAGTTTTATGTTTATGCATAGTTTAGCACAATAAAAAAGAAAGCCTCCCCTTGCTGATGTCTTGAGTTCTTCTGAATCAGTTGTTCTCCGTGTTTGGTCTCCAGACAAGCATCACCAGCATCACCTGGGAGCTTGTTGGCCCTTCACATTGTAGAGCCCACCTCAGATCAGAAACTCAGATAAGAAATAGAGGAGAAACGCTGGAGCAGACCTAGCAATCTGTGCTTAACAAGCTCTGCAGGTGATGCTGATGCATGTGGAGGTTTGAGAGCGACTGTGAACTAAGCAGGAAAAAAATCACTTCTGCCCTCCTTACATCTTAAGCCCGTGGAATTTTCCACAGGGGCTTGGAACCATTGCTTGGAGTTTGGTTGTGGTGTGTAAGTGAGGAAAAGTGTTGACGGCAGTCATGGTATTGTTGGTTGGTTGTGAATTAAACTCCTTCTCTTACAGCCCTAAATGAAGACCAAGTGTTCACCATTGGGTTTGATATTAATACATTCCTGAGCTGTTCTTCAAGTTCCAAGAAAAGGTAATGTTAGATTTCCTGTGGACTCTCAGTAACTGGTATTTGCAGACTACTCTGCTGTTCTTTGACACGAATGATCTCAGGGGACTGTGGCCATTCTCCTCTCGGGCCAGTGAGTTTATTGTGGCCATTCTAGAGGTCCATCTTCGGGGCCTCACATGGCTCTGACATTCTCACCAGTCAGTCAGTCACCTTGCAGTTCACCCAAGTGCACTCAGCCAGCAGAACTGAGGTTTGAGCCCCTGCCTGCTAGTTGAAGATCTTGTTGGAGGCAGCATGAGACTGTGGGAAAACAGGCTGGGTTAATGATAGATCCACCCATCTCTGAGGTTACGTGATCTGAGTAAGTGAAGTGAGCTCTCTGCCCCATTTCTTCACATGAAATGTGAAACGATTTCCCAATGAGGAGACAAGGTAGACCGGAAAGCTAGCTATGCAGCGGGGCAGAAGTCCAGTTTGACCGTTTCCAGGACGAAGTTTTTAAATTAGCGTAGGGTTGGAAATAATTTCTTAGCACATGACCAAAGTACCAAAGTTTGTAAGTGCTATGCTAAAAGAAAAATTTAGAGCAGACTTTAGGTTATCTGTGTAATTGTATCACTCTCATGTTCCCATATTCCACTGTGCTTCTCAAGTCAGTGAGAAAAGGATGGTGTGGAAGCCAGTGGATTTCCCCGCACCACTTTTCTAGTAAATGCAGATGAGTTTATGTTTTAGAAAACAGGAAGAGCTTGGGTTGTGAAGCCCAGACCACACTTCATGGCAGGGAGGTCCCTCTGTAGCGTCCCTGTCCTTTCTACCAGTTCCGCACCCTGAACCAACCTTGAATAAGTGTCAGGCCCTCTCCATATGATGGCCCTAGGACAGGGAGATGCTCTTGTACTCTCCCCTCTTTCCCATGCTTGTTCCCTTCTCCAGGCCAAAGACACCCACCTATACCAACCCTTCCTCAAGGTTGCACTCTACTGGTGTAACTTGTGCATGTTATCATACACTGTTTTCCAGCCTGGGGGACAGGACTCAGGGAGGGAGGGGGGGGAAGGGAGGAGAGAGAAGGAGAAAAACAGACTAGAATTAAATAGAATATATCAGATGTTATTGCATATGAAAGTAGCATTTTTATATTGTGTTTTATTTCAGCTATATTTCTGATGTGTCTTTCAGGTATATTTAACTGAAAGAAAACATAAAAAGACATCTATGCACATAAATGCTTACACCTCTACACACATACAAAGTGACATGTGGTTAAAAGCACAAACGCCTTGCTCTACCATTTGCAACCTGTATGATCAAGGAGAAGTTCTCATTTAAAAAAGAAAAAAGATGTATGTATGTTTACATGAGTATATGAGTAAAGGAAGCCTGGAGATGGACAGTGGAGAGTGCGTAAAATCAGCAGGAATCTAGGCTCCTACTTTGGTGCTTTGTCATCCTTAAAAACATTTCTACCTCGTGGTCCAGAATGGGTGGTTGAGCTCATGCCATTAAGGACATACTCAAGGCAGCATGAAGAAGAAAGGAAGTTGTAGGCAGGGTTGATGTTGAAGTGGTCCACAGTTCGTTTACTGAAATACTCTGCACAGGATGGGAAATAGTTGCTGGCCGCATGATGCCCAGAAGTTACTTATACCTTCAAGTCTCACTTTCCTTAGGAGGATTATTGTAATTATAGTACCTATCTCATACATTCATTTTAAGATGGAAGTGAGATTCTATGCATTTATTTTTATTACAGTGATGAGCACAAAATCAAGAGGCTCAGTAGGAGCTCCCACCAAAGTGCAGCGGGTTAAGAATCCACTTCCAGCAGCTTGGGTTGCTGCAGAAGCGTGGGTTTGATACCCAGCACAGTGCAGTAGCTTAAAAGGATCCGGTGTTGCCACAGCTGCGGCTTGGATTCAGTCCCTGGCCTGGGAACTCTCATATGCCACTGGTGCAGCCATAAAATCTTCTAAAAAGAGGCTTGATAAGTTGAGGTTATTGGTATTATTCTGTTTTATAAAGCATACATTATAAGAAGAAAAATCTTCATCACCGCTCCGGATAGTCTTCAAAGGTGATTGAATACAGAGAACCGTAGCAACAGTACAGTACTTTTTCTGATGTTGGAGCAATGATAACTCATCTAAGAAGGGGCAAGGATAATAACTTTCCCACTTACCAGTCAAATCCTGCCCCCGACTTTAGGGATATGGCTTTCGACTTAGAGTTTCCAGAATCTTTCCTGATTAAGTAGATTGCTGCCATTCGTCAGTACGGGCATTTGTAACTCAGAGTGTGCACTTACGCTGTCCCTTTATGTCACCTTCCTCCCACAGCAGGTCTTGTTCTCTGACTGACAACCTGACGCTTCAGGCTGCCCTGCAGCTGGACCCGGAGACAGCAGTAGGACTACCCCACCGCCTCCCCGCTCGGCTTATCAGGCCGTCTGGGGAGACGTTTGCCAACCAGTCCAGGGCAGAACGGGATGCTCTCCTGCAGGGTGTTTTTCCCGAAGGCTTCCTCTGGGGCGTCTCCACAGGAGCCTTTAACGTGGAAGGAGGCTGGGCTGAGGACGGAAAGAGGGGCAAGCGTCTGGGACAGACTCGGGCACCAGGACACCGCCAAAGGCCAAGCGACGCCGGAGGTGGCCAGTGACAGTTACCACAAGGTGGACACTGACGTGGCCCTGCTTTCGTTGCCTCCGGGCCCAGTTGTACAAGTTCTCCATCTCCTGTCCCGCATCTTCCCCTCTGGGCAGGGGCACAGCCCCAACCTCCAGGGCGTCGCCTACTACAACAAGCTCATCGACAGCCTGCTGGACTCCCACATCGAGCCGATGGCCACCCTGTTCCACTGGGACCGTGCCTCAGTCCCTGCAGATCGTGGGGGGTGGCAGAAATGAGAGTGTGGTGGATGCCTTCCTGGACTACGCGGCCTTCTGCTTCTCTGCTTTTGGGGACCGTGTGAAGATGTGGGTGACCTTCCACGAGCCGTGGGTGATGAGCTATGCAGGCTACGGCACCGGTCAACATGCGCCAGGCATCTCTGACCCAGGGGTGGCCTCTTTTAAGGTACTTCCCATCATGGCAGTGCCTATTCCTTGGAGGAGAGAGGATATGTGGTTGGGAAAAAGGTCATTTTACCTTCCCATCAGCAAGTCTTTCCTTTTGTTCCTTTAGAGGAGATCAGAGGGAGGGAAGGAACCATAAATTGTTAATAACTTTACTTGTCCAAACGCTGTTATGACATTTTAAAAATGGCTACTACATCCTCAGAACAGCTCTGATGGATGAGGGAAGGGGGCTCAGGAGGAGGAGAAGTTAAGTCGTGATGACATCGCTAGTGGGTTAAGCAGTTTGAAGCCAATATTTGAGCCCAAGTCTACTTGACTCCAAAGCAAGTTTTCCGTGTTAGCCAGGACTCTTTTTTTTTTTTTGGTCTTTTTGCTTTTTGTTGAGCCACTGCCATGGCATATAGAGGTTCCCAGGCTAGGGGTTGAATCGGAGCTGTAGCCACCGGCCTTCGCCAGAGCCACAGCAACGCGGGATCCGAGCTGCGTCTGCGACCTACACCACAGCTCACATCAACGCCGGACCCTTAACCCACTAAGCAAGGCCAGGGATTGAACCCGCAACCTCATGGTTCCTAGTTGGATTCATTAACCACTGCGCCACGATGGGAACTCCATCCAGTACTCTTAATTGCAAGTGACAGAAAACCCAACCCAGGAGATTCCCTTATGGTGCAGTGGGTTAAGGATCTAGTGTTGCTGCCACTCTGGCTGAGGTCACAACTGTGACATTGCCTGGGAACTTCCACATGGCACAGGTGTGGCAAGAGAGAGAGAGGAAAGATAGAAGGAAGGAAGGGAGGAGGGAAGGAAAGAAAGAAGGAAGGAAGAAAGGAAGCAAGGAAAGAAGGAAGCAAGGAAGGAAGGAAGCAAGGAAAGAAGGAAGGAAGGAAAGAAGGAAGGAAGGAAGGAAAGAGAGAGAGAGAAAGAAGGAAAGAAAGAAAGAAAGAGAGAGAGAAAGAAAGAAAGAAAGAAAGAAAGAAAGAAAGAAAGAAAGAAAGAAAGAAAGAAAGAAAGAAAGAAAGAAAGAAAGGGAGAGAAAGAAAGGAAGAAAACCCAACCCATATTGACTTAAGCAAGGAGTGAATTTCTGAGTTCAGGAAACTGAAAAGTCTTGGTTTTAGCTGATCAGAATGGAGCTTGCTCAAACTACAGACAATGTCACCAGGACCCAATTTTTTTTTTCCTTCTCCCCTTGTGGGTTTTATTCTTGGGCTACCTGGTAGCCAGATGGCCTCAATCTTTCATATTTCAAGACCAGCAGAAAGCAGAAAAGACAGCTTGCCTCTCTGTTCTGGTACTCTCAATGTAAGTATCCCTTTGCTCTTGGTCTTTGCATGGGTCACATCCCCGTCCCTGAAACAGTCACTGTGTCTAGACTAGGGGCCTATAGGGCACTGACTGTTTTTGTCCAGGTCCCAGCTCTGCCCCTCAACACACTGGCTGAGAGATGAAGATGTGGAGAGGGAACAGGGTAGTCTTTCCCGAGAGCAATCAGGGAATTGCTTCAGCAAGAAGGGGATATGTATCCTTTTTAAGTAGTTTAATATGGTTCCCTCTATCATTTCCATTTTTCTTCAAAATCTCCCCAAAACCTACCAGCTTCCTGGAAACATTCTTTGGATGGACATGTTAGTCTGGCTTTCCTCTGCCAAACTTTGTGTTCTGTTCTGTTCTGAAATAGGAATATTTACTGTGTCCCATGCTAGATGTTAACTGCCATCAAAACAATAAAACCTTTTGGAGTTCCCATCTTGGCACAGTGAAAACAATCCAACTAGGAACCCTGAGGATGCAGGTTCGATCCCTAGCCTCGCTCAGTGGTTTAGGGATCTGGTGTTGCCATGAGCTATGGTGTAGGTCACAGATGCAGCTCAGATCTGGCGTTGCTGTGGCTCTGATGTAGGCCAGCAGCAACAGCTCCGATTAGACCTCCAAGCCTGGGAATCTCCATACGCTGCGGGTGCAACCATAAAAAGACAAAGACAGAAAAAAAGGAGACATTAAAACCTTTTTGGGGAAGATAAGGCTAGTACACATTAGGACTTTAGAGAAACACCTACTGATTAGCACAGGGAACTATTTCTAGTAACTTGTGGTGGAACATGATGGAGGATAATGTGAGAAAAAGAATATGTATTATATATGTATGAATGGGTCACTTTGCTGTATGGTAGAAATTGACAGAACACTGTAGATCAGCTATAAAAAGAAAAAATAAAAATCTTAAACAAAATAAAAAAATTTTAAACTTAAAAAAATATTAGAGAACAATTGAAATACCTACAATTTGAGTGAGCAAGAATGCTCTGAACAAAGGACTGGATGAAATGCCAAAATATAACATTTAAGTCAAAGTATCCATTTTGCTCTTGTTCAGCAAGTGACCGAAACTGGAGAGAGAGAACACTTCTGAAAGGGGCAGGTTTGAACCTTTCTGATTGTCTCTTTTTTGTAAAGTTCATCCCAACCTTTTCTCCATAGGCTTCCCTACAACTGTGGTTCCTGAGATTTTTCTACAGAGACATTTGAGAAAGTGCAGCTCACGTTTTTTAATAATTATTTTTATTTTTTAATTACTCAAAAGAATTGATCACATCTGTAGTTGTATAATGATCATCACAATCCAATTTCACAGGATTTCCATCGCCAGGCCAAGCACATCCCCCCACCCCCCAAACTGTGTTGGATTTTGTCAAAGGCTTTTCCCACATCTATTGAGAGGATCGTATGGTTTTTATTCTTCAGTTTGTTAATGTGGTGTATCACACTGATGGACTGGTGGTAATCGAAGACCCCTTGCATCCCTGGGATAAATCCCACTTGGTCATGATGTACCATCCTTTTAATGTATTGTTGGATGCAGTTTGCTAGTATTTTGTTGAGGATTCTTGCATCCATGTTCATCAGTGAAATGGGCCTGTATTTTTCTTTTGTTGTGATATCTTTGTCTGGTTTTGGTATGAGGGTGATGGTGGCCTCATAGAATGAGTTTGGGAGTATTCCTTCCTCTGCAATTTTTTTGGAATAGTTTCAGAAGGATAGGTGTTAGCTCTTCTCTAAATGTTTGATAGAATTCGCCTGTGAAGCCACCTGGTCCTGGACTTTTGTTTGTTGGAAGTTTTTTAATCACAGTTTCAATTTCCATTCTTGTGATGGGTCCATTCATCTTTTCTATTTCATCTTGGTTTAGTCTTGGAAGATTGTACTCTTCTAAGAATTTGTCCACTTCTTCTAGGTTTTCCATTTTATTGGCAAATAGTTGCATATAGTAGTCTCTTATGATCCTTTGTATTTCTGTGATGTCCATTGTAACCTCTCCTTTTTCATTTCTAATTTTATTGATTTGAGTCCTCTCTCTTTTTTTCTTGATAAGTCTGGCTAGGGGTTTATCCATTTTGTTGATCTTTTCAAAGAACCAGATTTTCGTTTCATTGATCTTTTCTATGGTTTTCTTTGTTTCTATTTCCTTGATTTCTGCTCTGATCTTTCTTTCCTTCTGCTAACTTTAGGTCTTGTCTGTTCTTCTCTCTCGAGCTGCTTTAGATGTAAAGTTAGCTTGTGTATTTGGGCTTTTTCTTGTTTCCTGAGGTGGGTTTGTATTGCTATAAACTTTCCTCTTAGAACGGCATTTTCTCTTCATCCCATAGGTTTTGGAGTGTCATATCTTTGTTGTCATTTGCTTCTCGGTATTTTTAATTTCCTCTTTGATTTCTTCAGTGATCCATTGGTTGTTTAGTAGCGTGTTGCTGAGTCTCCACGTGTTTGTGTTTTTTTGCAGATTTTTTCCTTGTTGTTGATTTCCAGCCGTATAGCATTGTGGTTGGAAAAGATGCTTGATATGATTTCAATTTTTCTTAAAGTTACCGAGGTTGGATTTGTAGCCCAGAATGTGATCCATCTTAGAGAATGTTCCATGTGCACTTGAGAAGAATGTGTATTCTGTTGCTTTTGGATGGAATGTCCTATAAATATCTATTAAGTCCATCTGGTTTAATGCTTCATTCAGGCCTGTGTTTCCTTATTGATTTTCTGTCTGGTTGATCTGTCCCTTGCTGTAAGTGGAGTGTTAACGTCCCCCACTATGATTATGTTATTGTCAATTTCTCCTTTTAAGGTTGTTTAGCAGTTGCCTTATATATTGTGGTGAACCTGTGTTGGGTGCGTAGATATTTAAAATTGTTACATCATCTTGGATTGATCCTTTGACCATTATGTAATGACCTTCTTTGTCACTTAAAATATTCTTCATTTTAAAGTCTATTTTGTCTGATAGGAGTATTGCTATCTTTTGATCCCCGTTTGCATGAAATATTTTCTTCCATCCTCTCACTTTCAATTTGTATGTGTCCCTAGAAGTGAAGTGGGTTTCTCGCTGAAGACAGCATATATATGGGTCTTGTTTTTGTATCCATTCAGCCAGTCTGTGTCTTTTGGTTGGGGCGTTTAGTCCATTCACATTTAAGGTAATTATTGATATGTATGTTCTTATTGCCATTTTATTAAGTACTTTGGATTTGTTTTTGCTGCTCTTTTTCCTTTCCTTCTTCTCTGTTCTTTTCTGCCTATAGAAGTTCCTTTAGTATTTGTTGTAAGGCTGGTTTAGTGTTGCTGAATTCTCTCAGCTTTTGCTTATCTGTGAAGGTTTTGATTTCTCTCCTTCCAGTCTGAATGAGAGCCTTGCTGGGTCAAGTCATCTTGGTTGGAGTTTTTTTCCTTTCATCACGTTAAGTATATCATGCCACTCCCTTCTGGCCTGCAGAGTTTCTGTTGAAAATTCTGCTGTTTACGTTATTGGGGTTCCTTGTATGTTATTTGTTTCTTTTCCCTAGCTCCTCTCAAGATTTTCTCTTTGTCTTTACTTTTGGTCATTTTGATTACTATGTGTCTCGGTGTATTCCTCCTTGGGTTTATTTTATATGGTACTCGTTGGGCTTCCTGGATTTGAGTGAGTGGTTCCTTTCCCATGTTAGGGAAGTTTTCGGCTCTTAATCTCTTGGAATATTTTTTCTGTCCCCTTCTCTCTCTCTCTTCCTTCTGGCACTCCTATAGTAGGGATGTTGGTGCATTTCACGTTGTCCCAGAGTTCTCTGAGACTCTCTTCATTTGTTTTCAATCTTTTTTCTCTTTTCTGTTCTGCATCCGTAATTTCCACTAATCTGTCTTCCACCTCGCTTATTTTCGTTCTTCTGCCTCCTGTATTCTGCTGTTGGCTGCTTCTAGTGAATTTTTTATTTCAGTGATTGTATTTTGCATCTCTTCTTGTTTAGATTTTATATCTTGTATCTCTTTGCTTATGTTTCCTGTAAGTTATCCATCTTTGCCTCCAGTTTATTTCCAATGTCTTGCATCATCTTCAGCATCAACAGTCTAAACTCTTTTTCCTGGAGGCTGAGAATCTCTTCATCAGCTTAACTGATTTTCTGGGGTTTTTCCTTTCTCCCCCCGTCTGAGTTATAGTTCTCTGTCTTTTCATTTTGATAGGTTTTTGGTGTGGTGACCTTTTTACAGATGATAGAGTTGTAGCCTCTCTTACTTCTAATGTCTGCCCCCCTTGTGATGGAAGTCAGTTGGGGGCTTCCTGATGGGAGGGACTGATGCCTGCCCCTGGTAGGTGGAGCTGATTCTAATCCCCTCAGGTTGGTTGGGGGGGGGTCTCTGGATGGGATTAGAGGCAGCTGTGTGCCTGAGGGGTCTTTAGGCCACCTCTACTGATGGGCATGTCTGTGATCCCACCTGGATTGTTGTTTGCCCTGGGGTTTTTTCAGTGCTGACTGACAGGTGGGGCCAGATTTTCCCAAAATGGCCACCTCCAGAGAAAGGCATGCTGCTGAATATTCCTGAGAGTTTTGCTTTAAATGTCCTTCCCTCACAACAAGCCACATTTACCCCTGCTTTCCCAGGATGTCCTCCAAGAGCTACAGTCAGGTTTGACCCAGATTCCTATGGAGACTTTGCTTTGCCCTGGGACCCAGTGCATATGGAAGTCTTTGTGTGCGTTTTATGATTGGCGTCTCCATTTTCCCCAGTCCCATGGAGCTCCTGTACACAAGCCCCACTGGCCTTCAATGCCAGATGCTCCAGGGGCTCTTTCTCCCTCCATCCCAGTACAGATCCCCACACGTGAGAGTTTGATGTGTGGCTCAGAACTTTCACTCCTGTAGGTGCATCTCTGTGAACCAGTTAAGTTTCCAGTCTGTGGGGCTTCCCACATGGGAGGTATGGGGTTGTTTATATAGTGAAATCGCTCTTCCCTCCTTTTGATGTGTGCCTCCTCTTTTTCTTCTGGAGTAGGATATCTTTTTTAAGGTCCAGTCCATTTGGGTGAAGACTGTTCAGCCTTTATTTGTGAATTTTGTTGTTTTGGGGAGAGAAGTTGAGCTCCAGTCCTTCTATTCTGCCATCTTAATCCCATCTCCCAGCTCACCATTTTTCTTTCAAGTCCTCCTTTTATTTGAAAGTTAAAAAATGATAATGCCATTAAGGAAAAATTTCCGAGAAAATACCTGTCTCATATTTCTTTCACTATTTCCTTCTACTCATGGCTTCCTTGCATTCATAGTGCAGCCACAGTGTGCACTCACATTAGTGCCCTTGTATTTTTAGAGAAGTTTCAAGTTCATAGCAAAATTGAATGGTAAATTTACATTTACTGCCAACCCTCACACATATGAAGCGTGGCCCATTATCAACATCCCACACCCCTGTGCCATTTTACTGAACCTACACTGATATATCATTATTGCCTTAGGGCCCATTTTTTCCATTGGCATGTTGTTAACCCTTTTCTATGTCATTACACTGCCACAGTGATTTTTTTCTCATGATTATCTAGTTTTCCACCAGGCACCCCTCCTGAACACTGACCAGCTCAGAAGGGAAGCATTCCTGCCTTTTGGAAAGGAGCACAGTTTGCTCTTGGAGGTTAGGACCCAGTGAAAGACTAACATTTCGTTCATGAAAAGCAGTCAGGAGCTTCTCTTGCTAGGGCATGTTTTGGCATGAAATTCTTCAAACATAGGTGTGTATCATCATCTTCACATGATAGAAAGAAAAAGAAAGGGAGCTAAGTGGTAGTTAGCTGCCCTTCCTGCCCTCTAAATTTCTGCTCTGTGCTCTGTTTACACAACCACATTTAATCCTGGATGGAACCATAATTACCCACTTCCCACAGAAAAGGAAACTGGGAGTTCCCGACGTGGCACAGTGGTTAACGAATCCGACTAGGAACCATGAGGTTGCAGGTTCGGTCCCTGCCCTTGCTCAGTGGGTTAACGATCCGGCGTTGCCGTGAGCTGTGGTGTTGGTTGCAGACGTGGCGCGGATCCCATGTTGCTGTGGCTCTGGCGTAGGCCGGTGGCTATGGCTCCGATTCGACCCCTAGCCTGGGAAACCTCCACATGCCGCAGGGGTGGCCCAAGAAATAGCAAAAAACAAAAAAAAAAAGAAAAGGAAACTGAAGTTGCGAGAGAAGATGATTTGAGTTTACTGAGGACATTAGTGATAGAGTCAAGACAGATTTCTGGGCTTGCTTTACTCCAGACACCCTGCTTTTGCCCAGTTTCTCATGGTATTCCAAGGAAAGGTGTTGACTTTTGTGAGACCATGAGTTAAATCTACACAAAGATCCTGGTTGTGATTTCTCCTTCTAGATTTCATTCCGTGGAATGGAGAACAGGTGGGCTAGAAAGAATTGTCCCCTCCTTTGTGTGTTAACTGAAATGATCCCCTCCCCCTACGGCCAATCAGTTGTTGATTAGTCAGTAAATAGTTACTGAGGCAGAATAGCACTATGGGTGACAATACAGGCCTAAGGTCAGACTACCTGTGTTCTCTCCCCTCTGGATCTTGTGTTCTTCATCTGAATTGTGGTATCAGTAACTGTACTTGCCACATAAGTGAGGCTCACGGGGAAGAGGTCAAAACACCTGTTCTTGTTAATATGGTTGTAATGCTGCTGCTAGTGACCTGGTGATGGTGGTGGTGACTTGTCGACACTGTTGTGGATGTTGTTGACTTGTTCAGGCTGTGGTCCATGTTATTGATGTTGTTGATGTCAGCACTGTCCATGTGGTCACCTTGTTTACATTGTTAGTAAGTATCAGTCTTAGCTTCTTGGTGGTGGTGTTGACTTGTTGATGTTTTGCTGACATTGTTAACTTGTTGATGACCTGACGACATTATGATGTTGACATTGTCAGCCTTACTGTTGTCATGAACTTGCCACCGTTTTTGACCTTGGTGTTAACCTGCCAACATTGCTGTTGTTGACTCGTCATGGGCTTGTGGGTGCTGCTGTTGTGACTAAGACCTGTATTTCCTTCTTTCTTCCTCAAAGGTGGCTCACTTGGTCCTCAAGGCTCACGCCAGGGCTTGGCACCACTACAACAGCCACCATCGCCCAAGGCAGCAGGGGCGTGTAGGCATTGTGCTGAACTCTGACTGGGCAGAACCCCTGTCCCCAGAGAGGCCCGAGGACCTGAGAGCATCTGAACGCTTCCTGCACTTCATGCTGGGCTGGTTTGCACACCCCATCTTTGTGGATGGAGACTACCCAGCCACCCTGAGGGCCCAGGTCCAACAGGTGAACAAGGGCTGCCCCAGTCCCGTGGCCCAGCTCCCTGAGTTCACCGAGGTGGAGAAGCAGCTCCTGAAAGGCTCTGCCGACTTTCTAGGCCTGTCCCATTACACTTCCCGCCTCATCAGCAAGGCCCAACAAGACACCTGCATCCCCAGCTATGATACCATCGGAGGCTTCTCCCAACACGTGGACCCCACGTGGCCCCAGACCGCGTCCCCTTGGATCCGTGTGGTGCCCTGGGGTATAAGGAGGCTGTTGCGGTTTGTATCCTTGGAATACACAAGAGGAAAAGTTCCAATCTACCTGGCTGGAAATGGCATGCCCATAGGGGAAGGTGAAGATCTCCTCCATGATTCTTCGAGAGTCACCTACTTCAACCAATATCAATGAGGTGCTCAAGGGTAAGCATGTGGATATGCTGCTGATTGGAACATGGGTGATACTTCATCAAATCTTCAGAGTTTTGTTTTATGGGACTGACAGTCTCCCAAGGGAATGAGGCCAAAAAGTAGAATTGGTAGTAATAGCGTGAGTGCTTCACATCAG